>NC_142144.1:38996693-39304354 GCF_024610735.1 Ursus americanus
TTGCATAGCTTTTATTTCCTTTCCTTTTTCTTTTTTTGTAAGATCTTATTTATTTATTTGTCAGAGAGGAGAGAAACAAGCCAGGGAGGAGGGACAGAGAGAGAGAGAGGGAGAAGCAGGCTCCCTGCTGAGCAAGGAGTCCAATGTGGGACCCAATCCCAGAACCCTAGGATCATGACCTGAGCTGAAGGCAGATACCTAACTGGCTGAGCCACCCTGGTATCCCTACTTCCTATTCTTATCTTAACACATTAACAAGCGTTTCCAATAAAATATTGTAAAGTAGTGGTAAGAGGGGACATTCTCCCTTGTATCTGACCTTAGTGGGAAAACTTCCAGTTCTTTAACGCTAACTATAATGTTAGCTGTGGGGTTTTTGTGGGTAGTCTTTCCAAGTTGAGAAAGTTCCTCTCTGTTTCTAGTTTATGTGAGTTTTTATCATGAGTGGATGTTGGATTTTGCCAATTATTTTTTTTCATCTATTGATACGATATCATGTAACTTCTTTTTTAGCCTATTGATGTGATGAATTGCATAAATTGATTTTCAAATGCCAGATCAGTCTTTCATACCTGGAATAAATTCCACTAGGTCAATGTGTATAATTCTATCTATGCTTTTTTGGAATCAATTTCTTAATATTAAAGTTTTTATATCTATGATCTTGAGAGATATTGGTGTAGTTTTCCTTTCTTGTAATGTTTTTACTTTGTTTTGGTTTTAGGGTATGCTGGCCTCATAGAGTAGTTTAAAAGTATTTCCCCTGCATCTGTTCTCTGAAAAAGATTGTAGAGAATTGGTATAATTACTTCCTTCAATGTTGGTAGAATTCACTAGTGAACCCATCTGGGCCTTTGTGGAGTTTTTGCATTGAAAACTTTTTGGTTTTTTAATTTAAATTTTGGGAATATCCTATTTAGAATAGTTGCAGTAAACATTGCCGTGTGTCTGTGTGTGTGTGTGTGTGTGTGTGTGTGTGTGTCTGTGTGTGTGTATTTATTTATTTATTTATTTGTGTGTCAACTTGGCTAGACTCTGGAACCTGGTTGTTCGGTCTAACACCATCATAGATGTCATTAAATTTTTTTCAGATATTATTAATGTTTAAATTAGTAGACTTTAAGCAAAACAATATACATATATATTCTCCTTTCCTTTTAGGTACCTTTATCTGCAGTCATTTTATCACAGGATAAAAAGATTATGTCTTATTTTTTAGCACTTGGTTTTATTTGTGCACTTTAACTCAGCTTTTTACTCTTAGGTTATTCATGTAGGTGCCTAATTTACACGTTTAACACATTTATTATACCTTACAATATGCCAGACTCATCTCTACACATTGCAGGTAGAGCAATGCATAATATATATAAACGCTTGCCCCCATGGAGCTTATTCTATCAGTGGGAGACAGCTATCAAACAAAATAAATAAAATTTGATGAAAGCATTAAAAAAAACAACTAAAGTGGTACAAAAAGACAGGAAATATGGTTTGTTTGTGTGCAATTTTTTTAAGAGTTTTACTGAGATATATTCACTGAATAGTTTCTGCACAGCAAAGGAAACAACAAAATGAAAAGGCAACTGCAGAATAAAAAAAAATTGCAAACCCTCTTTCTGATAAGAGGTTAATATCCAAAATACACAAAGAACTCCTACAGACAAATTACCAAAAAACAAACAATCTGATTAATATGGGCAGAGGAACTCGGAGAATATGTTTGTGACTCATGGGTGTAATTAACCCTCTCAGAAGAAACCGGGGGTAGAGATGGCACTATCCAGGACAGGTCTATGGAAGAGCATCTTATCTGAGGGCTTGGATCCCCATGAGTTGTGCAGGAGACCAACAAGGATTTAAGAAGTTTATTCAAGAAGAAACTCTGTTAGGGGCGCCTGGGTGGCACAGCGGTTAAGCGTCTGCCTTGGGCTCAGGGCGTGATCCCGGTGTTATGGGATCGAGCCCCATGTCAGGCTCCTCTGCTGTGAGCCTGCCTCTTCCTCTCCCACTCCCCCTGCTTGTGTTCCCTCTCTCGCTGGCTGTCTCTATCTCTGTCGAATAAATAAATAAATAAATCTTAAAAAAAAAAAAAAAGAAGAAACTCTGCTAGCTTGGAATGAAAAGGATAATGACAGGACAAAATGAAGGAAGGTTGTTCGACTTTTGAAATTCTACAGACAGGAATTGGCCTGATAAAGTACAAATGTGTTATGTTTCAAGAAAAGGGAATAGTGACTTCAGAGGTGGTTTGGAGGTCAGTGGGACCACTGAGGGTTCTCTAGTTGGCGGGGGGGGGGGGGGGGGGGGAGATGTGTGTGTGTGTGTGTGTATGGAATTGGCTCATGTAATTATGGGGCTACCGAGTCTAAAAACCTGCTACTAGACCAGCCCAACAGACTGCAGTTCCAGGGAATTGTTGCTACTGTAAGTCAAGATGGAAAGCAATCTGGACACAGGATTCCTTCTCCTGCGGCATATTGCAGTCTTTTTTTCTTAACACCTTCAATGAATTGTGTAAGACCCACCCATATTGAAGGGTATCTGTTTTGCTCAAAGTCTACTAATTTAATTGTTAAACATATCTAAAAAATATTTTAATGACATCTAGGCTGATCGAACAACTGGGTGCCATAGTATAGCCAAGTTAACAAACAAATTGACCATTGCATATGGCTCCCTTATTTACCTGCCTCTATGAAGCCCCAGGCCTTCTTCCTTTCCCTTGAGATGTTCTTTCTTAATGAGCATTCTCTTTACTGCAGTAGCCTGAGCAAAACCATCTCCTTAATTGTCTGGGTCACTTTGTCTTTTGCACCTCATTTCATGTTTCTTGAATTAGTATTTTTATCAATTAAATTAAAAAAAATAATAAACAAGGGGAAATGGCTACTTTGATTGCACAAGAGATTCCTTTTTAAAAATGATCTTTTTCTTGGGGTGCCTGGGTGGCTGTCAGTTACGTGTCTGCCTTCAACTCAGGTCAAGAGGCTTAGGTCAAAATCCAGCCCCAGCCCCGAGTTGGGCCCCCTCTCCCTCCCTCCCTCTGCTGTTCCCCGTTTGTGCTCTCTCTCTTGCTCTATTTCTCTCAAATAAAGAAATAAAAATCTTTAAAAAAATGATCTTTTTCCTTAGATATTCCAAAAAATTAAAAGTAAGTAAAATATATTTTAATCTCTTAAAAGAGATTTTTCAACTTATTATCCATTTTTCTACCCAACTACTTGATTAAGTGCCTATTAATTATTCAACTATTAATTAAATCTTTATCTATAGATTAATTTTCCAAAATTATACATTTTTATGTTGCAATATTTCCCCTTTCTTCTTCTGTAATTATTACCTTTGGTAAAAAGTCATATACCAATATACCAATGATATTCTCAATATTCTATGCATTATTACTAATTTATTAACTTTATTATTAGTTGTTTTAATCTTTTTATTCTGATATGGGTCTTATTTCATTAAATGTATGTTTTCTGTATTTCACTTAAGGTGACTTGCTGATGTTCTATCAATTTTGCATAAAATTTCCTGGCCTCTCACTCTGTTCCTAGGCAGATGTGTTTGGGTATTTGTTTCTCTGTTGGGGAGAATGTAATTGAGGGTGGATGTTTGGCAAGTATGTTTTCTGGATTCTTTAAGCCCTTTATTTGTATTCAAAACCTACATTTTCTAGTTACTCTACTTTTAGTATTTGTTATTTTATATTTTCTGAATATTTTATAGGTTTCCAGTCTCTCTCCTCAGAGACT
This sequence comes from Ursus americanus, assembly GCF_024610735.1. Lineage (NCBI taxonomy): Eukaryota > Metazoa > Chordata > Mammalia > Carnivora > Ursidae > Ursus > Ursus americanus. Next base: position 39,000,452 of record NC_142144.1, read on the forward strand.
TGGGTATGTTTTCAGAAACCTTTGCCACAGTCTGATTTACAGAGAGCCCCAGGGAAATTGTAACAGTACCCACCTTACTTTTAACAAAAGCAATGAAAAAGATCTGAAATGCCTCCTGACCATTTTCCAAACCGGTTTATCTAAAAGCCACTCAAATGAACACATTTCCCAGAAAAATCAAGTTTTTTATAAGAGATATCTGGCACTGACATATTATTCAATAAAACTAAGTGCTTCCCAAGGCAACCTATCTAGAGCATTCCTCAAAAGGAGTACATTACCAACTGCTGAGAGAGCCCTGATTCTCAAGATAAACAAATTCAGAAAACCAGGAATAGCATTGGGAACACATTTATTGGTACTTTGTTTTAATCACAGGAGTAAATGTGAAACATTTTAAAGCAATTTCAAGTGTGTATTTATGTGTTTAGGTGCATATCACATTATGAATTAGTTCCAGGTTTTTGTGAGTAGTTAGGAATATGAACCACCATCGTTCCTGTATTTATTTTTCAGCCTTTATTTTTCTGCTGAAAATGTTGTTTAAAATAATGTCCATTGCAGTGTCTAATATTAAGAATATAAATAGGTAAATAACTTCCTGTTAAGTGTTTTAAAATATTCTTTTAGAATAACAAAAGTTGATTTTTATTTGTACTTAAAAAAAAAAAAAAGTGTCCAGGGTGCCTGGGTGGTTCAGTTGGTAAAGTGTCTGCCTTCGGCTCAGGTCATGATCCCAGGGCCCTGGGATTGGGTCCCCATGGGGCTTCCTGCTCAGCGGGGAGCCTGCTTCTCCCTTTGCCCCTCCTCCCATTCGTTTTCCAATCTCTCTCTCTTCCTCTCTCTAATAAATAAAATCTTAAAAAAACAAACACAACAGCATCCAGTATTTGCAGTTTACTTTAGTAATGGAGAAATAAATGCACCAATAAATACAAAACTGTTTTAAATTTAATGAAGAACATATATGCATATGTAATATAGGCAGACAATGGAGACAGAAAAGAAGGAAAACAATGGTTGCAGAACTTAACAAAAACCTGGTGAGTGTTATTTGATGGCTATTTTTGGTAACAGAACTGTAAATATGCTAAACCATAAAATGATTTCTAAATACTCTCATTGATAAAATGAAGTACTTTCCAGAATATTAATGATAATACTGCATGTTTGACCAAGAATCTGTAATTTCATATCATAGGAGTTTGAATATTTATGTTTCTTACCTTTAATATGGAGTTAGTAACATTTGATTTCTGTGGAAATCTGGGTGACTCAGTTGGTAAGCGTCTGCCTTCCGGTCAGGTCATGATCCCAGGGTCCTGGGATCCAGCCCCTCAAGGCATGGGGCTCCCTGCTCAGCGGGGAGTCTGCTTCTCCCTCTCCCTCTGCCTGCTACTCTGCCTACTTGTGATCTCTCTCTCTCTCTTCTCTGTCAAATGCATAAATGAAATCTTTAAAAAAAAATAAAACACTATATCAAGTACTCTTGTTGTCATCTACTTATTTCTGTGTTGCTTCTGCAACTGAGGAAAAGAATTAATTTCTTTGGGGATTGCTGAGCAAGTGTTTGAAATGGCTGTGCAGCCCCAAACCATGGCTCCACCCTCTCCCTACCAGCTCAACACAGACCCTTAGTCTATATAAGCAGAAGAGTAAAAGAAATCCTTGGGATAGTAAGTTATCGACATATGGTGAGCAGAAGGACTGAAACTTTCTCATCTCTCCATTTTTAGTAAGTTAGGAGAATGTCTTTGCTTTTCCCCAAACCAACTGAAATGGAGCAACTCCAAAGAAATCATTTGGGGAGGTTGGTGAGGGTTTGCTGTAGGAGGAGCGAGGCTGACTTCTGCTCGGGATGTGCTGATACTCTGGGAGCAGGCAGGAGACAGGACAAGGATGGTGAGCTTCTTGGTATTTTTCCTCATCTTCTTTCAAGTCAACCTGTTCTTTCTTCCTAATCTATTCAGATTTATATTTACCTTGTGCTGGTTACTTCTAAATTAACCGAAAAGTGTATTATATGACCATAATTAAAGCATTGGAGGAAATGTGCTTGTCTAGTAATACTGAAGTGTATTAGACCAGCCCAGATTATGTAAAACCGATACCGACTAATAAAGCTACTGAAGTTTAGACTTTCTTCTCTCTGCTCATTTACTTGTTTCATAGTTTTGTCTTCAAAAGCATATTCTCTGAAACAAATATATCTAGCAGTATTATCTGAATAAAAATATCAAGTGAGAATCCCACTATCAAGAGAATTTGCCATCCGGTTGTTAAAGAATGCTTACTAACCTGGAACATTCACTTTATGACAAGCTACGGTATTTCCTACTAGAACATTACTAGAAAACATATTTTGAAACAATAATGTCCTAGCTTTCTCACCCTTTGACATGAAAGGAATAAGAAGAACAGGTATCTTCTTATATCCTACTTGCTATTCTTTTTTTTTCTGATTGCACACTGTCATTTTCACTTTCTAAGATATTAAATGAATGAAAAAATATTCTTTTTTAAACAGTGAGTTGAAGTAAATTATTTTTTACTATAATATGTAAATTTTGATCTTATACTTTTGAGATTCCTTTTTTCCCTCTCAATTAAAGGAATCTTGGTATCTGTATGTGTTGCTTAATATACAACAAAAGAAATCATTTTCTATGAATTGTGTCTCTTGCACTTTGACTTCACTGACGGGCCTCGAGCTCCTCTCTGAACTTTGATTTTTCCATTGTCTCACAATTAATATGGTAAGAGTAGTGACACGATCCTTGCTGTCTTTGCTGTTATTTTTGTGGTGTTTGTGTGTGTGTGTGTGTGTGTGTGTGTGTGTGTGTTTAGTAACATCTTATATCGTTAAACCTGAAAACTTTGCTTTTTTTTCTTAATTTATTTAACAATATTAAGTATGCTTTAATAACCCAACAGACAATATATACAAACTCCTGTAAATTGAAATCCTTATATGCAAATAAGTGGCTAATCAGAATTGTATTGTTGCCATAGCCGGGAAAGTCATATACACTTTAGTTGACAATTATGATTAAGTAGGCTTCTAAGTTTAAAAATGAAATTAGGCCAAAAAATATGTTGTGCTATATAAAACCATATCTAGAACATCCCCTCTAGCATGCATTTTACAAGTAAGGGGACAAAAGCCCAGAACTTTGAAGCTTTTGCATTATGGTATGGTAGTTAGTGCCTCAGACAGCCTGGATGTTGGCCTACTGGTTTTTCATTTTGCTGCTCTCTGAACTATGTAGAGATAAAAGACAAGTGGAAAAACAAAAAGAACTATAACCTAGAGTGACCAGTATCTATTGTTTAATTTATATTTCAGAAAGAACAGGTTAAAATCTGGATACAAACAAATTTCATGAGACCATCTCCCCTCTAGTTTTACAGAATAACAACCATTGGGTGGGAACTTCCTCAACTTTCTCTTCAACCTGCAATTGTATCTGCACTTTATTTATTATTTTCTCCTTCCTTTTGGTTGTAGTCAAGTAGAGGTTCTTGAACCAATGCAAAGCACCTTCTTCCATGTGTGCTCTGTATCTCACCCACTCACCAAGAAACTTCTCAGGAACGTCGCTCTCCCTCCTGTGTAGCATTCACTTTTCCTTCTGTGGAAAATGCCCCCTGTGATCATTTAAACACACTCAACCCTCTTTCACCTTATAGGAAGTTCCCTTGAGACACCCTGCTCTTCACAACTGCTGCCTTGACTAACTCCTCTTCTTCACAGTCATCATGGAAGAACTGACAATATTTGCTAGCCCGAAGTCTTCAGCTCTTCAACTATGAAAGTCTGATCTGTAGTACTTGATTCAAAATTGTTCTAAGGCCATCAGTGCCCTCTTGATTCTTAAACCCAGTAAAGTCTGTGAGTCCTATTCCTGCCTGATCCATCAAGCATCTAATGCTCTTTATTTTTTCAACATTTTCTCTTTCACGGCCATAACTGATTCTGTAATTCTGGTTACCTACTTCTTTTAGTTTCTTTTTTTTTTCAACATCATTTTATATGCTCAGCTTCCTAAAATTATGTATTAAATATTGATCTTCAGAGTTACTTTCAAGGTCTGTTGTCATCTTACCCTTTTTAGGTGTCATTCATTATCATGGCAGCTTCAATAATCGTCTGTATCCTGATGACTTCAAATTCAATGGCTACAGTATCAGTGTTGATGTTCATAACCACGCATCTAGCAACTTTGTGCCCTGTGCAGTTGTTTGTTTCCAAATGCCATGAATCATGATTATAAAAACGAGTGCAATTTCCCTTCTCAATGGTGCTTCTACGATTGAGTATAATTTTTATCACTATCATTCACACCAGCTCTTTCCATCACAGCCCATATCAATCAATTACAAAGTCCCACTTATTCACTTATTTACCTCACATATATTTTTTCTGAAAACATAGGCCACTCACTTAAATTCTCTGGATTAACCCAACAGCTTTCTAATTAATCCCACTGTCTCCAGTTTTCCTTCCCTCTCATCCACACTTCACACTGAGATCAGATTGATCTTTGTAAATGCAAATATAACTATGTCACTCTGCTCCATAAAAACTTTGAAATGATTCCCCAACCTGCTTAAGGTAAAATCTGTAGATCTGGATAGTTTGTAAGTTTCTCTTCTGCCCTTTTTACCTTTCCAGTTTACCTCTGATCACTACATACTCTGCAAAATGGAATCATACTAAATGTTCTTCAGATCTCTATCACTCTCTCTCAAGTCTGCCCCATTACTTATGGGTTACTCCTGTCTGGAATATCTGTGTCTCTTCCTCTTACAGGCCATGCCCTCTATGTGTTAGCACACTGTATTCCCTCTACTTCAGCAGGTACTGTACCATAGGGTAATTACTGATTTGTCTTTCAACACTAAAATATACTGTTAGCTCCATGATACCATGATTGTGCCTGTCTTCTTGTTTATTGCTTACCCCAAAACTAGCATAATGTCTCATGATAATAACAGCTAAGTAAATATTTTTTGAATAGGAGAAAGAAAGAATATTTGATCTTTGTAACAGAAGTCAGGTAATTTAATTCTTTATTTGGTTTTCTGTATTTTAAATGGTCCAGTCTGGGGGACCTGGGTGGCTCAGTCAGTTAAGCGGCTGCCTTCGGCTCAGGTCCTGGGATCGAGCCCCACATCGGGCCCCCTGCTCAGTGGGGAGTCTGCTTTTCCCTCTCCCTCTGTCTCTCACCCTGCTTGTGTGCTTTCTCTCTCTCTTTCAAAAAAATATATAAAATCTTTTTAAAAATAAATAATTGGTCCAGTCTGTTATGGAACATCCTTGGGAAATGAATCTGTACGGGATCTGGTATTCTCAATACCTCCCTGTTCTGTTCTTTCTCCTGAGAAGCAAATAGGGCTACCTGGTTGTTGCTATTATTTCTAGGCCAAGTAAGCTGAGATCTCTGAAATCCAGATAAAAGAAATGTGGGGAGTAGGAATGGTCAGTATTTAAAGGTCTGGAATGAAGAGTTTGTTTTTGTGGAACTATTATGTCATGTCAAAAAAACTCCACTGTTCCAAGAGTCTCATTGAACAGTTTACTAACTTCCTCTTTGATAGTAAGTTAAAGAAAAAAAATCTCTATATAAACATCCAAAAAATGTAAATAAGAGTGTGTGTGTGTGTGTGTGTGTGTGTGTGTGTGTGTGGTGTCTGGTTGGATGTCACCATGCACCTTTAATTCCCAACCTGAACAAAACAGTAAATGTGAAAAATCAACCCCTGACCTAACCTCCAACCCTCAGCTCCTAATAATGCCTGAGGTCACCTTGTAGCAAATGGCAGACAAGACCTCTTCTTTGCCCCCATCACTGAGTTAATATGCCAAATTAAAAATTCCATACTAGTTAGAGGTCCGGGGTTCCCATTTGAAACAGAAGACTAATATCAAATGGAATAAAGAAGAGTAAAAATGACTAATCGAATCTTTTGCTGTCTCTTTGTTTCATTCAGTAAAAGTTTTTTTAAAAATCAGAATTTATTCTGATCCAGAAAGGAGAGAGACTCAATTTCATCAAGTCCCAGAGTGATGATGCAGATCTTCCCTTAATTTTTTAAAATATTTTTATTTATTTATTTGAGATAGTGAGAGAGAGCAGCAGCAGCAGTAGGGGAGGGGGGCAGAGGGATAAGCAGACTCCCACTGAGTGTGAAGCCTGATGCAGGGCTCTATCCAATGAGATCATGACCTGAGCTGAAGTCAGACACTTAACTGACTAAGCCACCTGGGGGCCCCCAGATCTTCTCTTTAAATTATAAGTCTTTTAGTTATATTATTTTTATGCCCTGATAATTTTTCACAGATTATTTATTCAAGAATTGGTAAAAGAGCATTTTTGGTTTTGCTCTCACACCCAAAACAGTGTATATTCCCCAACCCCTGTTTTAACCAGAGAAATCCTAGGATGCAACAAGTGCAATAGTTTAATAATGTACAAAGTTATCTTTTTCATGTTAAATACCATTTAGCAAATATTTATATAATACTTACCAAATTCCAGACACCGTGCTGGATCCTTACGTTGCCAGTGTAAAGAGACTATGTGTTTGCTATTGTGGGGTGTCTAGTGCAGAGGGAGAATTTGATATTAAAAACAAATTGCAGAATTGCAACTTGAAAAAATGTCAAGAAATAATAATAATAATAGATGATGTTTGTTGAATTCTTAGTAGGCATTTAGTGAAGAAATATAAACCTGTGTTATCAGCTTCCAGTTTCAAATTGTGTGAAGAAGTTGGTTTTTATAAAAGTACCGAATATATGGTGCCATAATCAGTTTTAATTCACAACCAGAGAAATATGCTTAAATGTGTGTAATATCTTACAGCTTGTGAATTGACAAACCAGAATTTTAGCCTGGAAAGACTTGCTTTAAAAGCTCTATTAATCATCTAAACTACTTATTGTCTTAATATGTCAAACTACTAAATTAATGTGCATCAGATCTTCTTTTGGTGATAATTTGAAAGTTTTATCTGAAGTCTTGAACTCTCTTCACTCTTTCATCATTAAATGTCTTTACCATAGCAATAATGTTATTATTTCATATTTGTCTGTAATAGATTTCCGTCTAAATTTTGAGCTATCAAGCAGAAGTATGTCTGTTTTATTTTGATAAGGCAATCTTAACATGTCACCTGGTATGAAGAGTCTTCTCAATAAACATGCGTTGGAAAATGAGTTTCACTGGAAATAGCTACTTTAATTTTGTTTAACTCATCTTTGTCTATCCTGTTTTTTTTCTTTCATAACATCAGATAAAATAAAAATAAAGATAATCCTCTAAATATGAGAATCACTTGATAATTTCTAAGGGGATTTTGGACTCTGCATAAAAAAGAGAGTAAGGAAAATATTAAGGGGAAAATGGAGCCATATTGAAACAGAGTGTTAGGATCTTTATAAAACATGAAAATAGGAGTGATTGCTTTAATATTTTGAGTTTTGCAAGACTTGTTATATTGCAGAAACAAATGGATTGATAAAACAAGTACAACTTAATCTATTGAAACTACTAGAGGGTATTTTCAGTAAGTTACTGAGGAATAATTTAAATACTTCTAAAATATAAACCAATTCTTTTTCATTGTGTGTGTGGGGGGGTAGTTAATGGAATATTTTTCATTTCACTGAATGCTAACACTGAGGGGAGAAAAGATCAAAGAAAGCATTACAGACAAGGTATTACTGCATCTAGATGTTCTAGCATGTGTATATTTGTAAATTTCTGTCCTCTGTACACTTCTCTCAGAAGGCCACTGATGATAGAACCACCCTTTCCTCCAACGGTAACAATAAAAATGTGAATGCCCTCTCTTTTCTCTTTCCACATATCTGCTAACTAACCTGATCTTCTCCTAATAGCTAATAATTGCTCAGAATGCAGTCTGTGCTTCTTAATTTGCCCAGGGACATACAAGAGTCAGGGAGGATGAATGCTATCAGAGGGAAATGGGAGGAATGAGATGAAGATAATATCATAGGGCAAATTCATCTCTTACTACCACTGAGCCCATGATGTATGTTCATACGTCTTACACAGTTTACACATCAGGTGCTCTTACTTTTGTTGTTTCTCCTCCCATAACAGTGTTTTTGCAAATCATAGGCCTGACCAGAAAGGGACCAGAGTGGTCTTTCTGGAAGACCATGAGATACTCTTCTTTAAAACAACAACAACAACAACAACAGTCTTGTGTTATTGTATAAAAGTAGGGCTGTTATGTCTGGTAACTTACCTAACAGGCTATCAGTCGACTAGGCAGCCATGTGTCCCTAGTCTAGCCATAGTGATCAAAGTGAAGTAGAAGAAGGTGGTTTGGGGGCGCCGGGTGGCCCAGTTGGTTATGCGTCTGATTCTTGATTTGGGCTCTAGTCGTGATCTCAGGGTGGTGAGATAGGGCCCCAAGTCAGGCTCTGTGCTCAGTGGGGAGCCGGCTTAAGATTCTCTCTCCCTCTGCCCCTACCCCCTGCTTGTACTCACTCTCTCTCTTGAATAAATGAAATCTTAAAAAAAAAAAAAAAGTAGTTTGAAACAAAACAACTCATCAGCTCAATTACATGCAATATTTTTAATAAAATATACATACATACCTTATTTTCTTCACTGTTACATTAGCCGATACATTTTTTTTGAGAAAGAAAAAATATTAGTATTGTCCCATTAAATATCTGGAGCTATTTGTCATGTTCTCTTGTAAAGATTTTTGAAGCTTTATTCTGTCCATAGCACTCTTGAAACATTACAAAAATGTGTTTTGTTTTGTTTTGTTTTCCATGAGAGACTCTTAACTTTAGGAGACAAACTGAGGGTTGCTGGAAGGGAGGTGGGAGGGGTATGGGGTAACTGGGTGATGGGCATTAAGGTGGGCATGTGATGTGATGAGCACTGGGTATTATGTGTAACTGATGAATTACTGACCTCTACCTCTGAAACTAATGACGTACTATATGTTGGCTAAATTGAATTTAAATTAAAAGGAAAATATGTTTGTTTGTTTGTTAACACAGCTCCAGTCATATTTCACTTATATTGATCAGTTGGAGTATGATTTTCAATTAATACAAACATAAAAATATTGTTTTTAAATACAAATATTAAGACCACATCACTCTTATTTTTCCCTTAATCATCTAAATTAAGTCTCTGTAATGCAGCAGTTTGAGTAGTCAGTGTTAATGTTATTCTATCATTTATACCCCTTTGGCATTTTTTTATAATTACTTTAAGAAGTTTGATTTTTTGAATGTGTATATTGGCATACAGATTTCACATCTGGTTTAAAATCAGTTTGAATATTTTAATAGGTAAGGAAAGCCTAACATGTTTTTGATTAAAGAATTATGTTTTGGTATAATTGTGATTCCCAATATATCATTCATTTTTATCTGTTCTTTGGAAAACAGCAGTATGCACTTCTTAATAAGTTGATTAAGAAGATTATGTTCAAATTCACTTATGTTTTTGCTATAGAGAATCAAAGGTCCATTAGGGACTGGGGATTCCTTTTGTATTTATGCGGAGCCGGCATTTTTCATCTAATGTGCACTTGTGAGAATTTTCAACAGATGCAAAGACTGGAGGTTCCCAATTTGTAGAGTTTGTTCAGTTATTCAATTAACTACACTTCTGAAGCTTTCTAATACACTGTGCTGGAGATTTGAGACCTTCAGTCTGAAAAATTAACAACCTGTTTTAACTAGAATTTAGCACTGAGTGCATACTATTACAAATTAAAGAAACAAGTAGAAGGAGAGAGAATAAAATATAGTTTGACTTTTAAAGGACACTAAGTTAAGAGTGACAGAAGATGAAGTGCAAATACAGGAAGTCATATTTTGACCTGCCACCACAGGAAAGAAATTGAAGCTTATGGAAAGTATTTGCTATTGCTATTTATGAAAAATGATTTCATCCTTACAAAGATAGGAATATCCATTAACATAGTAAGTAAAAAGAAATACAAGAAGAAACATCATGTGGAACAAAAGACTAATGAAAATTGAGATGTACACTAATGACTGTATCAAATAGCGTAGCAGCTGAAAAACTCATATTCCAAATTAATAATAGAGCCATAATTAGAAATGTTAGTAAATGAACATATAAATCTTTTTTAAGGAAAATAAGTTGAGATTAAATTTATGATTGAAATGCCAGTTTTAATTGCAAAAGTCATTGAAAGCCCAAAGTAATATGCATAATTTCAAGGTAAGATAGTAAAGTCCAATAATAACATATTGTTTTACAGTAAGTAGCTAAATGTAAACAAACAAATAAAAGCCTAGCAATCATCAACAAGAGAAAGCAACAAAGAGCACAATCTTACTTAATAATTTTCTAAAATTAGCTGAGAAAGAAAGATGCTCCTTGGACCATGTCATAATCCTATCCCCACCACCCTGCAGGGCTCCCTCCATAAGGATACATTCTTTAAGTGGCAAAATTCTACAGATTAATATGAGTATATTTATATTTGTAGAGCAGCTAAGAGATAAGAAAGAAGTTTAATATGAAAATAATAAAAACCCAAAGAGTAGATTTCTCCTCCCTTCAAGCTAATGCTATTTGGACCAATCAAAAAAAATGCAAGGAAAACTGACAACAGAATTGAGCTACCCCAAAAGTAAAGAAAACCTATGCAACATAAACCAGTGAAAGAAGAAAAGAGAAAATAGGAGAGAATCTTAAAAGGAAGTCAAAATTCAGGAGGAAAAAGGATATTGAAATCCCTTTTCCCCCAAGTCCCTCTCCTCCAAACAAATAAAAAGTCAGGGACCCAAAATTACAAATATTAATTTCATGCTCTTTTTTTGAGTTTGAGTGAGAATAACTGCTGATGTACTAAAGATATTTAAAATCCAAGAAACAAAGCTAAAGCTGACACATTCCCAGAATCCCAAGTCTGATGGGCTTCCCTATAATAATAAACCACACTTCATATTAGGTTGAGAAAACCCTATACAGTCTATCTAATAAAATCAGGGCTTGAAGAATACATCCCAAGTCCACCAACCCAAATTGACCTTTGTTTTAGCTGATTTTTTTCTACCATAACTATGCTCTGAGACCACCTGCAAATAAATGCAACATATACTCTTCAAGCTTTAAGCTCTAGTTTTATAGAAAAGAGAAACTGCTCTCACAGTAGTGGGAAAAGTCACCCAAAGTCAAACACTCACCCAGAAGGAAGTAATATTCGATATAATTCCCTGTTGAGCAAAATGGAGGAAGGAAAAAGAAAAGGAAAGAAATACAGCAGCATTAAAAGATAAACTCTACATAACAAAAGAAAAATAAGAAAAAAGACAAAAACACAACAAGTACATAATGAGACTCAATTGTGAAATTAAATTATCACAAGAAATAGAAGATGTACACATAGCTGCTCCATGCTTAGCTGAAAATGAGGACCATGAATTCTTTCAGTATGTATGTATGCATCCATCAGTGTACTACCACACATACACACACACACACACACACACACACACACACACATTCAGCAGCAAGAAAATAGTAAGCATGTGTTTCTCACATGTCACAGGCCACCTGTGGTGGTTTTGGTGGTATAAATTGGCATGTGTAGTTCTAGGCTACAGTTGAGTTCTGGTTGGCTTCCAGTGTCTCTTTTACTCCTTGAGCCAGCAGGCTGGACAGGCGTGCTTGTTTCATGGCAATGGCAGAAACACAAGAGTGTAAATCCAAATGTGCCCTTTCTTGGCATCGTATCCACTAATATCCCACTTGGAAAACCAAATCACATAGCCAAAAAATATCAAGAGTTTCAGAGGACACGCTATGTCTGTGAGATATACAGCAAAATTATATTTAGAAAAAGGTCTTAGAGATGGAAATGGGTAGAGAATTGGAGCCAATAGTTTAATCTACCATCATGTCAAAGATAAAATGTTAAATCAAAATTATGAGAGCTCAAATAATAGACACAGGACAAAAATTACCATTGCACCACTAAAAAAATCCTTCTGGAATAGCAAGAAGTCAAATGGAGGACTGAAAGTTAAATTGTAGCCAGAAGAATAGCTTAAGATACAGTGAAATAAAAGTAAAAGGACATTGAAATAATTAGCCAAGATGATATGGACGGCACAGATGATCTAACAGACATAAATGATGTCATGAGGTAGAAATCTCAATATACGGTATTGAGAATGTATCGAAAGCTTATATTAGAAAGAAAAATCCATTTACTTAAGTAATAACCAAATAATAAATCCTGCAGATTGTAAAGCATCATTGTACAGGAGAAATTAATACAAAATAATGAATAATGAGTTGTAATTTAATTATGAAACTTCAGAGTTAAAGAAATATTTGTGTATAGAGATTTTTAAAAATTCCCACGAAGAATGAGACTTGTTTCAAACATCTCCATAAACAGGAAATTCCAGAATTTAAAGAAATAACATTTGCAATTTATGCCTTATTATAGTGTTTATACTTTCTCACTATCAAAAAATAAACAAGGACAAAATAGTCATAGTCAAATTAACCCTTTTGTTGAAAACAAAAATATAATCTGAATAAGGCTTATTTTTCAGGGGTGACTGGGTGGCTCAGTTGGTTAAGCATCTGCCTTCGTTCAACTCAGGTCATGATCCCCGGGGGGTCCGAGCCCTGCGTGGGGCTCCCTGCTCAGCAGGGAGTCTCCCTCTCCCTCTGCCTTCCCCCTGGCTGTGTTCTCTCTTGCTCTCTCTCAAATAAATAAATAAAATCTTAAAAAAAAAAAAAAAAAAAAAAAAACTATGTCCAGCAGAAAGCTGAAGACACAAAGAAACCTAAGTCAATAAAATTCCAGAAGTGGGAAGTCCAGAGAGGACAGGGAACATCAGTAACAAAGAAATAGAACAAAATTAGGTCACTGACACTTCATAATGCATAATATTTTCATCTGTTAAACGACAGAATAGAACTCATTAGGTCTCTAAAACTTCTAAAACTATATTTCAAAATTATTTGCATGGTTAGCAAATAGATGTTTTCCTCCTTTATTAAGTTTTCATGTATGGACTCTAATGTATTTTTCTTTATAGCCTAAATATATACATTAAAATGCTTATGATAAAAGGATAAAACTTCATGTTTGAGTTGCGAATGCTATTTTTTATTGTTGTTAGTTGAATGATTTTAAAAGTATAATTTTTCAGGAAAGAAAGTGAAAATAGAATAAAGACTTTGCAGAAACCACCAACTAAGATGTAAAATTTTCACTTCAATAACTTAAATAAACAGAAGCTTAAGAAAGAGAAGCAGGCTCAATAAAATTTCAATAAAGTATATTTCTGGTTGAAGCATCATTACTCTTGTCAAATGAAATAGAATTAATTCAGTGAATTGGGTCTTCCAGCTCTGTATCTTGAAATGAATTACTATATTAAGGTTATATAAGGTAATAATTTGCTGTATGTTTTGGCTCATAATAGAATAAAACTTATCTCATAATTCTACAATATCTCATAAAATTAAAAAAACATTGGGTACTTAATGAAATAGCTACCTTTGTCAAGTTTGAAGATCATTAGCTTTGGGGTTAAGCTATAATTTTAATTATATAGACATTAGCTCATCTATCATACACTTGACATTTCAACATGTTCATTACATCTAAATATCGTTACCTGTAAAATAGCAATATTTTGAAGACTTATTCACTACTTTCCAGTGAAAATGCTGTTTTTAAAAATAGTTTTCGTATTTAAAAAAAAAAACTTGCTTATTTCTATATGGTCTTGCCATCCATTTATTGTGTTCAAAGCACCTTAACAGTAAATATATGTTTTTCCAAGAAAGTTAACTAGTTAGAGACTTATAGAAGCATATTCACTCATCAATCCCTTCATCAAGTAGTATTATTGAATGCTTACATATAGAATGATCTCAGAAAATTTGCTTGTTAATTATTTCTACCCTTCATTTTAAATATGACATTATAGAATCAAGAATGAATAACTTTCAACAGATAAAACATATCTTACTCTTTATTTTTACTCTTTATTACTTTAAACCATATGACATTAACTATTCTTAGAAGTCAAAAATGCTGACTATATCAACATTTGTTATGATTCAGACTAATATCTTTTACTATATCAATTCTAATGCTGTTAAACATAAATAGTATAAATGATGTGCATAAAAATGGGAAGATAGGGCACCTGGGTGGTTTAGTCAGTTAAGTGTCTGCCTTTGGCTCAGGTAATGATGCTGGGGTCCTGGGATTCAGACCCACATCAGGCTCCTTGGTCAGTGGGGAGTCTGCTTCTCCCTCTCCCTCCACCCCTCTCCCTGGCTGTGTTCGCTCTGTCTCTCTCTCTCAAATGAATAAATAAAGTCTTTAAAAAAGGGGGGGGGAGGTAATAGATAAGAATATTAGCAATGGCTGTGTCATATCGTGAAATGAAGGATAATTTTTTTAAAAGATTTTGTTTGTTTATTTGGGTGCGGGGAGGGAGCATGAACAGAAGAAGGGGCAGAGGGAGAAGCAAACTTCCGCCGAGCTGGGAGCCTGATATGAGGTTTAATCCCAGACCCCTGTGATCATGACCTGAGCTGAAGGCGGACACTTAACCAACTGAGCCACCCAGGCGCCCTAGTGAAATGAAGGATAATTTTTAAATATTTTTTACTTTATGTAATATCCGTGTTTCTGAAATGAATACATATTATTTTTACAAGCAGATTATTCACTTTTTACTTATAAAACATACTATTGAATATGAAGCATATAATACAAAATATTATGTATGGGTTCTCCTTTCAGCCACTGCTGGCTCTGAATTCATAATTATTCCAGAACTCAGTATACATTTGATTATATATTGTTTAGAATTGTATGTATATAAGAAATACCACATCATGTTTCCAGACTTCACTTAGCACTCTTCTGTGTTATTTATCTTCACCATTGAGGAAGAGACTGCTTTTCCCCAAGAAACCATGTTTTTCTTCCCGAGCATGGACACAGACTATAGCTTCCAGTCTCATAGCTAGATATGCCTGTAGGTTCCGAATTCTAACTAGAGGGCTATTAGTAGAAGTGATGTGAGTTTTTACAGGGTTTTTAAGATATTTGTTTACTATCTTTACATTCTTTTTTGCCATCAGCTGACCGGAACCATAAGATTATAAAACTCTAAGGGTTGGGGGAACCTGGGTGGCTCAGTTGATTGAGCATCTGACTCTTGATTTCGGCTCAGGTCATGATCTCAAGAGTGGTGGGATCAAGCCCTGCATCAGACTCTGTGCTGGGCATGGAGCCTGCTTAAGATATTCTCTCTCTCTCTCTCTCTGCCCTTCCCCCACTTGCCCACACTCTCTCTCTCAAAAAACAAGCAACAGAAAACAAAACAAAACAAAACAACAACAACAAAAACTATGGGTTGGTGAAGCCATGTGAAGAAAGAAGCCTCAGTAAATAAGCCACCACATGGAGAACCATCTGCCAGTGAGAAATACCTGACCCAGTCAGTTAAATGATTGAGAAAACAAACTTGTATCATGTTGGTTTAAATGTTATTACAGCCTAGCCTACCCTCTCTAATGCAAACTTTAACCTAAAATGTACTGGGGAAGGGAAAGATCTCTTCAGAAAAAGCCAGTTATGAAATGATAAAAAAAAAAAAATACAAGTTACTTTAAAAAGTTATTTGAAAAGTTTATATGAGTTACAAGACCACATAGGTGGAATGGCTT
The DNA here is from genome assembly GCF_024610735.1 of Ursus americanus. Classification (NCBI taxonomy): domain Eukaryota; kingdom Metazoa; phylum Chordata; class Mammalia; order Carnivora; family Ursidae; genus Ursus; species Ursus americanus. The sequence goes on from NC_142144.1 coordinate 39,016,207, forward strand.
GTGGTTTAGTAACTGTAATTATAGACACACCTATTTCCTCTTGAGAGCCCTATGATAGGTCATATGATATCAAGATTCTCCATTTTGCTGTTTGAGAAATAATTCCTATATTAAGTAAAATTATAAAAATATTTTCTGGATTAAAATTAATTTACAGGAGTGCCTGGGTGGCTCAGTCATTTAAGCATCTGACTCTTGATTTCAGCTCTGGTCATGATCTCAGGGTCAAGAGATCAAGCCTCGCATCAGCATCATGCTCCACTTTGAGTGTGGAGCCTGCTTAAGATTCTCTCTCCCTCTCCCTCCGCCCCTCCCCCATGAGTGCTCTCACTCTCTCTGTCTCTAAGAAAGAAAAAAAAAAGTATTTACATAAATAGCTTTGTTCTTAGGCATTTTTTTGGTTCTTAGTAATATTTGAGACTTTTCATATGTTGAAATGATAACTGGAAACTTTGTGTCATATGTTTTAAATTTGTAGGTGAAAATCACTACCATATATAATCTACACAATCTTTTTAGAACATAGAACCATACTGGTTCTCATACTTTGTCCAAAGGCTATAGGAAGGCCAAATGAAAATGAGTCGTTAAAGTAATTAAGGGATCCTATTTCCTCCAATAATTAAAGATAGGAATCAGAGTCTTCAATTGAACCTCAAATAGAGCTGGCACAGAGTCTAGAGGACAAGAAAATAAAAGTGAAAGATTTTGGCAAACTCTTCTACCCTATAAATCAATGTTGAATTTTGCCCCATTGCCCTATACTTCTGTGTACCTATTTAGGTAACTGTATGTTTTAAGAGAGAAAGTAACCTATTAAAGGCAAAGCAAAGTAAGGGAGAAGAACCAGTTATATGCCATATATTATCACAAATAATGATATTACAACAATCCTATGAAGTAGATTTTAGTAATCTCATTTTTTACATCAGAAACTGAGGCTTCTGATATCAAAGTTCAAAGAAAAAAAAATTATGAGGTACCCAAGTTGCCATTCAAACCCGGACTTACCAAATGTAAATCTTTCAATCTCCAGGGCCTTTGTCCTTTGTACTCTGCATTTTAAATATGCACGAAGATAGTGTACTGTCTCCCTCACATCAGAAGACCAGTAAAGTTCTAACCTAATCAGATGTTTTTGTTGAAAATACACAGAGACACAAAGACATTTGTCCCAGTGTGTTAGTTTCCTAGGGTTGCCATAGCAAATCACCACAAGTTGAGTGACTTAAAAATACAGAAATGTATTCTCCACCGTTCTTGGGACCAGAATTCCCAAATCAAGGGCCATGTTCCCCTGAGAGTTTCTTGGAAATATCCTTTCTTGCTTCTTCCTAGCTTCTGGTAGTTGGCCACCGTCTTTGGTTTGTACTGCATCACTCCACTTTCTGCCTGTCTTCAAATAGCTGTCTCGCCTCTTTGTCTGTGTCTCCATGTCTCCCCTTCCTCATAGGACACCAGTCATTAGACTTGGGGCACACCCCAATCTAGTGAGATCCTCATCTTAACTTGATTGCATTGGCAAAAAACTTTTTTTCTTTCTTTTTTTTAATAATATTTTTTTATTATATTATGTTAGTCACCATACAGCACATCCCTGGTTTTTGATGTAAAGTTCGATGATTCATTACTTGTGTATAACACCCAGTGCACCATGCAATACATGCCCTCCTTAATACCCATCACCAGCCTATCCGCCCCCCGCAAAGCCCTCAGTTTGTTTCCCAGAGTCCATAGTCTCTCATGGTTCATTCCCCCTTCTGATTACCCCCCCTTTCTTCTTCCCTTTCTTCTCCTACCAATCTTCCTACTTCTTATGTTCCATAAATGAGTGAAACCATATGATCATTGTCTTTCTCTGCTTGACTTATTTCGCTTAGCATTATCTCCTCCAGTGCCATCCATGTTGCAGCAAATGTTGAGAAATTGTTCTTTTTGATGGCTGAGTAATATTCCATTGTATATGGACCACATCTTCTTAATCCAGTCATCTGTTGAAGGGCATCTTGGTTCCTTCCACAATTTAGCTATTGTGGACAATGCTGCTATGAACATTGGGGTGCATATGGCCCTTCTCTTCACTACGTCTGTATCTTTGGGGTAAATACCCAGTAGTGCAATGGCTGGATCATAGGGTAGCTCAATTTTTTCTAAATAAGATCATTTTCATAGGCACCAGGGGTTACAACTTCAACATGCATTTCTTTTTTTTTTTTTTTTTTTTTTTGGAGGGGGGGAACAATTCACTCACTACACTAAGTCATCTTGGGTCTGGGGTATTTCTAAGAAAAAAAAAATACAGCCAATAAGTTTTTAATTAAAAATTGCATATATCCAGATAGCCTTATGCTTATACATTTCAAAATTACCCATATTGCATGCAATTTTCAAATACTAAATTATTCAATTATATTGGACTTAAAGGTAGCTATAAGAAAAATATCTTGGGAATTTTACCTTGTTATATTTAATTAAAATTTAAAGTGGTTTTCGGTTGTTTTATACCAGGGCTTAGTATTTTGCTATTTCTTTTTGAACTTTCAAAAAAAGATTCAGAAGTATATTGCAAGCATTGTTACTCCCCCATTTGAGCCGTCTAGAATCCTTACAGTACCATTAATCTCACTTTGGTGTACTCTTGCTGCAGCTGAACGTTACTTGTAATTATAAGCGTTTCACTGACTCCCTTATTCAATTTTATTCCTACAAGTGGGAAAAAAGTATTATAAATTAGTGTTTTCTTCGTATCCCTTTTCCCATTATGGATGGCATTGGATTTCAATAAATTATTTTCCCTAACTTTATAGTTTTCTTTATAGTATCCACATGTTCATTTTTATGTACTAAAATTAGTATTAACAATTTAAATAACTAAGGTAGGTTATGCTGCATAAATGCTGAGTGAGGTATTCTGCCGCAGCCCCGCCCGCAGCGCTGCAGCCGCAGCCCCGTTGATTCGTTGATTGGGGAGAAGGATGAGGCACAGACAGGTTAGCTTGTGAAGAGAGCGTGGGTGCAGGGGACGACCGCCAGGAGTGATCGCGCCGAACAGCTGCAACCTCGGGTATTTATTGGCAACAATCAAAAACAATCACAATCAAGGGAGTGATCCTATTACATTCTAGTGAATAGTAGTGCAGTGCATCACGGGGCAGGTCCCAGGATAGTGGTGCATCACGGGGAAGGTCAGGGGATCAGATGATGTAACATTTAGCAAGTGGGGCCTATTCTTAAACATGTTTCTATGGACCCTGCGGGCTATTGTCAAGAGCAATCAGGTTTCAGCAGTGTTCTGCCCTGAAACAGTTGGGCGTTCCCAACTGTTGGACAAGCCAGGTGTTCCCAGCCGGTAGGCAGGCCAGCAGTTCCCGGCCGCTTGGCTCTGACATTTACACTGAAGCCCGCAAAGTCACAAACATGTTTTCCTGTTATATCCTTAACATAAGTTTTCGGCCAGGGGCTGCTGCAGTATTCCAAGAACAAAACTGGTAGTTATCTACCAAAGTGCCCCAGCAGTTCATACATGGTGAGAGGCACTGATGGTGAGCAGGTAAACGTTTAGGGAAGGACGTTTGCCTAGTTTGGATGCTCCATAGCAGTAGGAAAGGGAAAGGCAGGGATTAAAGTGCAAATAAGCACTCAAGGTTGGCATTAGGAGTTCCAAATCAATAGGACAGGAATGGGATACAGTTCGCCTTAGGAAATAGTATGTTAGTGGAACACAAATAAGCAGATGATGGTCACAAGACAAGGAATCAGAACACCGAGATTGGTTTGGGATAGGATACAAAGAATGCAGTGATAGGATGAGTTATCCTGTACAAATGAGTAGTCCCCGCCATTCAAAATAAAGATTATGCCTTTGATCTAAGATTCAGGAGAATTCTCCTGTATTAATCTTAAATCCCTCCTGAAAGGTCAGTCTTAAAAGTGTTGCACTTGGAGGAAGGGTTCACCACATAGTTTAGTAAGTGGTTAGAAAAGCTACGAATGCCCGGCAATAGATCTGGCATCAGATACTATGGAAACTTCACCATAACTTGCATAGAACCTGTGGACTGTTCCTGGCCTAAAGGATTCTGTTCCACTTTGTTCATATTATCTTGGATTTTGCTCTTTTATTTTGCTCATCCTCCAATGGCCCCTGAGACTCTTTGGATGTATACTGACTGTCCATTCTCCTACAAACCCAGTGTCTCTCAACTCAGACATAGACCTAAACGGTATTATGCTAAGTGAAATAAGTCAGAGAAAGACAAATATCATACGGTGTCACTTGAATCGGTTATTGGAATCAATTGGAATCAAATAAAAACGAACACACCAAAAATGAAGTTAGCATCCTTTTAATATTGAGCATCACATGCTTCAGGCTCTGGTAAAAATCCTCATTGTTAAGGTCTTCTCTCCTTTCTCAAACTCATTTTCTTTTTCCTATTTGTTTCCAAGTAACTGCCCCACTTTGGGAAGTGTAGGTTGACCTTGCACTCCTCTGACTTCCCTATTTGCCAGGACTTTGAAACTTTCACTCATTCTGATGGGTCCTCTGGTGGCTCATCATGGGCCCTTCCTCACTGGGAATTGGTCTCCATTTGAAACATTAGAATATAATTCATGGAAGGAGGTAGGATAGGGAGTGGTTAAAGCTCTGACTCTGGAACCACAGCACTGCAGTTTCTCCAACTCTTTGTGCTCTATTTTATTTTTTATTTTAATTTTTAACCTGGAAAATGGGAATAACAGCTCAAAAGATTGAGGGTTAACTATTTAACACATCTGAAATGCTTGAATGATGTGTGCTAACTAGGAAACACCCAATAATTACCTGGTTTTTTTCTTTCTACTTCATGCTCACCCTTTCTCTTACAAGTGTCTCAGTCTTTTAGTTTCTGTTTCCTTGAGGGTTAATCACATTGTAACATTTTTCTGTGTGCTTAGATTTCAATCTCCCCCCATGTTAAAATCTCTCCACTGTATCTGCAAGCTTTCCTTTTAAACATTCTACACACTCTCCCTTAGTATGTAACACATATCCTCAAGTTTTTCCCAGCTTAATCCATTTCTTTGGCTCTTGATTCCTCTTCTATCTACTTATTATTCATAATTGCTCTTTTTTCTTTCCCACTGGCAGTACTGGGCTCTGCCTCATCCCATCTCTGAAACTGCCCCTCATCAACTTTACCGCTGATGTCTCTTAGCAGACACTGCCAGTGCTCTCTCTGTTCGCCCTAGGTGGGATTTTCTTGCCCACCAGGCTCCTATTGTGCATTCACTTCCAACTGCCAGCACCAGCATGTCTTTAATAAACGCTTGTCTTCCCAGGCTACTGGAATTCTTGTGGCCTACAAGCACAGAAAAACGGAATTGTCTGAGGATTTACGGTGCCAGGTCACTCTCTCGACCCAAGGCTGAAGAATCTGGGAGTGTAATCATTCCAGCTCCATTACCCCTTACTTGTGTGGAGTGTTCTATAAATGTCAATGAGGTCCGTTTATTTGATAGTTTTGTTCAAGTCTTATACAATCTTACCAATTTTTTGGCCTGTTTTTCTATCAATTTTTAGGAGGTTTGAAATCTTTAATTGTGCACATATTTACATATGCTTTCTTTTCAGGAAGTTTTTGCTTTATTTATTTTGAAGCTCTATTATTAGATACACAGATATTTAAGATAGTCATATCTTCTTGATGATTTGAAGAATCTTATTTTTAAACAGTTTACCAATTTATCCTTGATCCTTCTGATATTAATATAGACAGCCGTTGCAGCTGTCTTATGTTTAGTTTTACATGATATATATATACTTAAATATTACATATATATGTACATATATGTACTTTTCACCTATCATTATTTTCATGTGTAAATTGTGGGTTTTTTTTATCAATCATATTTGGATGCTTTTTTTCATTTTTTTAAAATAAGATTTATTGGAGTCTAACTGAAGTATAATTTCCATATAATCTTCACCTTTTGGTATATATAGTTCATTGGGTTTTATCAAATTATGCAATCATGTAATCACCAACATAATTAAGATTTCAAACATTTCTGTCACTTTAAAAAGTCCCTAATACTCTTTTGTAGTTAATAATCTCCTTCTATCCCCAGTCCCTGAAAACCACTGATTTAATTTCTGTCACTGTAGTTTTGTATTGGGACAAAACTATGTAGCCATTTATGTGTGTTTTTTTTCACTTGGCATAATGGTTTTGAGATTTATCCATGGTGTTGCACAGGCCAGTAGTCTTTCTTCATTATTGCTGAGTTGCAGCAATATAAACTAGTCTGACAATCATTGTCTTTTAATTGAAACTGTTAGACCATACCTCCCTATTTAGTGAATTTATTAATATAGTTGAGTTTACATCTACCTTCTTGCTATTTGTTTTCTATTTGTCCATTTATTCCTTTTTTTCATTCTTCTTTTGGATTGAATATATTGTATATTCCATTGTCTCTCCACTATTGGTTTTTCTAGTAATCTCTCTTCAAATTACTCTCTTACTTATTACCCCAGTGTTAAAAGATATGTCTCCAACTTAACACATGCTACCATATGGTGATGTTGTATGTATCAGACTTACTCTGTCATATGTAATATAAAATCCTTACAGCAGTATACTTCTATTTTACCCCCATTTATCTGTGCTAATGATATATTTCTTTGGTACGTATGTTATGAATCTCATAATATTTTGTTTTATATATAAAACAAGGCACTAAGTTAACTTTTAAAGAAATAAGAAACAAATAAAGCAAAGTTCCTATATTACAATTTTTTCTTTCCGGTGCCCTTTATTCCTTTTATAAATCCAATTTTCCATGTAATATTTTTAGTTGAATAATTTTGTTAGAATTTTTAATAGTGAAGGTCTAATGTAAAAATAAATAAATAAAATTCACAAGCTTTTGTTTTCTGAACTAGTTTCTTATTTCATTTTTAAAGGATATTTTTAAGAAAATTCTAGGTTGACTTTTCTTTTTCTTTTGACACTTCCAATGTCTTGTTCTGAGGAAAAGTGGGTAGTCATTCTTTATTCCTCTATACATAATGTAGCTTGTTTTTTTCCTGGCTAGTTTTCAGATTTTGTTTATTACCATGTTTTTAATACTCAGTAATTATGATGTGACTTGGTGTAGTTTTATTTTATTTTGCTTTGTTTTGTTGAATTTCTTGGACCTGTGGGTTACTATTTTAATGTCAAATTTTTCTTACCATTTTTTGCAATGTATCTTGTATTCTTAGACACTGGCTGTTGTACCTGATGTGATGCAAGGTTTTTTCTCCCCCTTTGCACAGTACTTGACTTCATCCTGGAAGGCAGTTTAGTTACCGCATCCTATAAAACTTGTTTTTATACTTTGGAGGGTGGATTTACAGTAGTCTTGCTCTAGAGCTTGCTCCCTGCTCCCAAGGTGTGACTGTCCCTGGGTGTCTGCTGTGTGCCACAAGTATTCAAGTAGGTCTCTCGCTCTGGTTGAAACTTAACATCCATCTGGCTTCTATGAGCTTTGGAAATTGTCTCAAAAAAACTTTTTTTTTTTTTTTTTTTTTTTTTTTTTGCGTGGCCTAGTGAAGTGAAATCCTATCTGTGTACTTCATAGGATCCATCCAAATACTCAAGGGACCCCTGTGCTGATTTCCGGAGTGTGTGAATGTGTTATCAACAAAGCTATTTTTTTTTTTTTCAGTACTTTCCTCCTAAAACCTCACATGCTTTGGCCTCCCCAAACATACAAATACCTGTTTCCTCAATCAAAAAGACTGCCGTGCCCTGCTTGGATTTCTTCCTGCCTGTGTCATGATCTGAAGAGGCAGATCCTGCCTGTCTAGGGAATGCCAGGGAAATGTAGTCTCGCCTTTATTGTTTCTTCTCTCTCAAGGATCATAACACTGTGATATCTGGTGTCAAATATCTGAAAGACCGTTGTATTATACATTGTGTCAAATTCATAGTTGTTGGTGTTAGGAGAACAAGTCAGGTACCAGATACTCTATCATGTTTCAAGTATTCTGCAACACTGTGGTTGTTTTGTCTTGTTTTGTTTTGTTTTTCTCACCTTGAAGGCCATTAGCTTTAGCTTGTGTTTCTGAATTCGTGTGAAATAACGTGTATGTTTATCACTGCATTTTTCTGGCGAAACAGACCATAGCTATCATCTTTCTCAGAGATCCTAGTGTATATGACTGTGCATATTTGCTTTGTGATTTCTAACCAATTCTATGCTGGTGACTATACAAGATGCTAAAAAAGGGGGTTAATTTACTGAGACCACTGTTCAGTGATAGTAAATAAAATGCCAGTGGCACCTACAAAATAAATTTTAAAATTTTATAACATTAGACTACAAATTAATAGAGTGTAATGGTATGTATATGGAAAAATTAACTTGTTCATAGTTCTGGAAAGGTAGAAAATGTTCAGTAAATACTTAACAAACACATATTGAATTAGGTTTGTATAGAAGGTATTGGTAAAGGCGGTAGAGAAAAATACAAATATAGAACATTGGGAACATTTCCATGTTAAATGATTGCACACGAGATTTGATTGGTGTTATTTTCTCTGTTTTAACCATCTGTGACCATATGTAGGAATGACAATATGACATGTAATGTACACTTCTTATACGTGTTGTATTTCACTTTCTGTATATAGCCCATAGATATATCCTAAAGACACTTACCTTAAACACAACTTTTGATATTATATAAAAAATAATTTCAGCTAAGTCACATTAGAGACACCTCCCGCATAAGATAAGTTTAAAGACTATAGTAACTTACACTTTACTATTGATATACTTATTGATAAATTAAATGATTAAAAAATAGAGAATATATTTAGTATTAGGAAAAAACACTTCCTAAAAAAGTATTTAGCAATACAAATACTTTTTAAGTTTTGAGTTTTAAGGTGTAACTTTGTATGCCAATTTTATTAGAAATAAATATGTAGAAAATAAATGTAGTTTATGCTTGTGTGATTTAAATATTTATTAGTTTGAGCATTATAAACCTGTGAATATTATCTACTAGGTTATTTTTGCTATATCACAAATATTTTAACCATCTTCATTACAAATGTGATTTAACATTATTTTCAAGCCAATAGACGAAAATGAAATCTGACCACTAAAAGTTGTCAGTTACCAAGGGTTTGATACATTATTCATCCACTTTCCTTTTAAGTTATTGAAGAGCAAAATGTTAAGAGTCTAGACTTTTGAATTCTTATTTTGTAGGAAGATGAGGACAATTATTCCCTGCCGATTTAGGGAAACAACTATACTTACTGTAAAATTTTGCTATGTTCAAAATGACGAAATTGAAAAGAAAGTTTCAAAGTACCAATTTTTAAATATAAAAGGTTATAATTTTATTTTTCAGGATTCTTAAATAAAATGTTAGTATTATTCAGTTCATATCTACCTCTTCTACCCTATCACTCAATCTATGTGAAGGCTCTGTTCAGAATTAAAATATTTTGTTTGAGTATGCTCATGTTGATCCCCTGACAAGAGGCATTAAAGAGGCAGATATCTGCAGATCAGTTACGGTATCTTCATAATTTTAGGGGACCTAGCACCACCGAAATCCCATTCATTTTAAGAAATATGACGTTAGCAATATAAGTTGCAATGAAGGTTATGAAAATTTCAGATTTCGTAGTTGTTGTACAATAAGGGCTGACCCCATTCATTCACATATCTCTGAAAGCTCTGCTGAAACAGCAAGATTTTCAAACTGGCTGTGAAATTAGATTTTTCCGTCATGAACAATAAAAGCTGTCATCAGTCTGATCTCCAAAGGAAGAAAAAAGTGTCATCGTGGTATATTTCTATTTCTTTTAAATATTTTCTCTGACCATAATATGCAAAGGGTAGTACAAATTCAAGTTGACTTTTGTGTATTTGTGGATTTTTAATAAGATTTGAGCTTTGAAATTTCTCTCTTCTGACAACATTTTATGAAATATGTGCCTAATAAAAATAGATGATTCTTAAATGAAAACTAAGGACTACTCTATATTGTCAAAACAGGATATTTATATCCCCCCTCCCAAGTTTTTAATCTGTTATTGGTAGAAGTGACTAGTGTGGGGCTTTCTAAACTAATTGCACTTTCTAATTAGACAATGTAATAATATACAAGCACTCTCCTCACTGTGTCTTTTTTATTGTTTTAGTGTTTAGTGTTGAGACAAGCTCATCACTTACCTATGTAAATTACAGTTCAGGTCTTGAAGTTACACAAAAATTCAGTTCTAAATTTGACTTTGTGTCTCAGTTTGTTACTAGGCGGTTTACATGAATGCATTCTCATCTTGAAAGCAGAGGTCATTATAGTTCTTTATTGTTACAGTTGTTTTTAAGATTAAAAAAAAAATTACATGTATTCTTTAGAAGAGTACTGGCTACTTGCTTTATAGTTATTTTTTTTAATTTCTTTTTATTCCTTATGGTGGGCTAAGACAGCACTATGCTATTGTTGGTCAAAGGACCAAAGCAGATATTCTTAGGCAAATCCTGACCTGTGTAGCTAAACCTGATTCACACTAAAGAAATAATCTCGGAGGATATAAGGAGTCACAGCAACCTTGGACTAGAACTGGTATGTTAGAAATAGTCCAAAGAATCAACTGGTTTAAGAAATCCTCTGACAAATTTTAAAATAATATTAATCTTGAAACAATTGGCATAGACTTTCTCAACTTCTCACTAAAATAACTATAAAGACATACATAAAAGGGAGTAAATCAGATAAATAGAAATTCCAGAATCTGGACAAAATATTCTCTATAAAGTTGATAGAATGGCTTTACCAAGAGCAAGGTACCTCTGTTGCCAGAACAGACTGGGGCAGTGTATGGAGAAGTAGGAGAAAAATCACTTAGTTCCCCACCCCAATGGCCTTTGTCCCTGTTGAGGAAATGCAAGCTCAGAATCAATCCAGAATTTGAGTAGTGGGCATTCTTACTATGTGGTTGACTTTGAGGCCCTCTTATTATGTATCAATTTGATGGGGGAGCACAGTGCTGTCCATTACTCCCCATTCTATTAGCGCCCTTCTTTCTAGATCTATTCTGAGACCAAAACTACCAGAAAACAGCCAAGGGAAACAATTCAGTATGCAGTTTAAAGTGTACAATACATTCATGGAAAAATCCATGAAAAGCGATCCACACCTTGTTAGAGTCTAGGTTCTAGAGACATATTTGTAATTAAAAATATAAAGAAATCTTCTTGCTTCCAGATAGGGGGAAAAAAGAGAGACAAAGTGAGAGGGGTTACCACTAGAGAGAAAAAATAAGGCTTCTCCTAGGCATCCTTACGATAGTAAATACTGGAAAAAATAGAGGAAGGAGAATTAAGTTTTGAAGATAATAACTCAGTAATTTGGCAATAAGTCTGGTAGTTTTATGCATTTGACGACAGTGAAATATTATTTTCTACTTTAAATTGTTAAAAAAAAAAAAACCTTTATTATAATAAAGCTCTCGGGGGATCATGGTCACTGTATTTTGTGAATTTATGCAAAAGATTAAGTCATAGTTTCCTTATAAATTTATCAGTCTAGTAGATTAATATCTTTGTTTTGTCATAATTAATATATTCTTATAGGTTTTCATGAAACAGATGCTATAACATGATTACTCATCATGATTTTGCAGTGATATTGGCAGCATTAATTACTGATTATAAACTCGGAAGAGAACAAGAGTTCATAGGTCACCCAAGTATGAATCCAGCTTTGACCTAGTAGGCCTTGAGCATTTATTCTTTTTCTGACATCTGATATCAATTATTTTCTTACCAGTAAGGCAGTGGGAGTGATGGTTAGATGTTAGCTCTGAACTCACATTACTTGGGTTCAGGCTCATATTCACATTTACCCATTGTCGGACTCTACAAAAGCTGTATTTTTCTTTTCCCTGGGCCTTACTCACATCATAGAAATAATATGGTAATGTTAGGAACAATGTTCTTCACAAAATAAGAATTCAGTTGATTATATATTATGTAGTATATATAAATATAATATGTTTTATGTAATTAGCTATTGACATAATGCTCAAAAGAGAGTGAATGTCCAATAAATGATAGTGTTTACCATTACTATTATCATTATTGCCCCATTTGCTACCAAAAAAGCTATGTTTGTGTATATATGGTATAAAATTCCAGTGACATATTAAAAGACCTGAAAGTAAGGCTCCTCTTATTTTTTCCTCAACCCTAACATAGTAGGTGATCTTTAAATCCTGTAATGTGCTAGATTTAGCTCGTGCCAACTTCAGGGCTGACCAGGCACATCTCTTCCCATCCTCAACTTCTTGTTCAGTGACATCATATTGTTAGCCTGAAATTAGCAATGATGGGACAACTATTAACATCAGAGAAATGGACAAATGCCATATATCAGGGCCTCCCCTGACTCCAGAGAGCAGGCTGTTAACCATTTACTAGCACATCCCTGAATTGTTTATCAGTATTGATAGTAAACCAAGTCTCTATACCCACACATTTTTATTGAAATGGAATTCATCCTTTACATCCTGGTTAGCACAATTTCTCCAGGGTCAAACATTTGGCTCATAGTAAGCAAACCAACAAACAGAGCACTGTTGGGAGGAATAAATAAATAAATATTCTAAAATCTCTGGAGAAAGAAATAGAAAAGGTATTGTGCTAGTGAATTTGGGGGAGTTTAAAGATGATATATATGATCTGAGAAAAGAGCAGAGGGAGCCCTGTTGAAATGGGTTCAGTGAAGCCTTCTAGGTACAAACACCAGTCCTGCTGTTGCAGGGTTCTTGTCTCACGGAGTCAAAGAATGAATCTCACTGACACAAAACGATGAAGTGAAGTGAAAGTTTATTAAGGGAAGGTGAGAACAGAAAGGAAAGGAAAAAAACTCTCTAGAGTGAGAGGGGTCCTAAATGGGTTGTCAACGAGGGCTTTTATGGTTGGTCTTTTATAGAAAACTGACCAGGGAACTTGTGCTTAATTATGCACAAATACCTTGTCAATATGTAAGACAAACATGGTGAATTTGTAAATATCATGAGAATATCCTGTCTATATTTAGAACAAACATGGTAGATTTGTTAAATTCCCTTCTCTCTGGTTAATATCTCATTTATAACATTACTCCACATCTGGGGTTTCTATGAGCCTGGTCACGTAGTCCCCTGCATGAGCCTGGTCACGTAGCCCCCTTCCTGTCTCTCCCTACCTAGCTCCACCTGTCCCCTACACACTGCTTTTTGGTAAGAGACTGTAGGTGAAATGCTCAAATGGGCTCCATCAGTGTTTTTACTCAGCAACCTGATTTCACCAATAATGTATCCACCTTTGTATCTAAAATTAAAATATATAACATATTTTTTAATTCTTAGGTGTCTAGTTCCCAGAGTCACATTTATAATTGACTATCATTTTTAAGTTATAGAGTTGTTTCCATTTTCTCTTTATAGATATATAAAATGACTATTATTAGAATTTTTCTTGATTTTGAAGTATTTCTAGAGCTAGCACTTATGATAAATGATTTGCTTCATTCAAGAAGATATGGGGCAGAAAATATTAGCCTTGCCATACTGGAGACTGGTTTAATATTTTAGGCTGTTTCCACATGATCTCCTTTCAGTGATATTATGTATATAAAATTACTTTTAAGTGCTCTGATATTTTCATTGGTTCCTACTGAATCTCCATAATAATGACAATACTGTTTAAATCATAGATATTACATGTCTTGAGAGCTTTTTTTCCTAAGGAAGTAACAGAAGGCCATGCATTTGAACTGCAAAATTGCAGAACACAATATAAAATGAATATATTAGATTTGCTAAGGGAAGCATTAAAAGGCAATGGATATAAATTGAGAAACATGACCATTTCATTCTACTAAAACCAACAAACAAATAGGTATGTTTTTCAAATAAAACCATAAATAGGGGCGCCTGGGTGGCACAGTCGTTAAGCATCTGCCTTCGGCTCAGGGCGTGATCCTGGCGTTATGGGATCAAGCCCCACATCAGGCTCCTCCGCTATGAGCCTGCTTCTTCCTCTCCCACTCCCCCTGCTTGTGTTCCCTCTCTCGCTGGCTGTCTCTATCTCTGTCAAATAAATAAATAAAATCTTAAAAAAAAAAAAAAACATAAATAACATTGTAGTAGACCTTTCCATTCATGGAAAGCCCTCAAACATGTACACATTTCAAAACAAGCTTAAGAAGCAGCATTAATATGGGAAGGAAAGAAAACAGTAGGCAATAGAAATTGAGTTATTGAAACACAGCCAGTTGAGGATTGTAGAAATATGTTCAGGCCATGATTTGGGGTTATATCTGGCTCTTTGCTCACTGTTCTGTTATTCTTTTACATTTGAAATCCATATGATTCATAGAAACAATTGAGCACATTGGGGATTTCCCAAGCTTAGTAGAGCACTGTCTTAGTGCCTGTAAAGATACTCCTTGACTGTCCTTTTAGCTTAAACTGAAAGTGTAGAAGTACCTAAATTTCAACAAATATTGCAAATAGCAAAATAGCAAAGCTGCTCTTTTTTAAATTTGGAAATATGATTTTGCTTTGTTTTTATAAATGGTAGCTAAAATTTACAGACATTCTGATATGTCTCTTCGTGTACTTCATGACTTGCCTTTCTCCTCACTCTGTTCCTCAGTATAGTAGCAGATAAGATGGTAGGCTTGAATACTGCTCACTAGTTGTATGATCTTGGTCAAATCACTTCACTTTTTTGAGACTCCCATTTTCTGATATAAAAGGTGCTTAATAGTGTACCCCTGATAGGACTGGTATAAAAATTAAATAGGTTTGTTAAAATATGTTAGAGACTTAAATACAAGATCTAAAACCATAAAACTCCTAGAAGTAAACAAGGGAAAAATTTCCTTGACATTGGTCTTTGCAGTGATTTTTTTTTTTTTTTGGATATGATCCCAAAAGCACAATCAACAGAAGTAAAAATTAATAAAAGGGAATGCCTCAAACTAAAAATCTTTTATACAGCCAAAGAAACAATCAAAGAAAAGGTAATTTCAGGAATGGGAGAAAACATTTGCAAAACATATGTGATAAGGACTTGATATCCAAGTGTGTGAAGAACTCCTACAACTCAGTAGCAAAAAAATAAATAAATGAATAAATCAGGCAGCTGAACTGAATGGGCTTTTTCCCCCCCAAAACAGGCATACCAGTGGCCAGAGGCACATGAAAATATATAGCCATTTCAGAACACAGTGTAGAGTTTTCTTATGAAATTAAACATAGATTTACCACGTGATCCGTCAGTCCCACTGCTGGGTATATATCCAAAAGAAGTGAAATCACTATCTGGAAAAGATCTCTATACTCCCATGCTCACTGTAGCATTATTCATGGTAGTGAAGATATAGAAACAACCTAGATGTCATCAGCAAATAAAGGGATAAAGAAAATGTAGATGCAGTGTACCATGCATCGTATTATTCAGCCGTGAGAAAGCAGGGGATCCTGCCGTTTGGAGCAGCATAGATGGTCGTCGAGGGCAGTATCCAAAGTTAAATAAGTTGGACAGAAAAAGACAAATGCTGTATGATTTCATTCATATATGGGATCTAATAAGGGCCGAAAAATGTTATTGTAGAAGTTTTTTTCATTGAATCAGGTATTTTATAATGACTCAATGTTTCCTTTGTATTCTTTTGGAAGTTTTCATTTAAATTTAAGTTAGTTACAGTGTAGTATTGGTTTCAGGAATAGACTTTAGTGATTCATCACTTACATATAACACCTAGGGCTCATCACAAGTGCTCTCCTTAATGCCCATCACGCATTTAGCCATACCCCCCTGCTAAGAACCCTCAATTTGTTCTCTTTAGTTAAGAGTCTCTTATGGTTTGTCTCTCTCTCTCTCTCTCCCTCTGTTTTTATCTTATTTTATTTTTCCTTCCCTTGCCCTATGTTCATCTGTTTTGTTTCTTAAATTCTACATATGAATTTTTTCCTTTATATTAACAAGATCCCAAATCATAGAAGATACATCCACCAATATTATCTTGCTTTTTTAAGAAAAGGGACTTTAGGGGTGCCTGGGTGGCTCAGTTAAGTAGGCTCAGGCCATGATCCCACAGTCCTGGGATCAAGCTCTGCTCAACAGGGAGCCTGTTTCTCCCTCTCCCTTCCCCACCCCCACTCCCACAATTGGTACTTTCTCTCACTATCTCTCTCAAATAAATACATTAAATCTTAAAAAAAAAACAAAAAAAAAAAAGAAAAGAAAAAGGACTTTATGCCTTGGCATTAGAATGTAGAATGGCCATCTCACTTAAAAATAGGTTAATGATTGTGACATTTTATTCCAATTTTTTTTCTTTTTTTATATACCAAAGGTATTGTTCAATATACAGATCTTCACTACCTCTTAATTACTATAATCTTTTGAATGGTACAAAATATATTGTTCAGGACATACTATGTACTATTTTTCCAAAGACCTGATGGTTTTATCCTATCAATATATGAAAATATTGGCCATGATATAATAGAAGGGGTTCCTAAAGGATATTCAGTCCATTCCTGGCACATATGTAGTACAAGAAACACTTCCTAAATAAGACACCAACATTAAAAAAAAATCAGACTATCCTGAAGCATGTGCGTGGCTCAGTTGGTTAAGCGCCCTCTCGATTCTGGCTCAGGTCATGATCTCAGGGTAGTGAGACTGAGTCCCTAAATTGGGCTCTGCCCTGGGCATGGAGCCTGCTTGGGATTCTCTCTCTCCCTCTCCCTCTTCCCCTCCCCACTTCCTCTCTCTCCTTCCTTTAAAAAAAAAAAAAAAAAAGAAAACATCTTGACAATTAGGAAAATTAAAAATATTTTTTCTTCTTTAAAAAAAAGAAAGCTAAATGAACAGAGATTTAGATATAGTTTCTCTTAAATTGAAACTGACAAATGAGGTCACTGGAACTGTAATCTATGAAAAGCAATAAAGTTAACCATGATTTGAGTGAGAAATCCAAGGAAGACTTAAATGAGCATTAATTCCAAATATTTGCAGAAATCACTCTAAAGATCTTGTCAAATCCTAGAATGCACTGATATAGATGAGTAATTGCTTCTTATAAAATTATTGGGATGCAGCTATTCTTAAAACCCATATGAGGGGCGCCTGGGTGGCTCAGTCATTAAGTGTCTGCCTTTGGCTCAGGGCATGATCCCATAGTCCTGGGATGGAGCCCCACATCGGGCTCCTCCGCTGGTAGCCTGCTTCTTCCTCTCCCACTCCCCCTGCTTGTGTTCCTTCTCTTGCTGTCTGTCTCTCTCTGTTTAAAAAAAATCTTAAAAAAAAAAAAAAGCCATATGATAGACAATATAGGAAAAAAAAAAAGTACCCAATAGAGTCCTTTAGATTACTCACTTTTCTTTCTTTCTTTCTTTTTTATTACCAGGTTTTTGTTTGTTTGTTTGTTTTATTTTGTTTTGTCTTGAGGTGTTTTGGGTTGTTTTTGTTTTTGTTTTTTTGTAGATTTAAGAGTACTTGCATTTTCTCTTGGTTGCATTTAAATAAACTCTTATTTGACAACAAACTATTATAAAACTTAATTTTCTTTTCTAGGAAAGATAACTAAGTTTCTTAACTTTATAACTTCAACAATTGTCAGTATTTCTTAAGAAATACTTACCATTCAATTAATTTGGAACTATCACTTCCTTCTCTTAAAAGAACATTTTGGTTTACAAGAAAGTATTTACTGATGGTTGAATTCTATTTATTTATTTATTTATTTATTTATTTTTACAAACCCATTTCGATTGGAACTCCGACATGCTTACTAAAGAGAAGCCACTGTTGGTCTCCATAAATTGTTTAAGTTGATTTTTGATTTCCTGGTTTATCAAGTCATTCATGAGCAGGATGGTTCTTAGTCTCCAAGTGTTTGAGTTTCTTCCAAATTTTTCCTTGTGGTTGAGTTCCAATTTCAGAGCGTTGTGGTCTGAGAATATGCAGGAAATAATTTCCGTCTTTTGGTATCGGTTGAGACCTGTTTTGTGTCCCAGAACATGGTCTATTCTTGAGAATGTTCCATGGGCATTAGAATAGAATGAGTATTCTTTGGTTCTGGGGTGTAGTGTTCTATATATATCTATGAGGTCCAACTCGTCGAGTATGGCATTCAAAGCTCTTGTTTCTTTGCTGATTTCTTGCTTAGGCGATCTGTCTATTGCTGAGAGCAGAGTGTTGATGTCCCCTACTATTAACGTATTTTTATCTATATGTCTCTTTATTGTGGTTAAGAGTCGGCTTGTGTATCTTGCTGCTCCCCTGTTGGGGCATATATATTTATAATTGTCATATCCACTTGTTGGATATATCCTTTAAGAATAATATAGTGCCCTTCTGTGTCTTTAACTGTAGTATGTAGTTTAAAATCCAATCTGTCTGATCTGAGAATTGCTACCCCAGCTTTCTTTTGAGGTCCATTGGCATGAAAGATGGTATTCCATCCCTTTACTTTCAGTCTGAATGTATCTTTAGGTTCCAAATGAGTCTCTTGTAGACAGCAAATGGATGGGTCATGTCTTTTTATCCAATCTGCATCCCTGTGGCATTTATGGGAGCATTTAGGCAATTTACATTGAGACTGAATATTGAGAGATAGGATTTTAATAATGCCGTGTTGCCTGTACAGTCTTTGTTTCTATAGACTGTGACTTTCTGTTCTGTATCACTCTTGGGGCCTTTTTACCTTTATAGAACCCCCCTTAATATCTCCTGTAGGGCTGGTTTCGTGGTTACAAAATTGGTCAATGGTGATTCTGGAAGGTCTTTATCTCTCCATCCATTCTGAATGACAGCCTTGCTGGATAAAGGATCCTTGGCTCATGTTTTTCTCTGAAAGAGCTTTAAAAATGCTCCCCCAACCCTTTCTCTCATTCCAGGTCTGTGTAGACAGGTCTGACGTAATTCTGATGCCTTTGCTTTGGTACGTGAGAATTTTCTTTGCCCTGGCCACTTTCAATACTGTATCCTTGGATCTAATATTTTCAAAATGCACTATGATGTGACGTGGCGTAGGTTTGTCGTGGTTGAGCTTGGGAGGGGTCCTCCCTGCCTCTTGGACACGGATGTTTGTTTCCCTTGCTAGATTAGGGGAGTTTTCAGCTACAATTTGTTCAAATATCTCTTCTAGACCTCTGTTTTTCTCCACCCCCTAGGGGATGCTGATGATTCTGACATTGGAACATTTCATTGATTCAGTAATCTCCTGTAACCTACATTCCTGGGCGTGAATTTTTTTGAGTCCAGATTCTATTTTAGTTTTCTCTTCTACTAACCCATCCTCCAATTCACTGATACGTTCTTCTGCCTCATTCACCCTGGCCGTCAGAGCCTCTAGTTTTGACTGCATTTGGCTCATAGAATTTTTAATTTCTGCCAGATTCGCTCTCATTTCTGCCCTTAGTGATTCTATATTCTCATCGACACTTTCGTTAATACTTTTTTCAAGTCTACACATCATCTTGACCATTGTTACTCTGAATTTCATTTCTGATAATTTGGTTATATCCATATCCATTAGTTCTGTGGCAGAGGCCACAGACTCATTGTCTTTTCTTTCCCGGGGGGATATTTCTCCTTCTCATCATTCTGATGATGAGAGGTTGCGGAGTTGTCCAGAGCCCAAATTATTGACCGGGACCCAGGCCGTGCGCTCTTGTTTTTATAGGGATCTTAGGGATGTGGGCTTCTTGATTTTTCAGCCTGCCTTCTGGGGGAGGGGCCTGCCGCGCCGATACTCAGGCAACCCTGTTTGGGTAGAGTCTCCGTGTCCCCTGCGAGGGGGGATGGGGATGGGCACGCTGTGAGCCGGTATTTCCAGGCTTTTGTTCTCTGGCGGCTTTCCCTGGCGGTTTGCTGTGCCTCTTCTGAGAGTCATAGCAGCAGTGACTGAATCTCAGCCTCTGTCTCAGAACAGAGGGATCGCGGACCATTCTCCACTGATGTTCTGGCCACTTTAACTCTGTTACTGTTGGTGCTGCTCAACCCTGCAGCGTCCCGGGATGTGCGTCCCACACCCGGCGTCCCTGCCCTCACTTCCAGGGCCGGTGAGTCTCTGTCCTTTGTGTTTCTAACACCGCTAGCTGCCAGCCGCCAGCTGCCCCCGCGCGCTCTGGAGCTCCTGGTCTCAGTCTGGATCCAGTGAGCGCACCGGAGCTCCGTTTCAGTCTGGTGGTGCCCGCGTTCCCCGCTCACGGTCTCAGTCTGCTGTTTCGCGGGTGCCTTCCGGGAGTCCGCCCGCTCCCCCGTGCAAGTGGCTACCGCTTCCCGGCGCCCGAACGCAGTGGCTCCCTCCCCCTTCCGTTTATCTTCCGATATCTGTGCGTGGATTCACGGCTCCCTGCTTCGTACCTCAATACTCAGCGCTGGAGATGTTCATTTGTAGAGATCCAGATGTATCTTCCTGCGTCTCAGTCTGATTCTGTGGATGTTCAGGCTGGTCTGGTACCTATCCAGCTCGACTCGGGGACCGGCTGAAGAAGGGGTCCCCTACTCCTCCGCCATCTTAACTCAGTCCAGGATGGTCTGATTTTTAAGTTTTTTTTAAAAGCCACAGAAAAAGTTAAATCTGCAAAAAGAAAAAGCTTTTAGGTTGTAGTGCCACTCTGGATTTAGTGTGGATCAATCCCCCAATTCTTCTAGTAGATGAACAGTGAATCATTCTGAGAGTTTTTACATAATAGTAACAGTTAATAGTTGCAACACTGTATCAACCAGGGTTCAATTACAGAAACTGAAACAAGATCAATCAATAGGAGTTATTCAACATTTTTGCAAATTTTTAATTGAAACTCTGATATGTCCAGATGGATTCATGCTTCTAATTTTCAACATTATCATATAATGTATATAATTCTCAAATAGCATATTATTCATTCATATTAATGTTTAACTTTAGCTGTAGGAAAAATACCTTGGGGATTTTACTTTACTATATTTAATTAAAATTTAAAGTAATTTTAAATTGCTAAGTACACATTATTAATAATTTGCTATTTTTAAACTTCAAATAAAAGTAGACTCTATCATTTAAATAAAAACTTTAAAAAAAAAGATGATACTTGAAAAAGTAGACTCTATCTGGAGAAATAGAAACCTTGCATGCACATGCATAATACAGAGAGTGGGGGCAGGCAGGAGAGAGAGAGAGAGATTTTGATTGGTTTATTATAAGGAGTTAGCTTGTAAGACAGTGGGGGCTGGCTAAGCAAATCTGAAATTTGTAGGCTAGGCATCAAGAAGGGACTTTCATGAGCAGGATGGAACTCCACAGGCCAAAGTCTTCCTCTTCTTTCTCTGAAAAACTTTACGCCAAATTTCTATTTTCAAAAGAACATAAGCATATAGATTGATTTGTCTATTTATTGAAACATTCCATACTGATTTCATTTCTAATGTATCTCAGAATTAACAGAAGATAACCTATCTCCCTCTTCCTATCTTTCTCCCTCCTCCGGTGTCATGATTTTCAGATTTGCACCACTTTTGTCTGCCTCCATCTTGGCTTCCTTCACAGGTAGGCACAATACAAAGAAATTAATTGGAGAAAAGAAATGTGGAATTTTATACTTATTTTATATACATAATATCATACATCATACAAAATATAACAATATTTATATACATGCTATCAAATTTGCTATCAAACAGATTGATTACTTGGTGTACTACTACGATGTAAGCTTTGTGGTAGTGCAGAAAAAGGACTTGCCTAGGAAGCAGAAAATCAGTGTCTTAAAGACTAATTCAGTATTATATCAATTTAAGCTTCAACAATATGCTTAATAATTTGCCAGCATTTGTCAACAGTTAAGTTTACAGTTCATTTCTTACCGTCATTTAATCATTGTATTTAGATATATAACAAAAATGATCCTTCTAGTCATTAATATAGAAGTGTAAAAAGAATATAAAAATTTTTGAGTCATGTAATTTTATAATTTAATAGCCCTCAAAATAAGTTGTCCCTGACTTTGTGTGCTCTTCCATATTTTATATTCTGCCAACAATCTGTACTGCTTTTCTATTGAAATAATGATGAAAAGTTACCTAAATGTGCCGCATGTATATGAGACGATCGGCCTGGGAGTACTCAGGTGAGGACATAGCTCGGAGAACCAGAGAGAAGACAGCAGATGATGAGATTAGATTGCAGGGTTACAACAAATTAACTTCAGTCATATTTTTCTCTCAAAAGGGAATTTGAGAGACTAAAGGTCAATGGAAAGGGAACATACATCTGTCGAAAGGACTTTGGTTTTCACTCTGCTAATAATTACTATTGTAAAAAAATGCAAACCTAGAGTTTGGGTCTGTATAGGCCATTACACAGGCTCATTCTGAACGGGTTTTTTTTTACAACTTCAACATTGAAAACAAGTGACTATTAAGCTGTTATGGGTAAGGCTAGAAATTTATTTGCATTAGCACGTTGAGGGTGGATCCATCTTTAGAAATAGACCCATATCATCCAAGATTAAACTGTAAATTTTTATAAAAATAATATAGATAGGAGATGTAATGTAGATATAGATATGCACATCAAACCCTCACAGGCTTACCTCTCTCTTTTTCTGCACACAAGAGGTGACAGCTACAACAGAAAACAACAGCACTATACTGAGTGCATCCTTTACCCAAAGCAGAGTGCCTGGCACTTAGTAAGCACTCCATCCAAATGTTTTTGCATTCTAACTGCAGAATTCCTGGTAAAAAAAAAAAAAAAAAAATATATATATATATATATATATATATATATATATATGTATATATAATTGAAATGAATATATATATGAATATATATAATTCAATGCAGTGATTATACCTTATAACAAATTAGAAACTAGGAGCAAAGTATTTTAATCAACCTAACTATCCAATTTAATTACATGATTAGTAGATTAATCACATTATTTGAACATCATCCTGGGATTCTTTCTCCTGTAACTTTTTGTTAGTAGAGGAAAATGGGAAGTAGGTATACTCAGAAAGTATCCTAACTGCATTTATAATGTCTTTTCCGGGCCATCCTCATAAAAATCCTAGAACAATCAGTTTCTATAGAAAGGAAGAAAAAGAGAAATATGATTAACCATTTTCAGAGTACAATGTCCTGTTTTGTTATTTGCAGTAAATTCGACTTTCTTAAAAAGTAAAAACCCAATGCTAACACTGACAAAAGTCCTCTTAATATGGGAGTAGAAGGGAAGTATCCCATGGCCATTTGTCTAGATTTCCTGTTTTCCGTAGATACACATATCTCTCCCACTTTTGCCGTGTGTAAAAGACCTGCATCCCCTTGCTAGGAGGTCCTTTTTCTCATCCTAAGAGACAGCAATTGAAGGATTTATCTCTGGCTTCAGCTACCTGGATCTTATTACTTTCTTAAAAGTACCATGATAAATCATAATGAGAAAAAAAAGTATTTAAATTTAATTTAAAATTTGCAATTCATTCACCACATGAATATAATCCGAAGAAACAAAAACTAAAGGAAAAAATCTGCACTATTTATAGGAAGTGTATTTTAATGGAAGATGAAACAAACCTATTCAAGACTGTCAATATGGGAAAGTGTGTTTTAAACTGGTTTTCCCAGTGGACCATAGAGCATCTATCTGTATGCCATTTCTTCAGTGATATTCTCAATTTGAAACAGCATGGCTGTTTAAAACAATTATGCTTTCAAATTGCTGATGGTCATATAATAAAGCTTAGTGGCAGCATTTCAAATAAATAAGGAATACTGGACTAGCTTTGCAAGTCCCCCCAACATACAGCAAAACAAATTAACAAGATCACCAAATGAACAAAGCACTGAATTAACAAACAATCATAGGTTCACATAGTTACCATGAAACTTGCTTATTCTACATTTAATATTTAAAAAATCAGATTTCTCTTTTGGAGAGAAAATTTAGAATCTTTGAGCTAGTTAGAGCTATAAGAAATCCAAAAGAATGACCACATAAAGGTAAGCAGTCTCCTTACAGTGAACTAGATATCTAATATCCTTGCCATTTTGCTTACCTGATACTGTGGAACCTTATTGTAGTGAGACAAGAAACAGAAAAGGAGGAGGGGACTGAGCTCAGATTTTCTAAGAAATTTACACCCTGTTTCACTGAGTCATTATATTGTTCATTGTGATTGTTCATTTGTTTATTCAAAATTGTGGATTTAGCAGGGTTTGAGTCAGAACACCCATATTCAGAGTAGGGGACTAAGACCAGCCTCCCCCAGACCTGTCGCTTCTGCCAGCAAGAATGAAAAGGCAGCTTCAGAAAACCAGTCTGTGTATTTCTTCTACCCAAGTCTTCACAGCTTCCCCTCTCCTCTCTGAATCCACAGGACTAATCCTATCATGTCCTCTATGACCTTCTTCATCCTCTAAGAAAGGGCATTTCAGTCCCCCATTTCTCTCATCCCCTTAATATAGTTATCTGTATTTAAGTCCCTAGATGTTCTCCTCTGTTTTCCATATACTCCCACCGATCAGGCTTTTGTTCATGACTCCACCTGTCTGTTCTTATCAAGGTCACAGTAGTCCAGTGGTTACTTATCAGTCCTCATCTTAAATGACATACCAGAAACATTTGACAGGATTTACTGTTGCTTCTTGCATATAATATTTTAACCTGACTTGCCAGTCACCAGTTACTCTTAGTTATTTTTGCATCTCATGGGCCAGGCCCTACCCATCTCCCCCCTTTACTGACCTCTTAAGATTGGTAATATTGGGCCCTCCTTGGTCCTCTTCTCTACCAACATTCACTCCTTGGTCATCTCCTCTCTCATGGCTGCATCCTAAAGATACATGATATCTTCAGTTCAAGCCTCCTTCCACACTGCAGATCATATGCCTCTCTGGACATATCTCCACCTGGATTCTAATAACAATCTCAAGCATGACAGCCAAAGAACTTGTATCACGCCACCTGACTGACTCCACTTGAAGCCTCCCAGTTGGTGGTAACTTCTAGGTACTCAGGCCCTACATCTTGAAATCATCCTTCATTTATTTTTCCCCCTTCATGTGACAATTCCATATTATCACAAAATCCTCCTACTTCTTCCAACCTCCACCAAAGAGCTGTAGATTTGCCTGACCTTGCTTTATTTATTGGTCTTTTTACAGTTGGACTTACCCATTTCTAAAATGCAAGTCTATTTATTATTTCATTTGTCGTGTTTTTATTTCTTACCTTTTTTTTTTTTTCCCCCTGCTGATTAGAATATAAGCTACACAGCTGGGAACCTTTGGAATTTTGTTTGTTGTCATTGACATGTCGCGTTCCTGGAAACCTTGCACAGAGCAGGGTCTCCATATAATTTTTTGAAATATTGTTGCAAGAAGAAATAAACACATACCAGGTTTTATGCTCTGTGATACTGTGCAATTTTGTAAATACAAGCGGTTCCTACCCTTATGGAGTTTATACTCCAGGGAAAGAGGCATTTAACAGATGCTCAAAAAATAAATGTATAAAATGAATATTTTCACAGGTGCTACATTGTAATGGTTCAGAGGTCTATGAAAGGGTTAAACTGTGCTCCCAGCCTGTCCCTAGTGGGGAAGCAGGTGTAGGGGATGGAAATCTTAGTGTTGAAAACATGATCTGAAAAATAAGAATGACTTATGCGTGGATGTGCACCAGAGCCAGGGGAGACGGTATTCCTGCAGAGGTAATAGCTAAGTCCTTGTGGGAGAAAAGATTAACAAGTGAGATTAGTTTAAGGAGCTGAATAAAAGCTGAAGTGTCTGGAGGGTAGGCAGCGAGAGGGCAAAGCATATAAAACGATGCTGGACAGTTAGTAGCTACACCATGAAGAGCGAGGGAGGGCAAAAGAAATATTTTGTTTGTTTGTTTGCTTCTTTCTTTTTTTTTTTTTTAAGTTTTTATTTATTTATTTGACAAAGAGAGAGACAGCCAGCAAGAGAGGGAACACAGCAGGGGGAGTGGGAGAGGAAGAAGCAGGCTCCCAGCAGGGAGCCTGATGTGGGGCTGGATCCCAGGTGGGATCACGCCCTGAGCCGAAGGCAGACGCTTAACAACTGAGCCACCCAGGCGCCCCTGCTTATTTCTTTTTTCTGATGGCGATGGCAACTATGGAAGAGTTTTATGCTATGGAGATTGAGGATAACAGAATCAATGTGTATTGTCAAAAGAACAACCTGTCTCACATGTGATAAACAATGAATGTGGTGCAAAAATGTTGTTTAGAGAGTTTTACTATAGAACAGTAGTTCGTAAGAAAGATGATGACAGCTTAAACTGTATTCTAGGAAAAAAACAATATGTGGCTGATTACTTCTGAGTGTCTTCACTAGCTTTCTGTTTTTTCCCCCTGGTCGTTAATGTAGGTTCACTCTTTGGTTGTTCCCCTTCTCCTCCCCCTCCCCTCCTCCCCCTTTCCCTCCACCTCCCCCTCCTCCTTTCCCTCCTCCTTTCCCTCCTCCTCCTCACCCTCCTCCTCCTCCTTCTTCTTCTTCCTTTTCTATTTATATCTTTACCTTGGACATTTACTCCAATGACTTTAAATATTATTAATATAGTAATGACTTCCAAATTAAAATCTACAGTCAGGACTCACTGCATAATTTGTGCGGGCAGTACAAAGTACTAAAAGCAGAGATCCTTGTTCAGATATCATTAACAATGAGGGCAGCAATGGTGGAGCACAGTGTGGATCCCTTTTTTGCATCAGGCCCTGTGCAACTGGATAGGATACCTACCTGTAAGGCTGGTTCTGTCTATGGCCCTAGCTCCCCTAAGCTCAAGGTAAAATTAAATTGGCTTTATGTGCTTGACACCTATAATTAGATGTCTCCCAGACACATGAACATAAATGTAACTAAAATAGACTTAGATTGCCCATTTAATATACAATTCTCTTGTGTTTTGGTTTTTTTTTTTTTTTTTTTGGTCTGTTTTTTGTTTTGCCTCTTTTGGTTGAAGTATTTTCTCTCTCACCCAGTTAAGATCCAGAATAGCATCTTCAATTTTATTTTCATGCCATTAATCCGATTAATCAAGGAGTTCCACCAGCTAAAATTTCAAACTATCCCTGGAATCTTCTCAGTGTATGCACAGACCCATCTCCTATCACAACCACCCACTTGTCCTTACTCTAGCTACTCACGTTGTCTCTCGGCCTCCTTCATAAAGCTAATGATATTTCTCCTGTACATTGGATGACATTATCTTTTCCTAACTTAAATATCTTTGATGCCTTTCTCCTGTTTCTGTAGAAAGAACAAAGTAATTAGCAGGATATTCAAGTACCTCCATAAACTGTCACTAACAACATTTTATCCAAACTAATATTCCTAGATTTCCCTGTATATCTACCCTTCCCTTAGCCATACCATCTTTCACTAAAGAAGCTGTTAGTATTTTCACCACAATACCTTTGGCTTTAGTCTTAGTAACACCTTTCTTGTAATATCCTTCTCTGTGATTTTATATCTGCTTAACTGTCAGGAGCCAGCTCAAGTGTTAATGTGTTCATGGTAAATTAGCCCCTTCTGCTGCCCAGCCAGAAGGACTAATTCCCTTTTCTTTATTCCAATTCTCTTGGAAGATGTTTCAATACGGCGTCTCACATTTCTGCACATCTTGAAAGCAGAGTGACTGAGCATCTTCATTCTGGATTGGTTTTTTAAGGATGTTTGTATATCCAAAAGCCTCCTTCGACTATGATAGTTTCTTCCTTTGGAGCAAAGGGCACGTAAGCTTACTACACACTGTAAAAGATTTGGGTTGCCTAAGCTCAGTATTCCTCTCCTGTAATGCAACCTACTGCCCATATAACTATCATGTGGCTTACTTGGTGTCACTCTGGGACAGTTAGGGCTTGGGGAAATCGGTGTAAGAAGATGTGGGTATTCTGGCTACTGATACTGCTGTGAGTAACAAACTGTCCTTTATCTCTGACCCAGCATTTTTGTTTCTTCTGCCAGCATCAGTAAAATTATAGGAGGCTATCATATTAGCTTAGAATTAGGGTAAAATCTCAAATATTTACTTTTTAAAACAACTATTAGTAAATGCATTTATCCATTATCAGTTGTGTATATTCTTGCCCTCTCCTACTTTTCCTATAGGGGATACATCGAATTCCATCTTTGTTCAAGTTTTTAGCATTTACTGTGTTTAGGGGACTACTGAGCAAGCCTCAAACCTCAATAAATGCTTGTTGAATAAATGAGTACCTAATTTATTAGCAACATAGATATAATTATCAAAGAAAACTCATTTGGTTCTCAAAGATTTATGGCTAAGTTTTTCAAGGAACTGTTTTGGTGGAAAAGAAACATATTAGCAATAATCTTTAGCTATAATAAACTTGTTTAAATTTATTTAATAAGATCAGCCACTTCCTGTCTATGTATTTTGATCATGGTGTTCCTTCTTCTTCAACTGCCTTTCCTTCCCTTTAAAACATCTATCCATCTTTCATGGTCTATACTCAGTAAATTATTTACAAATTACCCAGTCACATGCAATTTCTCCCATTCCTTTGTTTAATTTACTCTTGGCCTATAGCTCGATTACAGTGCTTATTAGAATTGACCTTGTTTTATATACTTTTCTTATCTCTCTCTCTCAGTAGATTGAGTTCTGACAACACAGCAGTCATGTCCAATTGATCTTTGGATCACCTACTGTGCCAAGCACAGTGTTTAATAGGAAATCAATAAATATCAATTTAATTAAATGAAGTAACGTATTAAACATTGCACCACTAACTGGTTCTCATTTCCTTTGCCACTGCATTCCTGATCTCTTCCCATTTAGTACTCGTTTTCAATTCCATTATTCCTGAAGTAAGTTAAAGCCAACTGAATTCTTTCCAGAAAATAATTTCTTACAGGCATCTAGACAGCTGGGATGCCACATTTGTTGTATTTGAGAAAAAAAAAAGAGAGAGAGATATGTAACTTTGTCATTTGACATCTGTGAGGACAATGACATGCAACAGCTTTTCAACCAGTTTGAATATGCGTATGGTACAAAGAGTGAAAGCCAAATCTTTTTGCCTTCCCCAGATGGAAACAGTATCTGTGGAAAACTACTAGGGGTAGATAGTTAAATCTCTTTAGGAAAGTGGGGGGGAAATGAAGATAGAAACCTTTATCAATTGAAATCATTTCAGATGAGCATGCAGTGTGTGAGCATTTAAAATGTGATTATTGGAGTGACAAGAATAATTGGCTTTTTTTTTTTTTTTTTTTTTTTTAGATTTTATTTATTTATTCGACACAGATAGAGACAGCCAGCGAGAGAGGGAACACAAGCAGGGGGACTGGGAGAGGAAGAAGCAGGCTCATAGCGGAGGAGCCTGACGTGGGGCTCGATTCCGTAACGCCGGGATCACGCCCTGAGCCGGAGGCAGACGCTTAACCGCTGTGCCACCCAGGCGCCCCGGCTTTTTTTTTTTTTTTTTTTAAGTGCCACCAAAGGTATGCTGGATGAGTCCTTACTAAAAATGACATAGGAAGCCACTTAAGTGTCCTTTCTTTCTTCAATAAATATGTTGGTTAACCTGAATTTTCCTGTTTGCTTTTAACTGAGAGGCTGGCATTTCAATATTTTGACTGATTAGAATGGCAGCTGTCAAACCAAGCGTAATTTTAGGTTGCATTTTTAGAAAGTAATTACTGAAGGCTTGTTTAACATAGTATACACATGATTTCCAAATTACTTTAGTAACCATCATTTCTTTTATTTCTTTTTATAAGATCAACTAAACATGCTCAATACAATTTAAAGGAAACTACCTGCAAATTTGGTACCCTTTAGGTAAAGAAGACTAGAGAAAAACAGCAACACCAAATACTAAAACTGAGAACTATTGTTTCCTGGGAAGGAACTGTATTCATACCCAATCCTTCAGGCCTGCGGTCAGGGAAAGCTCTCTTAAGTTTATATTCTCGCACCTGCCCTGCTCACCATTGCAGGTATTTCTGTGAAATTCTCCACTTTTAGATGTGCCGAATGCCACTATCTTGTATAAGAAAAGTTATAAAATTGATTTCTCTATGCTGGTAAACTCTCGAAAGAGAAATGGCAACATCAAAATTTGGGGTAATTTTTTTTTAAAGATTTTATTTATTTATTTGACAGATAGAGACAGCCAGCGAGAGAGGGAACACAAGCAGGGGGAGTGGGAAAGGAAGAAGCAGGCTCACAGTGGAGGAGCCTGATGTGGGGCTCCATCCCACAACGCCGGGATCACGCCCTGAGCTGAAGGCAGACGCTTAACCGCTGTGCCACCCAGGCTCCCCAAAATTTGGGGTAATTTTGAATGAACTATAAAATGTCATGGACTATCCTTTCAAAATCTAAGAAGAATATACAATAATATAATTCTAAGAAGAGTATACAATAATGTTAATTAGTTACATTACTAATATTATGAACAGATTTGTCTCATTCTTGAAAATCTGAAAAAAGCTAAACTAAGGATTTTACAGGTTATTGTACAGGAGGTACTTTGCATTATTTTTCTGTCCTTTAAAACAACAGACTTATTTTCTTAGAAGAGTTTTAGGTTTATAGAAAAATGAGTGGAAAGAACAGAGACTTTCCATATACCTCACCACCCCCACCCTAACCAGTTTCTCCTATTAACATTTTGCATTAGTTACAAATACATGTGTTACCTTTGTTACAAAATATGACCTGCTTTGATTTTTAACTAGAATTTGGGGGAGGGGGAGTCATAACACTACATCCAATAGTGGGAATGATACTCAAATGTTATTCTAAGATACTGCAACGAAGTAGGGTGGTTAGTAATATTATCTAGAAGATTTCTGGTAAGCATGTTTTTCTGTTTTGTTTTGTTTCTTTTTTTTTGTTGTTATTGTTTTGTTTTCATTCATAAAGGAGGATCTATTACTTCTTTGGATTCCATTATAGGTTTTCTTTTAGATGTTACCTGATATTATGCTCCTATGTCTCTATTCCTTACGCTGTCT
Organism: Ursus americanus; assembly: GCF_024610735.1. NCBI lineage: Eukaryota > Metazoa > Chordata > Mammalia > Carnivora > Ursidae > Ursus > Ursus americanus. The sequence continues at coordinate 39,047,270 of NC_142144.1, forward strand.
TACCTCACTGATGCAGAATCCATTCTGGTACTACATTCTGGTAGTCAAACACAGAAATAAAAGAGAAAACAACAATTTTGAATAGAACAAAAAGATAAGAGGTTGAATCTTGACAAAACAAACCTGTAATGGACAATGAATAGCAGAAAATTTGTATAAAAATAAGGTCTGCTTAGGAATCCCATCAGCATTTTATTTTTTGTATAATTTGAACAAATACATATTGGAGAGAAGAAAAAAAAAAAAACTTCTGCAATTAGTTATAAAAGGCCTTCATGGAAACACGGCCTGTTACATACAGGTGAAAAAATGAATGCACGAGACAGATCCCAAACGGACTAGAAAAGGTACAATTCTTTATTCACTCATAGCTGAAGGTTATACTCAAGTTTCTAGAATGGAAGAACCGGAAGCTTATAGAACAAGCTCATATTCTATTACTTGTACGTTTATTCGTAAAATTGTACGTGCCAACTGTAACGTCAGCACATTAGCTACTATTCTCTAGTGTCTACTTGATCATTCTCGATGATTCTTCAGGTTATCTTCATACATCTCTGCAACACTTACTTACTGCTGGTTGCTAGAGTTGTAAGTCGCTATCTAAGCCCAGTGGAATCCTATTCAGTCTTGCAGACTGGATCCTGTTTCCCTGGGTGGTAGACCATGTGAAGCTCTGCTTTGAGAATCTTATGCTCATTTGTATATAGTACAAATTACATGTGCACCACAAGATCACATTTACCCTCTTTAAATTTTCTAGTCTTATAATTGAAGAACACTATAATGTTCTAAACAACAATAATTTCTCAGTAAACAGTTAATTCTTATGACTCCCAATATCCTAATATTGGTGTAAGTGAAGATCTTATTTTATTTGTAAATGTTATTAATGCGCATTAAGACTTTCTCATATATTGTAATCTCCAGATTTTCTCATATATTGTAATGATTTATGTCTTCGCTGAACGCAATTTATATTGAATTTACCTTTCTAAAAATCCCAGCTTCAAAGTTTGTACAGTCTAATTGGTTGCAAATAATTAACTAAGGGCATTATTCAGCATGTAAATATGCTTAGTAATTGGATGCTTTTATTGTAATGTATAATCCAAGAAGAATTACAATGACCCTATACTCATATACCTTTTTTTTTTTCTTGTTTAATACCTTAACAGTATCTAATAGACCTAGAACTGAACTTAAAATTTTGATTAGGGACTGGGTGGCAGGAGATTTTGAGGGCAAAATTTACTTTGTAAGTGTTCCCTACTCAATTTCCTTTACTTATTTTTATATTGATGTGTATGTTTAAGAACTAATGAATTTCACTTATGCCATCTCCCTAGCTTACCTTTATTTATGTCTTATTGGTAAATTGCTAGGGAAACTTTTTACAATTCTGTACAAATTCAGACTCCTGAAATATTTTACACAAAGTGGCCTTTTTTTTTAATGTTTATGAGCATTTTTCAGCAAGCTGTGGACTAACAGCGTCAGCGGGGAGGGCTCAGGGCTCAGGATGTCCATCTCTAATCTCCTAGCAGTGACTAGTTTCTTCTGTGGATGAAAGAATATTGTTAGATAATATTCCAATCTACTAAGTTAACTAGTGAACTTCTGACTCTGGCTACTAATATGTTAGTAATGTATTCATTAGAAATGAAGCATTTGGAAACTAGACATTACCATTTGCATTGGCCTCTGATTTCTGCTTATTATATGTGTGACCATAAACCTCTTTGCATTTATATCCTCATATATTTTTTTAAAAAAGCAATAAAAGAGGGGCACCTGGGTGGCTTAGTTGGTTAAGCATCTGCCTTCCGTTCAAATCATGATTCCAGGGTCCTGGGATCAAATCCTGCATCGGGGTCCCTGTTCAGTGGGGAGTGTGCTTCTCCTTCTGCCCCTCTCCCTGCTCGTGCTCTCTCTCCCTCTCTCTCTTTCAAATAAATAAATAAAATCTTTATTTAAAAAAGGAGATAAAATAGCAATAATACTGATGCAAGCTTTCCCTACTTGAGTTATGGGGAAAACTATGATTCTCTTGGGAAACCTTAAACACTGTGGAGTGTAAGGTAATCATTAACTTGTCAATAATTTATTCAGTTGTTTGCAGATTAGTGCAATTGGCAGAGGTGGGATATTTGTGATGTTATACTGATTAACTGTCAGATAACGACCTCTTAATCAGGCATCATAATTAGGGCTGGTGTTAACCCTTCTGCGGTCACCCATTTTTCAAAGTTCTAGTCATGCTGAGGGATCATACTAGAGAGCTGCTAAATCTAGCAATCTTAACAGTATGAAAACGGAGAGACCACATTCTTTTTATTTGCTGGCAGTGATTTCCTCTATGCTCTTCCTTTTGGACATAGTCTGCTCTAGGCAACCACAGTGGACATCTGTGTGTATAGGGAACAATTCTTTTTGCTAATGAGCATGGATGCCTTTGTGGCAAACAGATGATGTCTGCAGATGGTTGTCCCCTCCAACCTCCTCAGGTGTTTCATCCTCACAAGTTTCTATACAAATATACTCTATTTTTAACATATTTCAACACAAATTTCTTGTATTTCCAGAAAAAGTTCACCTGAAACTATCTTCCTTTGTCACTTCAAAAAGTCTTTGCTATTTAAATATTTATCTTGACAGAGTTGTAATTAAGAAGCTGTGGGGGCGCCTGGGTGGCTCAGATGGTTAAGCATCCGCCTTCGGCAAAGGTCATGATCCCAGTGTCCTGAGATAGAGGGCTCCCTGCTCAGTGGGGAGTCTGTTTCTCCCTCTGTCCCTTCCTGTGTTCATTTGTGTGCCCATTTTTTCTCTCTCTCTTTTACATGCACACACACACTCTCTCTTAAATAAATAGGTAGAATCTTAAAAAAAAAAATGAAGGTGTGTGTGTGTCTGCTAACTACTCTAATCATAGTTCATGCATTTCAGACCCATTTTTTTCTAAGTTTACATACACCCACCCCTTTTGCTTATTTCACTCTAGATATGACCAAAAATTTAAAAAAAAATTAACAACATTTTGTTACGTTCATAAGAACCTTCTGAATTCGCAAGCATATATACAGGAGAATAATGAATCAGAGTTCCTAGTAAACTGCTACAATTAAAAAGGGGGAAAGTCTTTTCTTTCAGGGGTTTCTTGTAATATCTATCCAACTATAACCAACTAACCAGAAAGTCCATATCAACTAACCAGAAAGTCTGGTTAGCACTGGCAAATGCTAATTTATTGGACTGTTTTAGAAACCGGGTTCTTTTTGTTTCTCTTACATTAGAAAAGAATAAATAATAGCCAGTAAACTAACATTTCTAATGGTTACTGAAAAACATGGCATTCTCCTTTGTTTTAGCTTTTAAGCTGCTCTGAAGTACAAGATTTGCTTCCTGTCAAGCTGAATATGTCTAATACATTTGCTGTACCACTGTTAGTGAAGCCCAGTGTCTTGGATCTCCCTGAAACAAAAGGTTATGTCGGTGTCAATCATTTGTTTGTCCTGTCTGACATAAGATAGAATCCGATTTGCCGACAACAGACGTAAAGCTCCTTGGCAAGCTGTAACGGGACTGGAAAAGATGAAAGGCAGAAGCAGCCCAGGGAAGTTAAGTGGAGGTTAAATGAGTTGCTCCTTGCAGCATCTGGTCCCCTGATTACTGATGTTGGCCACGTAATAATTCCTGACATTAAGAGAGATATAGTGGTTGCCCAGTGTTCTACAGCGGTCAGCTATGCTGACCAAAAAATCGTTCATCTTCGAGGTTCTTTGTACACATTGAAAATTAACCTTACTCTTTTTAAGGAAAAAACAAAGAAAAAACACTATGAAGTCTACCTTTTCTTCTTAGAAAACCTTATTTCCAAGTGAAAAATGTCAACTTTAGTCTTGGTTAAGCTTCATTATACTTTCAGCATACAGGTTTGCTTACTGTTGAACACAGGCTAATGTATTCTACTGTTTGTCATTGGATATATAAACTCTCAATTTCCCTGCATATCTCTCTTTGCCTCTATTAGATTAGGACAGATCTGGCCTTCTAAATGTCTGTAGTTTTGTCCTGCATCCAACTCAGGATGCAGAAGCCTCAAGCAAAAAGATAGATGGTAGATAGATAGATAGATGATAGATAGATAGATAGATAGATAGATAGATAGATAGATAGTAGATAGATCGATCAAGTGCTGCTGTTCCTTCTCTCCTTATTTTCTTTCCTTATTTCAGCCATCATGTAGTATTTTTTCAGTTATGGAAATTTCTTTAATAATTTCTTTTCTCTTTCACTCAAGTACAATAGTTGCATTTTAAAATCTAAAGCGAACCTAAGATTCTGCTGCGGACCTAAGCAAATGATTCTTCTTTTCTTAAGTGCAGAGGATTTATTCCTAAACATAAACAACTGAAGTTTTTTTCAATCTTGAACTTCTCCAACTTATAGTAAACTGTATTCCTTAAAGTAATAATCAGAAAATTTTGCTTACTATGTTCCAACTAAAACTTCTTTTTTAAAACGTGAAACAAACAAGGGGCCCCTGGGTGGCTCAGTTGGTTAAGTATCTGTCTTTGGCTCAGGTCATGATCTCAGGGTCCCGGGATCCAGCCCTCAGGCTCCCTGCTCAGCTGGAGGTCTGCTTCTTCCTCTCCTTCGGCCTCTCCCCTCACACAAACACTTGTGCTCTCTCTCCGTCTCTCAAAATAAAAAAATAAAATCTTTAAAAATAAAAAGTAAAACAATCAACACTCTGATGGACTCCAGTGGACACTCTAGCTTAATCTAATTAAAATAAAACTTTTAACTCATTTCAATTCTTGTAGACTAGGTATCTCAGAACAGTTTGAGACATCTGTTTAAAGTTCAAATAAACTATTGAGTGGGTATTTGGATATACATGTCTGGTGTTTAGGAGAGAAGTCTGGGCTGAAAATATAAGTTGAGTAGTTTCCAGCTGGTATGAGATAATTAAAGCCATGCAACTGGAGGATGTGATCAAAGAATGAGTACAGACTGAAAGGAGGTCTAATGTATGGACTTCAGAATGCCTGATGAATCAGGGTTTATTACTGGTAGTATGAGGAATTGGTCAATTGCCTGATCTCTTTGTATCAAATATTAACTACTAAAAAGAATATGCTGTAGACTAGCTAACTTAGGAACATTATTTTGCCAGATGAAAAGTGATTCAGAGAGGATACAGTGGTGATTATGGATATGAGAATAAAACTCTTTTGGAATGGTTAAAGGAACTGAATTCAGTGGACTACTTTTATTAGTGCTACCAGTAATCTCTAAATTTACTTAGTATTTCATATAGTCAATGAGTCCCTCTTCCTTGGTGGACTTTAATTGGTTACTAGAATACCAAAATCTTATGGTTCTGCTGCTACAAAATTAGCCCCTCTACTTTCTTTCTTTTACACTTCTCTTTTCCCTAATCTCTTAATCTTGTAGAATCCCAAACTCAATCTCTTCTGTACTCACCTAATTCCCTTGGTCATCTCTTTTAGTCTCATGGCATTAAATATCTCATATAAGCTGAAAAATACATGATTTCTATTTTAAGCCCAGATTTCTCCTCTAATTAACAGATCCATATATCTAAATATCTTCTCCGATCCTTACCTAAACTTCTAATACACATCTAAAATTTAGCATCCCAACCTCCCTCAAACACTTGATTCACCCTACAACCTTTCCTTTTCTCAGTTAATGGCAATTTTATTTTTCTACTTGCCCAAAACAAGTATATGTTAATCATCTCTGATGCTTCTTTTTCTCTCCTACCCCACATTTACCATACTGGCCATCTTCATGGAGGCTTTGTTTCTATTGATGAGGCAGGAAAGTGTGTAACACGAAAAGGATAGTCAAAGTAATTCTCAGGAAATTATAATATGCCCAAGAAATAGCTGGTAATAGTAGATTGGAGGAAATGATAAGAAAAGCCTCCAGTTGGAATTAGGTGAATATATAAACTTTCAAACTGATGCCAAGTGGACATTTCTCCGAATGGCTGACTGACCATCTTGAATGAGCTAAGCCTTATCGTAAGCGACTGCATTGCTGCTCTTAGTAGCAGTATAAGAGGGTAAATGCTCCAAGTCCCAGTTAGCTCTATAGGATAATATAATCAATCAGTGGTATTTGTTCTTAAATTATTTTTAATGTATACATACTTCATCGTTGAATAACAAGGAAAAATGCACTTGTATGGTAGTGTGACTTTATCAAATTTAAAAAACTTGCAGGGTTTCATTCAGGCAAAATGGTTATTTAGTGCATTTCACGAAAGAAGTATTTAATAACTATTTTTGCCTCAACTGGAACATAAAAGTCTATACAATATATTTAAATATATTTTTTCCTTTTCATTTCAAAAATTATGAGTTATTACGTTATACGAAATACTCAAAATGACTGAGCATTAATTAATACTAGTAGCTAATGCAAATGTAATTTATTATGAAATTTAATTTGGTCAGACTCTCCAGAATTCTTGATAATAAGAAGCTTTTGTTTCATTTAGTTTTGTTGTTTTCAAGTTACCGGCTTTCAGGTACAAAGATTGGACATTACACGCACACATATTTTTAGCCTGTATCTTCATCTTTTAGAAAGTCTGGTTAGCTCTGGGGAAAAAAAACAAATATCCAATTATAAAACCATCTGGTATTTTGATTTTTAGTTATAAATTTAAGATTTTAATTCTTTAACTCTGCATGCAGTTAAGCAAATGAAAGAAAGCACAGGTTTTCAATTGAGCTACAGCCTTTTTATTGTTCCTTTCAATAAATTGCAAAAGAAAGAAAAGAAAAGAAAGCAAAAGAAAAAAAGAAAAGAAAACAAACATCTGCCTCTGCCAGCTGCTAGGATGTAGAGGAGATAATGGAAGTCCTATATATTGATATGTTTTTGTTCTTCCAGTGGAAGTTGTGGCATCTGAACAGTGCTCTCATGACACATCCGCTTCTCTAAATGAGAGAATTAAAACAGTAGACAGTGGAGGGGTGGTTGTCTGCTCTGTATTAATACATATCTTCGAAAGCTTCTCATGGAGGTGTATAGTTTTAGTGAATTATCTTAACAGTGTTTTATAATTTACATTTTTAAATCCTGTAAAACAGAAAATTAAATAAAACAGATTCAAACTATTCTAATGTTATTAGCATGAGTCATGCTCATTTACTGACCATACATGTGTATGTACATTTAGAGAACAATTTTCTTCATGCCATAATTTTAGGGGGAAGATCTCAGAGCCTGGCAGTTTTATCCAAAACATGTTGAAGTTTTTCTGTTCTTTTAAAACTCTATTTCATTTTTTATGGGTGGAAATAATCATTATTATGTAATTTTTAAAACTATAAAGCACAGTATTGTTTGAATAGATGCCAAAACTATGATTATATAATTTTGAACATTGACTGGCAAAAGGGTGCCACCTGTAAATTAAATTTATGTGTTTTTCTCCTTAAGCAGAGAAAATTGCCCATTATTTCACAAAATAGTAATGAAAAGGAAATGATCTTAAAGCAAAACTTTCTTGTTTTTTTTTTTTTTAAATTACTTTTGGAGAGTTTTCCTTATTGTTCTGAGAAGAGAATGTTTGAAATAATTTCTGTGTATTTTTAAGAGTTTCAAAAGACCTTATTTCCTTTTGGATGGAAAATTTTTATTATAAGGAAGAAAGGGGAATGTAGGTTCTTGGTCTTAATGGTTCTGGGCCTTCCTAGGGATTAATTATGCTTTGAAGTGTTTCTGAACATGAAAAGTGACAATTAGGTCTATGGAATCAAATATAGCAGGACATAAAACCTTCTACACTTATCTAAACACTGAGGGATAGCTTTTACTTAAATAATGTTGCTAAATGTCTTTCTTCTTCATTCTATCTTTGTAATCTGAGCAAAAGAGTCAGCCATCCCCACTGAATACTAGAACTAAATTTAGGTAATGATTTCTTTTGTATAAGTGACTTCCCATGTTTTCCCTCATCACAGTAAGTTATAAATCCTAAGAAAACCACAGCAATGTCTTACGTCAGAGCAGTCAGCTACAATAAACAGAAAACAAGAATGGAGGAAATTTCTCTAAATGAAGAAAGAGATAAAAATCAGCAAAGCTATCAAACATATTACAGGGAAGTAGATAGCAACAGCTCGAAAGAATAAGGAAAATTGATTTTCTCAGAAACATATTTATTAAGAACACCATAGGTAGTTGGAAAATTAAGCCCAAATAATCAACTCTAACAGATATTCTAGTTAAATATTTGATTCCAATTACAAAGATTTTTTGTTCTTTTTCTTGGTGTTCTTGATTTTTCCTGGGGATGAGGAGAAAATATTTATTAGGGCAAAAGAATTAGACTAGCATAAGACATATCAAATTGTCATAGGAAGCCAGGCAACAGTGGAACAATCTTTTTAAAAACACACAACAGACACATAGATCAATGGAACAGAATAGAGACCCCAGAAATGGACCCTCAACTCTATGGTCAACTAATCTTCGACAAAGCAGGAAAGAACATCCCATGGGAAAAAGGCAGTCTCTTCAATAAATGGTGCTGGGAAAACTGGACAGCCACATGCAGAAGAATGAAACTAGACCATTCACTTACACTATACACAAAGATAAACTCAAAATGAGTGAAAGACTTCAATGTGAGATAAGAATCCATAAAAATCCTAGAGGAGAACACAGGCAGTAAGCTCTTTGATATTGGACACACCAACTTCTTTCAAGACACGTCTCTAAAGGCAAGGGAAACAAAAAATGAGCTTTTAGAACTTCAGCAAGATAAAAAAACTTTTACACAGCAAAGGAAATAGTCAACAAAACTAAGAGGCAATCCACAGAATGGGAGGAGATATTTGCAAATGACTTTTCAGATAAAGGGCTGATAACAAAAATCTATAAAGAACTTATCAAACTCAACACGCAAAAAACAAATAATCCAGTGAAGAAATGGGCAGAAGACATGAAGAGACACTTCTCCAAAGAAGACTTCCAAATGGCTAACAGACACATGAAAAAATGTTCAACATCACTAGCCGTCAGGGAAATTCAAATCAAAACCACAATGAGATACCACCTTAAACCAGCTAGAATGGCCAAAATTAACAAGACAGGAAACAACAAGTGTTGGCGAGGTTGTGGCGAAGGGGGAACCCTCTTGCACTTTTGGTGGGAAAGCAAGCTGGTACAGGCACTCTGGAAAACAGTATGGAGTTTCCTCAAGACATTAAAAATAGAGCTACCCTATGACCCAGCGATTGCACTACTAGGTATTTACCCCAAAGATACAGATGTAGTAAAAAGAAGGGGCACATCCCAATGTTCATAGCAGCAATGTCCACAATAGCCAAACTGTGGAAGGAGCTGAGATGCCCTTCAACAGACAAATGGATAAAGATGTGGTCCATATATACAATAGAATATTACTCAGCCATCAGAAAGGATTAATACCCACCATTTGCACTGACATGGATGGAACTGGAGGAGATTATGCTAAGTGAAATAAGTCAAGCAGAGAAAGACAATTATCATATGGTTTCACTTACATGTGGAACATAAGGAATAGCATGGAGGACATTAGGGGACGGAAGGGAAAAATGAAGGGGGAAATCAGAGGGGGAGATGATCCATGAGAGACTATGTACTCTGGGAAACAAACAGGGTTTCAGAGGGGAGATGGTGGGGATCCGGATGGGTTAGCCCGGTGTTGGACGGGTATTAAGGAGGGCACGTGTTGGGATGAGCACTGAATGTTATAAGCAACTAATGAATCATTGAACACTACAACAAAAACTTATGATGTACTATATGTTGGCGAACTGAACATAATGAAAAATTTAAAAAAATAAAGTTTAAAAAAAACACAACAAATGAAAGATTGCAGACATGATCCAAAATTTTTATATCCATCCCAGATCTCCTTGTAGCATCAATCCTGTAGAAACAGTTTTAAATATGCTTCCATACACACTATTTTATAGCCACGGGCCTGTATTTTGGGGGATTTTTATGGACGCTTCATCATATAGGCATGACACATCATTAACTAAGTCTCCAGTTTCTGTCCCCTTCCCGGAGTATAAGGGGTGGGGTACAAAGTTCCAAGCTTCTAATCATGGTTTAGTCTTTCAGGTGACCAGTCTCCATCGTAAAGCTATACAGGAGCTCACCAAGTCACCTCTTTAGGAAAAACCAACCAAACCAAACCAAACCAAACAAAACAAAACAAAAAAAAGACTCCTCTCACCTAGCCAAATTCCAAGAGTTTTAGGAGCTCTGTGCCAGGAACAGGGTCAGAGATCAGTACATATGTTTTCTATTTCATATAACTTAACTGAGGGGAGCTGGGGAGGTTGCTAACCTAAATAACATTGAAATAAATGGACACTGTAAGACTATAGTCAGAAGAAGCTATACATATTCACTGTGCTCTTTTTTGTAAAGGTATTTCTCATGAGGATTAAATATTAAAAATTCTGAAACAACTATATATGTACAGTGGGGTTGGAACTATTAAGGGAATAGGTGGCTGATGGTAGAAGCCAGTTTTCTCACCATTAGAATGAGAAGTTAGAGAAAAACAAGGTGAACAGTTTAGAATGAGCCATGTCATCCAGGATTAGAATGGAAGACATCAGTATGAACTTATTTTTAATGTCAATAATTCAATTTTATAGTAATTTACATAGTAATATAATTTTATGTAATGAAATATAAAAGTAATATGCCAGCTTTAAAACTAGAAGATAACAGTTCATATTTCCTGCAACTTTTATTCTACACAGAGGACACCATAAGTCACTGGGTTATTTTCTCAAATGAACCTTCTGGTAGGTAAGATAATTGTTAAGGTCATGTAACCGGTGACGCAAAGTATACGTTTCTATATTCAGTGATTTCTCTAGATCCATATATGTACCCATGAACATCTTCTCGCACTCAGGGGAGTGATTTAGCATAAAGAAGTTAGCGGCAATCTAGTTAAACTTATTCAGATGAACAAATGAAGGAGTTTTACATTCTTTGTGCTGCTGCATAAATTGAACAATATACTTAGTTGTCCTTTCCTCCCTCATCTATAAATTGGAAATAATCTGAATACCTAGCGCTTATGGAAGTGGTGATGACTACTCAGGTGGCATAATCAAAGTGTTTAGAGCAGTGGTACCTGATACAAGATAATGCCAATTAATCAATGTTTGGTGCCTTCTCATTTTCCAGTCCCACAGCTCTCAGTGCGACAGGCTGGAGGGGACAATAATACCTTCTCTGTTGACCAATATATTATATCTTCATGGAAAGGTTACAACCACTGAATCCCAAATGAAAATTTTAAAAATGGTAATAACACGAAATATTGTGTTTCATTATCATTGAAAGAGCTTTTGCAAACATAATACCACAGTTATAGAACATTTAGTTAATATCACTGCAATGCTTTTTATTCATAGCAGGTGTGAAGATAGTTCGTTTCTTTCTGAATGTAAGAGCTCAGTCTTGTACCCGGACCAGAGCTCGCTTTGTCATGTTTTATCTTAGCAATTCATACCAGCATATTTTTAGACTATTCTGAATAGTGGTGGAAGATAATAAGAAATGAAATCAAGCTTAGAAGATGCTCTATCAGTATAAGTCAATGGCAGGTCAGTGGATAAAATGGAAAAGTCCCCAAAACTTGAGAGGAATCATCCAGAATTATGTGGAGTCTGGAGAGATTTAACCGGACCATTAAGTGGCTTCAGATCCTCTAAGAGCAGAAGATTGCCATTTTAGTTTTGATTTTGCTGTTGTCATGACTTTCTTTGCTAATGTAAGCTTTTATTGGGACATATAAAGAGGGTGGGCATTAGCTGCTGACTCGCTTGCTGCTTTCTATTGATCGTTTCAATCTGTAAATCTTTCCTGTATTGAGCCAACAAGGAATACTGCATTAAGGTGCCATGTTTACCAAAATTGCTTCTCAGTAGTTTAAGACACTGGTTTGAAAAAGTCTGGTAAGAAAACTGACCTTCGTTAGCGTGGCACTATCCAAAGACTATCATGGGAGGCTCTTTAAAAGAAAAGGAAAAAAAAAAAAAGATTCTTCTATTATTAAAGAAAAAAAATCTGTGCTATCTTAAATACAGCATACTGCATGTTTATGATAAAGCCAAGTTTCATTTCCGCTAGTTTTAACTTCATAGGAAGGGAAGAAAAAAGAGAAAGCTAAACTATTTCTAAAATAAATTACACAAAGTATTCTTAAAATGCATCATAGAAAAGTTTAGGTTGTTTTAGCACAATGGAGCATTGGATTCAATAGTTTTGCCATAGGAAAAAATCATAAAAGAACCACTTATTGAATTAAAATCTTTTATTCTATGGCCTTGCAGAACTCAGGAATTAGCACAAACCTGTTTGATATTTTGTGGCATATAGAAGAACCACCAGAATAAGGACATTTGGTGTTCATATTTGCTATCTAGATTATATGGATCTGTTTTACCTTTTTCAAGCTTGAGTTTCTTCATGTGTAAAATTGAGATAGCAACATCTACCTCATAGTCTTTTAAGGGTTGAATGTGATATGGAATATTTGCATAAATTGGCTTATTGGAAGTATTCAATGTGTATTTGAATCTGAATCTTAAACCAGTGAGGAACTTTTCATGGCTATTGGTTAGTATTTGATATTAAATAGATTCAAAATATCTGTATGCTGTCATTCTTTCATTTGTTATTCAAACTATATTGATTAACAGCATGAATTGGAGTGTGCTATGCTGGGCTCCAAGCGTATTCTACCCTTTCATATTTTATACAGTAATGATGAATTCGTGAGATTGCTGGTTAAATAATATCAGTAATTACTAACATATTTAATTAAATGAGGGCACCGAGGCTTAGGAAAATAGACAGTATTCTAGAATCTGAGCTCCATATTTATATTATATATGTGATATCTTTGAAAAATCATGAACTTCTCTGCAGCTCAATGTCCTTATCAATAAATTGGAAATAACACGTTACATACAATCTTCACGAGTCTGTTGATAAGATACAATGTTAGGTGGTATGTCAAAGGAAATGGTGAATTATAAACGAATATACAAATATTTAGGCTATTATCTTAATGTGGAGTTTAAAAATCTGTCTCAACATAGATTTTTTGGATTTCCTAGATAATAATCTGTGGCACTGGTTTATATATAGAATTCTCAGTGAAGGCTTCCAACAGCGTGTCTTGACTAAATGAAAATTGACATTTAAAATAATCCAAGAAAAGTGCTAGCCATTGAGTCTGCACCAGAACATTTTAGAGAAAGAAAAATTTCAGCTTCTATGTGAATGGTTTTTGTAAGACAGAAGCAGATCACACTTGCCAACAGATCAGCAGTATTGAGGAATTACATATGTTCATACTGCAGGAGAGTATTGCAGATACGCTAACATGAAAAACAATGATGGCAGTTCAAGGAAATACATGATTAAAATTTGTACTAGCTTTAGAGCAACCAAGGAATGGCCCCCAAGGTAGCCTGAGGGAAGGATAAGGCAAATAGGGATATTTAATGGGACAAGAAAAAAGAGATGGTAGTTGAAAGGAATTACAGAATCAAATTACTATCACCATCATCATCATCATCACTTTTTCAAAGGAGAGATAAAAGCATGTGCTTGAATAAAAAGGGAAAAAGTAAACCAGGTAAGGATATCAGTTAGGAATCTGGAATCCAATTATAAGAACAATCAGAAAGGGGAGATGATGGCCTTCTAGAAGTTAATGATCTGGAAGTGGCAGTATAGAAATAGAAATCTAAAATCAAGGTGTTGGCTGGGTGGAGTTCGTATCTGGAGGCCCTGTGGAAAAAATTTGCTTCTAAGCTCTGGTTATTGATAGAACTAAATTCCTTGGGGTATGTAGAATTGAGCTCTTTGTCCTCACTGTCAGCCAGGGACTGTAGTAGATCCCTAAGTCTACCTGATTCTTTGCTATTTGTTGTCCTCAATCTTTAGGCCACCAAGGGAGCATCAAATACCTCCTGTGCTTTGAATTTCTGACTTCCTGGTCTCTAACTTCTAGACCCACCTTTAAAGGGCTTGTTTGATTAGGTCAGACACACTTAGATAATTTCCTTATTTTACAGTCAACTAAATTGTGACCTTAATGACATCTATAAAATCCTTTTCCCTCAATGGCTAGATTTGTGTTTGATTGAATAGTTGGTAGAATTTGTTCATATACAAAGTGCTGGGAATTTGGGGAACCATTCTATCCACCATAATTAGGTAAAAAGGATAAAAGCCTTAAACTGTGGGGCACCTGGGTGGCTCAGTCCATTAAGCGGCTGCCTTCTGCTCAAGTCCTGACCTATGGGTCCTGGGATCCAGCCCCAAGTGGTTTCCATGCTCAGCAGGGAGTCTGCTTCTCCCTCTTCTTCTGCCCCTCCCCCACTCCCCTCTCATGTGCATGCTCTCTTACTCTCTCTCAAATAAATAAAAGACCCCCCACACACCTGTTTATCTCTGTAAACAGTTACCTAAGACATATCCAACGTTGATCAAAAAAGTAGGCTTCAGTCTTAAAGAAACTCAAGTAATAGAAGTTACTGGGCAGACAAGAGCAGAAGAATGTTTCCAATAGAAATAACACTATGTGCAAAAGAGCAAAGGTGAAAATGCCCATAGTGAGTTTTGGAGACTGTAGAAATCACCTCCAAAGATGTTATGAGGCAATATTCCATACAAATTGTAGTTCTAGTTGGATAATGTTTACTTTTAATTGCACTGAGAATACATATCCCTGTATTTTTCACATTTAAATATTATTTAAATATGTACCAATTCTCAGCGCAATTAAAAGTGAACATTAAAAATATAGGGATGTATTGTAAAACTTCCTTGCAAATAATTTTGTTTAGAATCCTATTTTTGAAGAAGTTAGAGAAATCTCATGAATGAAAAACATACTTTTTAGCCTACCCTGCTATATTTAAGTTATAAGGCTCAGCTTGAAAAGAGAAGGAAAAAATATTTTAAAAATATAGATATCTAAAGGTTAGCTGAAGGCCACTCTGGCATATAGAATGTTCTTATTCTGCCATTTTCTGACTCCACTTTGGATAATAATATCTTGGGGAGATATTTTCTTCTATTAATGCTGATTTTTGTTGCAATCAAGTGAACCTGAGTAATATCACCACATATCAATTCCCAAACTTTATTTTTAACTCATCTGGGTATCACATCCATGGTTTTAGTTGTCAAATAGTGGTTTATTGAAAATTCTTCAGGGTATATATGTGTACTTATCTGTGCTAGTTTTGAACAAAACAACAACTAAAAAAGACCTTCCTGTGTTCAATTTACTAAGGAAATTTTGATGTTATGTAATCAACATCCAAGTACAAAACAGCTCTAGATCAGCAGGTTAAAAGCATGTTTAAGGAAGTTTCTTTTCTGTTTTACATTCTATCTTTGTGTCATATATATATATATATATATATATATATATATATATATATATATAAATTTATTAGCATATTTTCTGGAATTCCAATCATTTATAATAAAAAGTTGACATCAATTTAAAAATTATAATGACTTAATATATAAACTCTCCTTAGCATCTTGCAGATAATTATATGCACAGTGAAGACTCTATTGTATTTATGGAGTCACAGATCTTTGGTAAACCCATTACAATGTATCAATAGTTTGTGCACCCTTGTGTAATCATGCCAGTTAAGTTAAAAATATGAACTAAAATTTCTGATAATTTGTGGATGAGTATCAAATTGCTTTCTGTAAACCCCTGGAGTACTTTGGAAATATGACAAATACAACTGAAAACTCACAATGAAAAAGCACTTAAAATATTATTCGAAGAAAGTGACCACTTGAGGCATAAAGACTATTAAACTGTGTGTCACAGATTTGTAATAATGGTTGCTGTGGACTGAATTGTGTCACCCCAAAATTCATATGTTGAAGCCCTAACCCTCATTGTGATGGTATTAAGATGTGAGACCCCTGCGAGATAATTAGGGTCTTCATGATGCTTTTATTACCCTTATAAGAAGAAACACCAGAAAGCTAGCCATCTCTCTCTAACTTGTGAGGATACAGCCATCTAAAAGTCATCCACATAAGCTGACAGAACAGTTTAGAGAGCTATCTAATAATATTCACCCAATGTTGAATTGGTTCAAATATCAAAATTAAGGGTGCCTGGGTGGCTCAGTCGGTTAAGCATCTGCCTTTGGCTCAGGTCATGATCTCAGGATCCTGGGATCATGCCCCATGTTCGGCTCCCTGCTCAGCGTGGAGCTTGCTCCTCCCTCTCCTTCTGCCACTTCCCCTGCTTGTGCTCTTCTCTCTCTCTCCCTCCCTCTCTCGCTCTCTCTTTCTATCAATAAATAAAATCTTTAAAAAAATATATATGTATCAAAATTATACATAATCTTTTATATTCAGCTATATGGATCTTCAAGCTCTCTAATTTTTTCATGATGTGTTTATAAATATAGAACATAAAAGTATTTTCTCAGTAGAACATGTGATACATAAACAATAGGAAAATTTTTAAAAAGATGCATTAAGGCTATTTGAAAAATACACTGCCCTACAGACTGACAAAAATAAAGTGTATTGACAGTATGAATGCAATGTAAAGAAAAAAAGAATGTGTGAAAAAGTGTGTAAAAATTAGTGCAAATAATCATAGAAACATAATCTTTATATTTTATAGGATTCAGCATGCTGTAACCAGGAAATATCAAAATTTATTTTTAATAGAAAGTTGTCCGGGGCTGATATAAATACATCTGTCAAAGAAATTCTGCTTGCTAACTAAACAACATCTTGCAAATATAACTGAGTTAGGCAAACCTCTCTAAATTGCTCCTGTCTTAAACAAACTGGCAGTGCACGGTGACAATTTGCTATACTTACAAATTTAGATAAAGTTAAATTTAATTGTAAATGTGGGATAGAGCATTAAAAATCATTTGGTTTTGAAACTAATATAACACTGTTAATTATACTTGAACTAAAAATAAATTCACAAAAAAATAAAATTAAAAAACTAATTTTTTCTGAAACATTAAAGAATCTGATTTTTAAAATGATGTTTTCAAATATGCCTCAATATTATAAATTTTTGAACCCATTCTGCCACTTGCTGGCAATCAGGCTATAGGCATTTATATAATATCTTTAAGTCTTGATTTCTTCATTTATAAAAGTGAGAGGGTAATGTTGACTTTAGTTTTAAAGTGTATGTGTGTGTGTGTGTGTGTGTGTGTGTGTGTGTGTGCAAACACTTCCTAGATCCAGATATAGAATAATCCCAACAACTGTAGAGAACTCTCTTGTGTCCCTTCCTTCAACCCATAAGTATCCACTGTTTTATCTCCTATCACCATCAATGACTTTTGCTTTTTCTGAATGTCATGTAAATGGAATTGTAAATCACACACTTTGTTTGTATCTGCATTCCTTCATCTGTATTATAAGATCATCTATGTTGTATAGATCCATGGCTTTTCTTTTTTTATTGCTGAGTAATATTTCATTGGAAGAATATACCACAGTCTATTTTTTTCCATTCTCATGTTGGTGGAAATTGGAGTTGTTTCCAGGTTTTGTTAATTGTCAAGGAAACTGCTATGAACACTTTTATAAATGTCTCTTGGTGGATATTTTCATTCATTCTTCTTAGGTATATTTTTAGGAGTAAAAATGCTTCATCATGGGTAGGTGTATGGTTTGCTTGAAAGATTTGAGTGGTTGAATGGTCGAACCAATTTTCACTCTCACATCATGGGACAAACCATATCTCAGGCTAAGCTTGACTAAGAGCGAGATTTTCAAATATATTTTATTAACTCTAAAATCATAATATCCTACCAAATATTTTCCAACTAATTATAAAAGTAACATAAAATCAAACACATTCATCCAAGTGGAAGGAGGGACTAGTGATATAATTTTTTTTCTTCATAAGCATCCTACCACTTCCACTTCATTTGTTGAACTGTTCAGTCTCTGATTTAATTTTAGGCCATGTCTTTTGAAATCTAAACTTCAGATTTTATCAAGAAAATATAAGAAAAACACATTTTACTTCATTTTCCCAGTCATATATTGATTTACAGAAGTCTTTTACTTTGTCCAAGTTCTGAAGACTATTGACTGTGGACAAATATATTAGATTGACAAATAACATTAATATCATCCTATATTTCAATGGTTCTTTGTAGTGAAAGGGAGAAAAAAAACATAAAAATATTCTATTTTATCTGAGTTCATGTTAATTCTATTCCAGCATTACATCTATGTGCTAGTACAATTCAAGGTATTTAGTTCAAAGATCACTGAAGGCTACCTAATTCATAAACTTTCCACTCAAAGAGTTTCCAAGAGAAGGAAGAAGGGCAACATTTTTGTACTGCAGTCTCAGAATACAGTAAAAGATATGTTTTCTTACCCTGTGGAATGTTGACTGCCATTCTGTTTGATCTACGAGCTAGCCAGAAAAATAAATGCTTCATCATTACTGTTGTTCTAAATTAAATGAAAAAATCTGTTTCTTTAAAGTTTATGTTACTTTAGTTTTCAAAATTATTATGTTGTATCATATTTTAAAAATAAGATTTAGTAGTTTTGAACTCCTAGACGTAGTAATTTTATGTTCTTCTATGTATGAAAATGTAATTTTTCTCTAGAAATTCATCTGGATGTTTAAGTGTATAGTTTATGATAGAAGGTAGATGTGCTTAAAAAATTCAACTTTCAATAAATTCACACGGCTTCTAACATTAGGAATGAGTAATATACTTGGAAATAGAATTTCATGTTAATAAAAGAATTAACATCATCACAAGACACATATTCAAGCAAGCCCCTTAAGGAGAGTTTGAAGTCTTCAAATTTGAAATGTTTCTTAGAGGAGCAGCGGATAATGCCATGGAAAATAGAGAGTAGTTGCCTTGACATATCATAATATTAAGTATATCGTATTATTATATATACATAGTATTAAAATGTATCATAGTAGGCATATCCAAACACATGTAAGAAATGATATATAAGCCCAATATTTCTGTCTCTCTGACACATAGTACACAGGTAAGATTGAATGAAAACCCAGTAACAGGACCATTTACTCCTCAAGATTTCTTCACATTCCTTCGGAACATCAATTTACTGTTGCCAGTACCTGCTATCTGCCTTTGCTCGATGCCTTTCTCTGTTCTCTTTGGGGGATATTTCTTCGTGTCCAGAATAAACAAAAACAATAAACCACCCATAGTCTTGGTTTATAATACAACTGAAAACAATCTTTTAAAACATACACAAGGATTTGGCATGAGTAGCAGAATGTATTTAAAGCCTTTCCTTCAAAGCAAAGTTTTTGAGAAGAGTTGCTGATTATATCACATTACGAGAGATCCAAAGCAGTATTACATGCCCATGCTTTTACAGTTTCTTTAGCCATTCTGCTATATTGATCAGCTATGCTACTTCTCTTCTCCTTTCCTAGAGAAATAAAATAGGATGGTCCTGCTCTTTCTTCTCCATTTCCTTTTTTTTTTTTTTTGAGAGAGAGAAAGAGAGAGAGCGTGTGTGTGTGTGTGTGTGTGTGTGTGTGTGTGTGTGTGTGCAAGCAGAGGGGCCAGGGTGGGGCTGGGGCAGAGGGAAAGGGAGAATCTCAAGCAGACTCCCCATTGAGTGCAGAGCTCACTCAGGGTTTGATCTCACAACCCTGTGATCATGACCTGAGCCAATATCAAGAGTTGGAGGCTTAACCACTGAGCCCAGGCACCCCCTCCTTCATTTCTTAATACCCAAATTTAATGTATTTTTCTATCAACCCATAACCCATACATACCATGAGTGCATCATTTCTATTCCAAGAATTTTCTTTTTGGTATTCTAAATAAAGATTTTTTCTATGAAATTGTATAGTCAGATATTAAAATATTTTTTCTTATGCCACTAGAATTGTCATTTAACCTAGTAAAATTTAAAGTTAATAAATAGTGTTTGAGTTCAGAAAATCTTAAAAGGTTGAAAAGAAGGGAAAAAATGAAATGAAGAAAAAACCGTGTTTGCTATGTCACATTAACAATGCCTGTATGTTCCTACCTGCAGACAAAACTGAAAACTATGAGAATATCATTTGGTAGTTTCTGTTGCAGTTTGGCATTTTCTATTCTTAATATTCCCCCAGAAGCTGTTTATAAGCAGGCAGCATCGTGAACAGATAGTAGTCAGACCATCAGTTAGTCTGCACTAAAATATACATGTGAAATGAGTTCAGTTATTAACTTTGTCACAACAAAACACAGATGAGTTTTAAATGGATCAGCAAAGCATCTCTGGAATATTTTAAATGCGTTTCCAAGGACACTCTGCCTAACTCTCCCGGCATATATCCTCCTGGAGTGAAATGTTGAAGAGTTCGGGTGGTCACCTTTCAGTACAATAGTATGTGTTTACAGTTCACCACACAAGACAAGATTTAGTCTATTTTTTCAGGATGGCCTGAAAGCAGGCCTGGAAGCCTGCTTCTTCCTCTCCCACTCCCCCTGCTTGTGTTCCCTCTCTCTCTGGCTGTCTCTCTCTCTGTTAAATAAAATTAAAAAAAAAAAAAAAGATTTTATTTTTTTATTTGTTAGAGAGAGCGAGTACAAGTAGGCAGAGCATCAGGCAAAGGGAGAAGCAAGCTCCCCACTGAACAAGGAGCCTGATGCAGAACTTGATCCCAGGACCTTGAGATCATGACCTGAGTTGAAGGCAGACGCTTAACCAACTGAGACACCCAGGCATCCCTGTTTCTGTGTTCCTGTGACATATCTCAATCATTGTGATTTTTTTATTGTTGATTTTTAAAATCTTTATTAATTTATTATTTTACTGATCATTATTTATATTTTACAACATTATGTTTTTCTGAGCTTAAAGCTCATTAAATCATACTTTAAATATGGTAACTATTTTGATCTACTAATTAGCACTACTTAATTTCTTTTTTTAATTTTATTGTATTATGATAAGATAACATGAGATCTAGCTTCTTATCAAAGTCTTAAGCGTACAATACTGTGGGAACAATGTTACACAGTAGATCTCTATAATCCCTATTAATCTCTATAATTTCTATGATCTCTATTAATCTTGCATAATTAAATCTTTATACATATTGGTTAGCAGCTCACCATCTCCTTCTCCCTCAGCCTCTGGCAACCACTATCCTACTCTGATTTTATGAGTTTGATTATTTTAGATACTTCATATAAGTGGAATCATGTAGCATTTGCCCTTCTGTGACTGGCTTATTTCACTTAGCATAATATATTCAAGGTCCATCCATGTCATTGCATATTGTAGAATTTCTTTCTTAATGGCTAATATTCCATTATATGCATAACAATATTTTATTTATGCACTAATCTGTCAATGGACATTTAGGTTGTTTCCACATGTTGGCTATTGTGAAAAGTGTTGCAATGAAAATTGGAGTACTAATTCCTTTTACAGATCCTGATCTCAGTTCTTTTGGTTAAATATCCAGAAGTGGGATTGCTGGATCATATCATCGTTATATTTTTAATTTTTTTAAGAATCTCCATGCTGTTTTCCAGTGGCTGCATCGTTTTGCATTTCCACCAACGTGTACCAGAGTTCCAGTTTTTTCACATCCTCACCAACACCTGTTATCTTTTCTTTTTTTGGTAATGGTCACCCTAACAGGTGTGTAGCAATATGTTGTGGTGATTTGCATTTTCCTGATGAATGGGTATGCTGAAGGTAAAACGTTGTCTACTTGTATGTCTTCTTTTCATAAATATCTATTCATGTCTTTAGCCCACTTTCAATCCGATTATTAGTTTGCAGGTTGGGTGTGGGGGATGTTTTGTTTTCGGGTTTGTTTTTTTGGTTTTTTGCTATTGAGTTATAGGAGTTCCTTACACATTTTGGAACTGACCTGTATATTATCTGACACATGGTTTACAGATATTTACGCCTATTCTGTAGTTGCCTCTTCGCTGTTGCTTCTTTTGTATGCTGAGCAGAAGCTTTTTAGTTTGAGGTAAACCTCTTGCTCATTTTTGCTTTTGTTGCTTGTGTTTTTGGTGTTATATCCAAAAAACTTCATTGCTAAGAACAATATCATCAAGCTTTTTCCTTATGCTTTCTTCTGTGTGTTTTATAGCTTTGAGTCTTGAATCCATTTTGAGTTGATTTTTGTGTATGGTATAGAAGAGTTCAATTTCATTCTTATTCATGTGGATATCTGGTTTCTCCAGCACCATTTGTTGGAGACTATTTACCTGTTGTATATTTTTGACACCCATGTCAAAGATCAGGTGCCCATAAATGTGTGGATTTGTTTCTGGGTGGGCTTTCTATTCTGTTTTATTGGTCTACATGTCTGTTTTGATGACAGTCCCATACTATTTCAATTACTGTAGCTTTGTAATATATTTTCAAATCATGGTGTGTGATGCCACCAGATATGTTCTTCTTCCTGAATTTTGTTTTGGCTATTTGGGGTCTTTTGTGGTTCCATATGATTTCTAGTTAGCTGTGCTGGTTTTATTATTATTATTATTATTATTATTATTTACTATTTTTTTATAAATAGGAGAGGGAGCTCACCATTGTGGAATTTTAAAGACAAATTTCTTTACTTCCTGGCAGTTCAAAATGTCCCAGGCCCATTTTTATAATTCCTGCCTCCTACTTAGAATTGGTAATTTCTCCACAGAACGGTGGTTCCCTTTATGAGTATGTTATTAGAAACCAAGATCTTAGTGCTGGATGTCTTTGTTTTTACTACAGTGGTCTTGCTTCTAGGTTGAGAAAGAGAAGGGAAATATATGTGTGCCTACTAACCTATAAATTCACATGAATCTATAATTATTGTGTAATTATTAAGCTAAGCATGAGTTCACACAGCTAATGTCTTCAATTCTAATACATTACCACATGAATGATTCTAGTCTCTTTTCCTTGCCCATCTGGAACCTCCCACTGCAATGGTGAGAAACTTGGTTCCCACCATCTTAATGCATTTCTTTGATTTTTCAATTCCAACATACATGTATATAGTATTAGAATTTTGCTTCTGTACCCCCATGGGAAAAATATGTTATTTACTAGAGTACAATGCTTATGAACTGTTTATTTCTATTTTACTGACTCTACTCATTTCCAAAGTTACTTTGGTCAGTACATTTTCCCCTACCCTCTATGGTGAGGTTCTTTCATTGATTTGTAATATAGGTAGATTGTTTTGTTGCATTATACATTCTATCCTAGGATTCCCCCAATGTTTTAATATGGTTTAATTTGTATATTTAAGGTTCAGTTTTTGTGCTCCTAAATTCAGTGAGTTTTGACAAATGCATAATATCACACAACCACCATTACAATATCAACAGAAAAGTTCATTACCCTAAGATATCTTCTGTGCCTTGTCTATTTGAATACCTCCCTCCCTTCAAATCCCTGGAAGCCATTGAGTTTTTAAAATATATATTTTTTTTGCTTTTTCCTTATTAGAATGGAGTCAGACATTTTATAGCCATTTAGATTGGATCTTTCAGTTAGCAAAATACATAAACATTTCATCCATGTCTTTTCATGGCTTATTAGCTCATCTCTCTCCCTCTGTGTGTGTGTGTGTGTGTGTTTGGGTGTGGGTGGGTGGGTGTATGTATTTAGAGCAGTTTTAGGTTTACAGCAAAATTGACGAAGGTATAGAGATTTTCCACACACCTGTTGCCCCCATACATGCACATAGCCTCCCCACGTCAACGTCATTCACCAGAATGGTACTTTTTTTCTTGTGCTTTTTAAATCTTTTTATCTGGTTCTTTTTTCTTTTCTCAAAAACAAGGATGAATTTACATTGGTACATCATAATCACCCAAAGTCCATAGTTTACTTTAGAGTTCAGTCTTGGTGTTCTACATTCTGTGACTTTGGAAAAATGTATAATGACATATATCCACCATTATAATATCATACAGAGTATTTTCACAGCCCTAAAAATCCTTCACACTCCAACTATTCATCCTTCCCCTCCACCACCATGCCAACCCCTGGCAACCACTCAACTTTTTACTTTCTCTATAGTCTTACATTTTTTAGAATGTCATATAAATGGAATCACACAGTGCCTAGCCTTTTTACATTGACTTTTTTCATTTAGTAATATATCTTTAAGGTTCCTCAATGTCTTCATGGTTTGGTAGCTCATTGCTTTTTAGTACTGAACAATACTCCATTGCTTGGATGTACTACAATGTCTTTATCTATTCACCTACTGGTTGCTTTCAAGTTTTGGCAATTATGAATAAAGCTGCTATAAACATCCTTGTGCAGGTTTTTATGTGGACATATTTTCATTCCCCTTGGGTAAGTACCAAGGTGTGTGATTGCTAGATTGTGTGGTGAGAGTATTTTGAGTGCTATAAGTAACTGCCGACTGTCCTCGAAATTGGCTATACCATTTTGCATTCCCACCAGCAATGCGTGAGTTCTTGCTCCACATCCATGCTAGCCTCTGGTGTTTTCAGTGTTCTAAATTTTGGTGATTTTAATAAGTGTGTAGCAGTATCTCAGTGATGTTTTAATTTGCATTTCTCTGATGACATATGATGTGGAGCATCTTTTCATATGCTTATTTGCCATCTGTACATCTTCTTTGGCGAGGTGTCTGTAAGAATCTTTGGCCTATTTGTTAATCATATTGTTTGTTTTCTGATTGCTGAGTTTTAAGAATTCTTTGTATATTTTCGATAAATGTCCTTTTCAAGATGTTTCTTTTGCAAATATTTTCTTCCAGTCTCTGACTTATCTTCTTATTCTCTTGACATTGTCTTTTTTTCTCACATGTGTATTCATTGCTATAAATTTTCCTCTAAGCACTGCTTTTTCTACATCCTAAAACTTTTGATAAGTTGTATTTTCATTTTCATGTAGCTCAAAATATTTTTTTAATTTATCTTGAAATTTGTTTTCTGACCCTTCTGTTTTTTTTTAAAGTATGCTTTTTAATCTCCACATTTTTCAGACTTTTCCAGTCATCTTTTTATTATTAACTTCTATGATTTAACTGTGGTCTGAATGATCAGTCAAACATTGTATGATTTCTCTTCTTTAAATTTGTTGAGTATGTTTAGTGACCCAGACTGTGGTCATTCTTGGTGAGTGTCTCATGTGAGCTTAAGAAGCCTGGGTATTCTGGGATGCCTGGTTGGCTCAGTTGGTTAGGTGTCTGACTCTTGTTTTCATCTCAGGTCATGATCTCAGGGTTTTGAGATGGAGCCCTTCATCGGGATCCACATTGGGTGTGGAGCTTAGGATTCTCTCTCCCTCTCCTTTTGCCACTCTCCCACCAAAAAAAAAGAAGCATGGGTCTTATGCTTTTGTGAGATGAAGTTGTCTATAGGTGTCAATTATATACAGTTGATTGATGGTGTTTACAATTCCACTGTGTCCTTGTTGATTTTCTGACTGTTGGATCTGTCCATGTCTGATAGGTAGACATTGAACTGTGATAGTCGATTATCTCGTACTCTGCAATTCTACTGATTTTTCTTCACATAGTTTGACATTCTGTTATTAAGTGTGTACACATTAACAATTGTAATGTCTTCTTGGAGAATTGACTCCATTTTCTTTGCGAAAAGCCCTTTATTATCATTAACTTTTCTTGCTTTGAAGTTGGTTCTGACTAAAGTTGGTATAGCTCCTCCTGCTTTCTTTTGAATGGTATTAGCAGGATATATTTTTCTCTTCCATTTACTTTTAAACTATGTGTGTGTTTATATTTGAAGTGGGTTTCTGTGGACAACATATATTTAGATTCTGGTTTGTTTTTTTTTTTTTAATTGAGTCTGATATTCTCTTTTAATTGGCACATTTAGACCATTGACATTCGAAATGATTACTGATATAGACAGACTTGTACTATCATATTTGTTACTGTTTTCTATTTGTTGACTTTCCTTTTTGTTCCTTTTTTATCTTCCACTCTTTTGGCTTTTTTGTGGTTTTAGTTGAGCATTTTCTATGATTCTGTTTTATTTCTTAGCATATCAGTTTTATTTTTTAACTCTTTTGAGTGGTTTCACTAGAGTTTGCAATATATATTTAAAACTAATTCAAGTCCACTTTAAGATAACAGCATACTGCTTCGCATGTAGTTGGGAAACTTAAATTAACAAAATAATCCTAAGCCTCCTTTTCACCCTGGTATCATTGCTGTCATTCATTTTACTCATATATAATAATACATAAACACATATATGTGTATATATTTATATATAAATACACATATAAATTATATATTATATTTAATATACATACATGTATGTATAAGTATATACATAAATATTTTATATTTAGGCACACAGTCAAATACGTTGGTATTATTTTGAATAAACTATTATCTAATAAATCAATTAAGAATGAGAAAAATGAAAGTTTTTATTTTATCTTCACTTAGTCCTTCTTCAGGACTCTTCCTTTCCTTACATAGATCTGAGTTTCTGACCTATGTTATTTTTCTTCTCTCTAAAGAACTTCTTTGAACATTTTTTGCAAGGGAGACCTACTTGCCATAAATTCCTTCAATTTTTCTTTGTCTGACAATGTCTTTATTTCTTCTTCACTTTTGAATTCTGGGCTGGTGTTTTGTACCTCCCCCCCAACTCTAAATATTTCACTCCATGCTCTTCATGCTTACATGGTTTCCTTGGGAAAGTCAAATATAATTCTTATTTTTGATCCCTCTTGGGAAAGGTGTGTTTCCCTCTCTGACTTCTTTCAGATTATTTTCTTTAGAATAGACATTTTTCCGAAGGAGACATACAGATGGCCAACAGACACATGAAAAGATGCTCATCATCACTTATCATCAGGGAAATGCAAATCAAAACTACAATGATATAGCACCTCACACCCATCAAATGGCTAAAATCAACAACACAAGAAACAACAGGTGTTGGTGAGGATGTGGAGAAAGGGGAATCCTCTTGCACTGTTGGTGGGAATGCAAACTGGTGCAGCCACTCTGGAAAACAGTATGGAGTTTCCTCAAAAAGGTACAAATAGAACCACTCTATGATGCAACAATTTCACTACTGGCTATTTACCGAAAGAATACAAGGACACTAATTCAAAGGAATACATGCACCCCTATGCTTATTGCAGCATTAGTTACAATAGGCAAGATATGGAAGCAGGCCAAGCATCCATTGATTGGGGAATGGATAAGAAGATGTAGTATACATATACAATGAAATATTATTCAGTCATACAAAAACAATGAAATTTTGCCATTTGCAATGACATGGATGGAGCTGTAGAGTACAATGCTAGGTGAAATAAGTCAGGAAAAACAAATACCACATGATTTCACTCATGTGAAATTTAAGAAACAAAACAAATAAGCAGTGGTTTTCTATAGTTTTGAAATGGTATGTCTAGGTGTTATTTTTTGGAATTTATCTTCCTTGGTGTTCTCTGAGCTTCCTAGTATGATATTATACTGGGGAAATTCTCAGTCATTGTTTCAAATAGTTCTTCTCTTCCTTGCTCACTTTTTTCTCTTTCTAGTATTTCCATTGTGTGTATTTATACTTTTTGTAGTTGTCTATCCCACAGTCCTCGGGTATTCTGTTCTGTTTTTCTCAGTCTTTGTTCTCTTTGCTTTACAGATTTCAAGGTATATTTTAATATATTCTCTACCTCAGAGATTCTTTCTTCGGCTGTGTCCAGTCTACTAACAACTGTAGGAGGGCATTATTCATTTCTGTTACAGTATTTTCTTATCTCTAACATTTCTTTCTTAGGATTTCTATCTCTCTGTTTACATTTCTCATCTGTTCTTACATGTTTTTTAGTTTATACATTATGCCCTTAAAATATTATTAATACTTATTTTAAATTCCCAGTTTGATAATTCTAACATTCTTGTCATATCTGGTTCTAATCCTTGCTCTGTCTTCAAATTCTGTTCTTTGCCTTTTGGTATGGCTTGTAATTTTTTTTTTCTGATAGTAGCATATGTACAGGGCAAAAGGAACAGCTATAAATAGGCCCTTTGTTAATGTAGGGCTCAGGTATATGGAGAGGGGAAGCATTCTATAGTCCTATGATTAGGTCTTGGTGTTTCAATGAGCCTATGCCCTGCACTATGAACTTCCCAAGATTTTCTCAGCTTTTTTCTTCCTCCTTAGGTAGGATTATATAGCTAAGAGTAGGCTGGAGTTGGTATTTCCTTTCCTTTAGTCAGTTAGGCTCTGATAATACCTCGGGACGTTAGGTTCTGGTTTACGGTTTCCCCTGAGGGCAGCCTTGTTAGGAAGAACAGAGAGCTCTCTCAAATTTCAGCACAGGGGATTTTTCTCTAACATTTACTATGAGAACCTGGTTGAGGTCCTGGTAGAAAATCTCACAAAATTGTGTGAGCTCCCTTATGGTTGAGTCCCCCTGGATTTTTAACTCGCAGAGTTGTTTACACTGAAATTCCAACAATTTATCATTTACAGTTCAAATTTTCCTACTTAAGCATTGATTCCAGTGGCAGTTTCTGCTCGTGGGTCTCTGCTCTGGGTTTGCTCTCTACCCTTGCTCTTTTGGATCCAAAAAGAGTTGTTGATTTTTCAGTTTGTTAAGGTTTTTACTTGCTCTCAGGACACAGTGGTGACTTCCAAACTCTTTACATGTGGTACTAGAAACCGGAGGTCTGCTCATTTCTACTGTATTGCTGAATTGTATTCCATTGTAATGATACATCACAGTGTATTCATCTATTTTTTTTTTAAAGATTTTTTTTTATTTATTTTATGTGACAGAGAGACAGCCAGCGAGAGAGGGAACACAGCAGGGGGAGTGGGAGAGGAAGAAGCAGGCTCACAGCGGAGAAGCCTGATGTGGGACTCGATCCCGGCACGCCGGGATCACGCCCTGAGCCGAAGGCAGACGCTTTAACGACTGCATTACCCAGGCGCCCCCCACAGTGTATTCATCTATTGAAAGTTCTCTTGGTTACTTCTAGTTTTAGGTGATGAAAAGAAAGCTTCCATAGATGTTGCATTCAGATTTCTGCATATAAATACATTTTCAAATAAGTTGCATAAATATCTAGGAGTGTAGTTACTGGATTACATGGTAAGACTATATTTCACTTTGTAAGAAAATTCTAAACTGTCTTTCAAAGAACTATACCATTTTGCATTCCCAGCAGCAATAAATGAGTTTTGTTCCATATCCTCTCCAGGAATGGCTTATTATCAGTTTTTTAGGAATTCGGCCATTCTAATAGGTATGTCGTGATACTTCGTTGTTTCAGTTTTCATAACCACATTTTTATGCATTAAAATACAAGACATCTAGTTCCTGAAATAATTCTGGATGTTTCCTTTTGTACTTCATTGACAAATTTTGGAGCAATATGTTTAGAACAGAAACCGATATAATTCCTAGTCCTAGGTTGGACTTTACTAGAACTGGTATACATTTCTGTTCTCATACTCAGTAACACTGAAAACATACTGAATATTGTTTTCCACGAGATACATACTCCTATAGATTAAACTACGAATTAACTGAAATTGGTATCTTTTGATAACTTATTACTTTTATTACTCATTAAGACTCAGCACGAGACCGTCACCTTGTTCCCAATACAAAGCTTTATATCATACAGTCCACCAATCTCAACCTTTTCTCTTTCCTACAACACCCATTTTAAACTGATTCAGCCCAGCTCCTAAAACCGTATAAATAACCTCTTCTGTCTTCCCCTTTTTAGACACCATTAAAACCTCTCTCAAGGTGTGATATTTCTGACTGTGGTAGGACTAACAGTCTTATCTTTGATTTTTCAGCATGTTTTTCTGGTGATTTTTTGGGGAGTCAGTCATCAATGATATGTTCCATTGGAGAGGTAACCTTTTTGGGTTTTCAAGATGCAAAAGATGATACCAAGTTTGCCACCCCCACCTTGTTTGCTGATATTAAAGCGTGAGGGTACTTTTAACTCATCTCCAACTTTTGATCTCACTGAAATTCAATATCTATTAAATGCCTGGAAGGGAGGGAAAATATACGTGCAGAAGTTTTCTAAGACTGTGAGTTCTAACTATTACTCTAACGAGTGCTGCAAACCTGGATAAACCTGCGGCAACTCTTGGTTGGAGTCCACGATTGTCCCGATAGCAGGTTGACCTCCTTTACTTTGAATTGTTCCTTGGTGTTGGCTTATTGACTGAGACATGAGTTACTTATAAAATACAACCCTTTGAAACTGGTGCATAATGTTGTTTATCACATTACATTATTTTCTCCATTGGGATGAGTATATGAAATAGCTCTCTACCTCAGTTCCAGAGTAAATCTCAATTCTCAGGAATAATTGCTTTTATTTTATTGTATTGGTATAAAATGGCATAATTGAATATTTTTTTCTGTATACTGGTAGGTTAATCTGTCTTATACTAATAGTAAATAAAAGGGATTTCATATTCTAAATTTTGTATTATAATCATATTCTTGATTTTACCTTACTTTCTGGTCTGAGTTTTATATTCTCTATTTCAATCTATGGTTTTATAGAGTTTATTTGGCTATATTGCATATATCTGTTGTACTTCTTCATAATACTCCATGATATAACTGTACACATTCCCAGTAGTGGCTGACTGTATTTGCCTCCACCTCCCTGCTGTCATGACTAATAGCATATCAGGAGCATGCTTGTGCATTCCCCCTTATGGAATGGTGTAAAAATTTCTTTGTACTGCATATCCAAGTGTGTAATTGTTGCCTCATAGTGTATTAATATACTTAAAATGATTGAGTATTGCTAGTTTATTCTTCAGAGTAGTTGCCATCAATAGGATGTTTGAGCCTCTATGTTCCACTTTTAGTTAACGTTTAGTGTTACATGTTTTCTACGTTTTGATAATTAATGGTGTAAAACGATACCTACGTTTTCTTTTAGTTTACATTTCTATCATTGCTGAAAAAATCTGATCATCTCTTTGTTCGTTCGGGAGATCCCTTTTTCATAACCTGTTTATATACTGTGTCCATTTATCTTTGGAGGTTACTGTCTTATTCTTACTGATTTGTATAAGTTGCTTATGCATTATGTATAGTGGTGAATCTTTTGTTGGCTTTACTTATTGCAGATATGTTCTCCCTTTCTGTAATCTGCTTAATTGTGTCCATGCTATTCTTCATCATAAGGAAATGAGAAAACTGTTTCTCATTCTTGGTCATTGATATAAGTTCCTATATTGTTTTCTACGAATCTTTTAGTTTTAGTTCTCACATACAGATTATGTTACATAGTCCACATTTCCATGTAAAATTTTGTTTTATATCTTTTCTCCAAAATGAATGAGTATCCCAATATTATCTACTAAAGAACTCATCGATTTAATTTTTTATTAAATTTTCATGCACACACAGATCTGCTTCTAAAGTTTCTATTCTCTTCCATATGTCTGTCTTCCTGAGCTTATGCTATATCAACACTATTTTACTGCTGTGGCTTTTGCAACATATCTTGATATCCAGTGAGCAAGCCAACTACTATCCTACCACCTATTTTCATTTTACATTCTCTTTTTAAGGTTCACTTGTTATTTGTTTTTCTCTGTGTCTTAATAAAAACATGCTAGGTATATTTTGCTGATGCTAAGTTTTATTTTAATTACTAATATGAATATCTGCCTGTGTATATTTTTTCAGTAGCACTATTATTTAATTTCAGCTTATTTGCGTGTGAATATTTATATACATACACACATATACATATTCAAATGGTATATATATATATATATGTGTGTGTGTGTGTGTGTGTGTATATGTGTGCGTGTATATATGTGTGTGTGTGAAAAAAATATATATATACAGTGCTAGGTTATTATATCTCAACAGAAAGGATGTCATCACTCTAGTCTATAAGGTTATAATCTCGCAGTTTTGGGGGAAGACCACGAAGAATAGACCGTCCCAGTGTAGTTTGTTTTTCAGTCACTATTTTTTTTTTAATACTACCCTATCAAGTCCTTTGCTTATCCTTTCTGTGCATATATTAGCACTGGTGGTCTACTGCAGTGGGAAAAGGCAATGATTATCTCCCAGGGCAATAAATAGGTAAAAGGCAAGAATAAGATCTAAAACAAACAAACAAACAAACCTCTTCACTGCTTTCCTTTTGTTGCTGTCTACCCCAGGCTAAGTTAGTAGCTCACCCCATATGCTAGGGCTACACAGCATTCAGTATTCTGAGAAGCTTCTCAAAGTTTTGTTTTTTTTCCCAGAACTTTATTGAGATAGAATTTACATTGTGTAGTATAAGGTATAAAACATGTTGATTTGATACACACATACATTGCACTGTGATTACCACTACAGTGTTAGCTAACACCTCCATTACATAATACAACTATCTTGTGTGTGTGTGTGTGTGTGTGTGTGTGTGTGTGTGTGTTTGCTCAGAGCATTTAAGATCTACTCTCGAGCAATTTTCACTTATGCGATACAGTATTGTTAACTATAATCACAAGGCCATACATTAGATTCCTGGAACTAATTCATCTTCTAACCGGAAATTTGTACCCCCTGACCAACATTTCCCCAATTTTCTCACCAAACCCCCAGCCCCTAATAGCCATCACTCCATTCTCTTTCTCTATGAGTTCAGCTATTTTATAAAACATCTGTCCTTCTTTATCTGACTTATTTACTATAATTCCCTCAAGGTCCATCCATGTTGTCACTAATGGCAGGATTTCCTTCTTCCTTGTGGCTGAGTAGTATTCCACTGTGTATGTGTATATATATATATATATCACATCTTTGTCCATTCATCCACCAGTGGACACTTATGTGTTTCCCTATCTCATCTGATAAAGCAACCCCAGTTCTGGATATATATCCAAAGGAAATGAAAGCAGACTATAAAAAGGTATCTGTACTGGATGCCTGGCTGGATCAGTCAGTAGAGCATGCAGCTCTTGATCTTGGGGTTGTAAGTTCAAGCCCCAATTTGGGTGTAGAAATTACTTTTAAAAAAATATATCTTTAAAAAAAAAAAAAAGAAAGAAGAGGTAGTTGTACTTTCATGTTTGTTAACAGCATTATTCACAATAATTACATCTTTGCGAAATATTTATTCGTAGGGGGTTTTGTTGTTGTTTATCATTTTGTTTTATTTGTTTATTCTAGATTGCATTGCTTTGGTTAGTTCCTGAAATTGTTATATAATTCTCAATTCTATAGTTTGCCCATGATTGAAATATTTAAGCGATCATTCTTTGTTCGCAGTATCTTGTCAGGTTTCACCTTTTTCTACAAAAGAAAAAAATCAAGCGTTGTGATACTGACCATCAAGCTTTAGATCATTTATCTGAACAATTTTTTTTTTATTTTGTTTCTGTGTCTTTATATCTAAACCACTCAGACTTTCTCCCAGATGGCTTCTTTATGTTTCCTGTTTCTTAAAAAGGAGCACATGATTTTTAAGCATTTATTCTGCTCAAATGTCCCATGTTTAAATTGTGTATGTTTTGGGGCACCTCAGTAGCTCAGCCAGTTAAGTGTCCAACTCTTGATTTTGGCTGAGGTCATGATCTCAGGGTCGTGAGATAGAGCCCTCCATTGGGCTCCATGCTGATCATGGAGCCTGCTTGGGATTCTCTCTCTCTCTCCCACTGCCCCTCCCACCCCGCTTGCTCTCTTTCTCTCTCTCTCTCTCTCAAAAAAAAAATGTGTATGTGTTCTCATCTCATGTATTCAAACTTCCAAAATACCAGAGAAAGTACAGTAGTTCCATAAAGAAAATGTAAATGGAGACTAGATGCTAAAACTATGACTTCCAAGAGTTAAATAAAATTTAGTTTTCTTCCATATATAAAGCAACATATTTTGTATTAAGAAAAGGTATAAGTAGTCAGGGAATAACTTGTGTTTATATTGTGTTCAGTGATAATCAGTGAAACAACAAACCTGTGTGGATGTCCTTTGTCATCTTATGTTTCTCATCAGAGGTTCAGAGTTTAAAAGATGTCTATAATTCTGAACAGATAACACCTCACAGAGACACTTGCATTACCAGGAAAAGAACAAAAAGAACTTTGATTGAAACACAGGAAAACTTCTCTTTGCATCTATGTCTATATAGCTGACATTTTGACATAAATTTAATTTTCATCTGCATATGGCAAATGAATATGTTTTTTAGAGATTTTCAGAAGGAAGTTATAATAATGTGAACTTCAGCTAACTGGCATGTGAAAATACTGCTTTCTATTCTATCACAAAGTCAGACACCTTGGTATGTACAATCATATATGCATAGCCGATTCAGATAATTCTGGAGCTCACGCTATCTGTGGAATTACTATGCATGTAACTTGATGAAGAAAATTTGAGATAAGTCAATAAATATAGATAATCAGTGGAATATCAATTTTATCATAAGGTAGAAATATCTGTTACTTGGAAATATTGAAACTCAGAAAGTAAGCCTGAGCTAATACCACAGATTGGAGGTCTGCATTCTTACAGGTAGGTATAAAGATCAAAATACTTCCAAGGTAATATTTAAAAGAAAAAGGCACTACAAAAAAGAATGAGTAATGCCTATATTTATCAGCGAGGAAGCTAGAAAGCATTCCCACAAAAGGAAATTTAGGAGTGGTCAGAAGAGAACTAGAACTTTCCAGTATTACAGAAACAATGAAGAAAAGTATTAACAGCAGTATGGAGTTGCCAAAAGTAACCAAAGAATGAAATGGACAAAATAGTGATTGATTTTTTTTCAGGGGATAATGGGGACCTTTGAAAGAACTGTGAATTTCTCATCCAGCATGTCCTATGGAGCAATTTGCAGGAGGATACACATGCTAGGAGACACATAAAGAACATATGAATACCTAGAAAATTTTTTCTTCGTCTTTTAAGGAAATCTTGGCCATTTGAATTCTAAAGTGAAGTTTTTCCAGTATCGTGTTTTACATAGAAATAGTACCATAGCATATTATACATCTATTCTGAGGCCAGGAGGCTACAGAAATAACTGTTGATCTATTCAAAGGACATTCGCTGTTTCCCACTAGACATTACTTTCTGAATTTAGATTTCCCTTCTGTTGTCATAGGCATTAGGTAGGACTTGCACTACTGGGAGCATCGGTGTGTATTTTACCTTAACAGATGGTTGCTGTTGAGGCAGATTGAAATCAGCAACATTCACTTGTTTTAACATGTTATTTTAATTGTACATCAGGAACCTAGTAAACAAAAACCCCCTAAGGTTAAACTGGCGTGTGTGTATGTGTGTCTGTGTGTCTGTCTGTGTTTTCTTTAAGGTTTTTCAGCACCATAAATTCTGGAGACAAATACCAAATATTAATAATGATAATAATATACTGATAGGAACTCTATGTGAGATCTGTCTGATGCCACAAAGAACTTTTGGTTAAGAGCAATGAGAAGCAGGAAAGAAGTATAGGAAAGAAACAGAAGAGTTTTCTTATGAGTCTTCCAGCTATTTTTGTAGGTGGGAAAATGAGACACATACATGCACACGTGAAAATATAGAAAAAGTAGATGATGAAGAAATAATGGGGATTATGCCTCTCATCTATGGAACATAAGAACTAGGAAGATCGGTAGGAGAAGAAAGGGATAAAGAAAGGGGGGGGTAATCAGAAGGGGGAATGAAGCATGAGAGACTATGGACTCTGAGAAACAAACTGAGGGCTTCAGACGGGAGGGGAGTGGGGGAATGGGATAGACTGGTGATGGTAGTAAGGAGGGCACGTATTGCATGGTGCACTGAGTGTTACACGCAACTAATGAATCATCGAACTTTACATCAAAAACCAGGGATGTACTGTATGGTGACTAACATAATAAAAAAATATTATTATAATAAAAAAATAAAAAATAAAAAAATAAATTAAAAAAATAATGGGATTATGCCTCTAGCTATGGAAGACTTCCTTTGTTGTCTAACACTCCAAGCGGTTACATGAATATTTAGACTGTTAATAGAATAGAATCCTTCAGTTAGAAGAGATTATAGAAACCAATTATGTTAAAGCTATATCTGTTGTCCCATTTCTCTGCTCATTGCGATGTGAAAATGTGGCCAGAAACCTGGAGGAGAATGAATAAAAAATATATGTCCTTTTCTTGTCCAATTCACAATCTACTCTTCTAGGTCTGTACTTGAAGATATGAATAAATGAACTTGTTAAGAATAGGAAAAAATAAAAG
Organism: Ursus americanus; assembly: GCF_024610735.1. Lineage (NCBI taxonomy): Eukaryota > Metazoa > Chordata > Mammalia > Carnivora > Ursidae > Ursus > Ursus americanus. The sequence goes on from NC_142144.1 coordinate 39,083,602, forward strand.
AAATTTTCCTACTACGTATTCGAGATATTATTTAAATAAGAATTAACATTTCAAAGCTGGATAAACCTAAGAGATATTTTTCCTAATTTTACAGCTGGGCAAATAAGAATGGAACATTCACAGACTAGGCTTCTGGACTGAACTTAGTTTAGTCCCACCTTTATTACGTGATGTGTACCTGGGGAAAATTAAACTCTTCACATTTTTGTTTCTTCAGCTGTAAATTTGAGATAAGAATAACTGCCTCAAAGAGTTGTTGTAGTCAGTAAATGAAGCAAAATGTATGCAAAGAACCTAGCTCAACATTCAACATTGAATAAAGACTCTGTAAACATTGGTGTTTTTTTCTTTCCTAGGAATCATCAAACGGTTAGTAGTTTACTGTATCCTTGCCCTCAAAGTTTCAGACTGCTTTTAAATGAAAATAATGCATATAAATACCTTAATGTTAGAGGCTCTTCCAATTTAGGAATAATAACCATGGAGTTACCACATTTGGATTAGAAAACTTTTTAAAATTTAAAAACAAATAAAATCAAGAGACTCAGTTCAAATTAGGTTGCACTTTCCCCTTACCTCTACTATAATGGTAGGTACTACCAACACTAGACTGAGCCCTCTTCTGAAATCTCTGAGCTGGTGTATGAAAGATTCCTCCATCAATGGAGAACATAAGAAGGAGTCTACTTACAACCTAACATCAGACTTCTCCAAGCATGTGCCAGTGACCGAAAGAGGGGATAAAAGGATGTCTGAATGTTCCCCCCATTTTTTTCTTTCAGTTTTTCTTGGATTATAAATTGAAGATCCATCTTGACATCAAATTTGAACACATTCTGATATAGTTAGTGACTGGATAACTAGAGTTCTTCCTAGTTAAGTGGTCTCATCTGTTTCTCTCAACAAAAATTAGATGGATGGATAGATAGATGATAGATAGATAGATAGATAGATAGATAGATAGATAGATAGATAGATGATAGATAGATGATAGCAAACATTCTAGTTGTCAAACAGACCTTGCTGCAGGTTTCTCCTTCCTTCCTTCCTTCCTTCCTTCCTTCCTTCCTTCCTTCCTTCCTTCCTCTTTTTCTTTCTCTTTCTTTCTTTCTTTTTCTTTCTCTCTTTCTTTCATCTTTCATTCGTTCTTTTTTGGAGGTGGGGAGATAATCTTAGATCGCTTATTCCATTCACTCTGTATTAAAGGGAAAAATTATAATATGACCTTGCCAAGGGAGTTCTCAGACTCTATGTCTATTTTAGATTTTGTAAATGTCAAAGATCTCAAAACATAAATTTCATTAAGTTCCATGAGGACCAAGACATACTCATATACTACTTTGCATTTCCAGTTCCAAGTATAAAGACTAACATACGGTTAAAATTCAATCAGTAACCAATGAACTGAACTAAAGAACAGATTTGTATAAAGAGTTATACTAACCACATTGGCATCATGGGAACTAATTTAAAATAAGGTTCTCTTAAATACATTTTGCTTTTATATTGTAACCCAAAATAAAGACATGTCTCTGCTAAAGAAATTTGAGGAAATGAATCACTTTCCTAAGTCATGTGGCAAATCAGTTGTGCTTTATTGTATTGCTAATATTATAGAGACAGGTTTTATAGGTTTAATTTTTAAAGAACTATACATTTTCAATTCTGTTCCTGAGACATTTATCAAAAGATAAAGACTCAACTACTGCATGTGTCCATGAAACCATTTTTCATTAATTTTATAGAGATCTTTAAACAAGGGTCATAAACGCAAATGCTACCAGATACAGACAGAAAATAAAAGGAATAAAATAATTGGATTTAAGGCAATTGGGAGTAGGTGGAACTGGGAAGGCCTGGAGTCCATATGCTTATTATAAAGACATTTTTAAAAATTTATAACGCTATGCACATAAAAAGGTCAGTAGGACAAATTCTTCAAGCAATCTGCTTGCAAATTTCCAACCTCTCTTTTAAGAACTAATATTCCACACGGTAACATTTATCTCATGTTTAGTAATTCTATCATTTTCACTTGAGTTGATGTTTCTTCAGTTAAATTAAAATGAAACTAGTATTTCATAAAAATAATCTTAATGGTTTTATTCAATTTTCCTAAATGCTTTCTATCTACATTGAGGGGTTTTTTTATAATAATTTTTATTATGTTATGTTAGTCACCATACAGTATATCCTTAGTTTTTGATGTAATGTTCCATGATTCATTATCTGTGTATCTACATTGAGTTTTTATCAATTATTTATATACATTGGTGGCTAAAAAGATGCCTTCTAAAGGTACTTATGCATATTCCCAGGTAGAGATTTAAGATAACTGTTTCTACTTATTTCTTCACAGTGTTCTGTGCTGATTAATTTTTACAATATATGCATTTATTTAAACAATACATATTTGTTGTTTGCTATTTGTCAATGTTCTCATCACTGTGGATAGAGCAGTGAGCATAGCATACAAAAATTTCTGTCTCCATAAGACTCATATTCTAGTAGTAGGAGACATAAGAAAAATATTGCTGAAGAGAAAAATACAGTACGTCAACTAGGGATAATTAATGTGACAAGAAACAAATTAGGGCAGACGTAAGGAAGACAAGAATTTGAGGGAATACAATTCTAATTAGGTGGTATATTAGCCAAGGTCTGGTCAAGAGACATAACAATATTAGTTATTATAATACAAAGAAAATTTACTATGAAGAATTGTTACCTAGTTATTGAAGATATTCAAAAGTAAAAATGAATGCTAAGGTATTACAGCAATAGCAAAAACAGTATAGAGCATAGAGGAGAAGGCTGTTCTGTCTCCATCCTCTTGACTTCACTCTTCCTCTACTACCTCCTATATTGGTAGAAGCTAACAGTGAGTTGACTGACAAAGAAGAAAAGTGTTTTGCCAATTTCCCTCTTAGTCTATATTCACAAAGCAGAAGATAGAAAATGTGGGTTCGTAGTTGAGAAACAATATGTTAATATATTGCCTTTTTTTTTTTAATTTTAGTTTTTGAAGTTTGTATGGGTCAGTTTATGTGGGTTCCCTAGTAATAAATTAAACAGCTTGAGAGGAAAGGAAGAAGGGAGTCACCTGAGTCAGTCTACAGATTCTACAGCGGCTCATCATCTTCCAAACATCCCTTTCATCATGCCAATTCACTCTACTCTGGGCGGGTGTGAGAAGGATATTCACAGTATACAAAATGATACACTGATGCATGTTACGTATTTTCCATTCTAAGAAGAATTTCTCTACTCGGGAAGCTTGAGGATAGATAGCATATATGGTCATTCCAAACTGGTGAATTAAGTCTCTAAAATGTTATGTCCCGACTTTCCAATGGTCTGGCCAGGTAATCAGGAATTATTACTACAATAATATTAATGGATGTGCCTTTTGAAATAAATCAGTTGATGTGTAGAAAATCCCTACATCAGAATTGGTACAGTAAGTTTACTTTAATTCTTTCTATCTAGGCTTTATGGTACTTGACAACTGTGCTAAATAGATTTTTGCATTTGTCTAGTATCAGAAAACATTGTTTCTTTTTCCTTCTAATTTTGAGGGGTGTGTGTGTGTGTGTGTGCACACATGCATTCAGGGAGTTGAAAAAAATAATTTATTCAAACAACTTTTAGCTGGGTATTTACTTTCTAAATTATACAGGGGGAAGAAAAAGGATTCTATCAGATAAAGCATTCATCTTTAAGAGATGGGCTTTTCCCAATGTGGAACCAGTGGTTAGAGAAATAATATCCCTTTATGCATAACAAGTTCAATATAAAACTTGAATACTTGAACCCTGAGATAATCATTCAATGAAAGTAAGAAAAAACTGAGTACACAAAATACAAGACTTTGCGCATCAACAAAAATATTAAATTTTGGAAAGAAATGAGAAGAGGGAGGGACAATAGGAATGAGGAAAAAGAAGAAGGGATATGCAGAGGAGGAAACTGTGCAGAGGAGGAAAGGAAAGATAGAGAAATAGATAATGGATGGAAGGAAGACAAGATGGAAATGAAGGAAGAAAAGCAAAGAAAGGGAGGGAAGGACAGAGAAAGAAAGGGACACAGGGAGAAAGGGAGACGGGAGAGAGAAATGATATTCCTCTTAGAATGGTGTAGCAACATTTTGATTAATCTTGAAATCACTGGAACATATCAGTTATGATATGTAAGATATCTAAAATATCTATGAGATAATATACTTGTTTATTTAATTGTTTTCCTTCCTGAAATAGGTATAAAATACTTGGTTTTCCTTCATCTAGTTAAACAACAGATCCTAACATGTATCTTTTAAATCTAAGAGCAGCTATATTAATACAACGAATTATATTTAGCTTAACTATATTTATCTGTCCTTCGTGTTTCATTTTCCACATTTCTTGGTTCAGAGGGTGGTTCAAAAACTTCATCTCATAGCTAGCTAAGTACATTCTTCGTCACAGAATATGAATATGAAGATTTTGGTTGAAAAAATTCACAATTAGAAATCTGAGATTTATTTTAATTGTTGAACATCCTTGATGTTAATCACATCAAAATGAAATAAATAAAATGTTTTATGCTTATAATGCAAGAATAATATAGCAAATGGTAAGATATGTAATTTATTTATTTTTTTTTTGAAAGATTTTATTTTATTTATTCATTCAACAGAGATAGAGACAGCCAGCGAGAGAGGGAACACAGCAGGGGGAGTGGGAGAGGAAGAAACAGGCCTCCAGCGGAAGAGCCTGATGTGGGGCTCGATCCCAGAACGCCGGGATCACGCCCTGAGCCGAAGGCAGACGCTTAACCGCTGTGCCACCCAGGCGCCCCATAAGATATGTAATTTAAGTCCACTTGGTCTTTTTTCTTATATCTGAGGGGAACATTTTGACACAATAAGACATAGTTTTAGTTACTTTTGTTTAAATTAATATTTCAGTTATTGTAGTTAAAAACTTTAAATGTAGTTTTTGTTGAGGCTTTCAGCTTATTTTAATCTAGCAATTACTATAAAATGAGATTAGTCATTTTATTTGGTTTCAATTTATGTTCAAATAATTTATACATTTGAGGGATTAAAATCTGTTTAAATTCACTGTATTTACATATTTAATTAACATTCACTTAGGTTTTAAGGTACAATAAAAAATTATCTGATTATCTTAATCACTTCAAATATCTAACAAGGCAAATAAATTTTATGAACGAAATATTCCTGTGCACTAACAAATGCTTTAAGTTTAATAAATCATATTTTTAAATTTCATAACAGATTAATTTAACCATTCAATTCAACTTTAAACAAGTATATACATACAATGCAGTAACTCTAAAATCCATTATTGTACTTATATTACTAATATTACTTATATTACTAATATTACTAATATAAGTTACATAGAAGTTTCAGTAATATACCATTTCTTCATCACAGGTTTACAAATACATTCTCTTAATGAAGTAAAAAATAGTAATCATCTCATGCTTGCTATAGCAGCTTTGATTTTATACTGAAGTTAATGGCCTAGGGTTCTGTCTTTTGGAGCTAGGTATTGTTTCCAGAAAGATTCTACCCAGATTTGACTTTATTGACTATTTTGTACATAGTGCAACTTCCCAAATGATGTTCTTTTTTTTTTTTTCCAAGACTGGGTGATCTCACTTCCCCTACACAAATCAAATATATTGCCTTTATAATCATTTGCTTAAATACTGTCTGTGTGTGTGAGGGGGTAGGGAAGAGGAACCGTGTGCATTTGAAGAGTATTGTAGGGGGTGTTGAATAAAATCCCTTTAACCAAGCCAACATTTATCCAGTCAATGTGTGAATTATACACGTGAAACACATAACAAAACAAGAAATCCATCAGGTAAAATTTTAAACCTTAAAGATGTCATTTTTCTAATGTGGAATCAATAGTTGGAGAAACATATTTCCATGGGTTTAACAAATTCAATATAAATCTTTACACTATCCTCAACATTTTTGTTGACTGATTTCACCTGCTTAGATTTTTGCTACCCTATCTAGAAGTAGAACTAATCACTTTTAGTATCAAATAATTGTGATAAGATTTCATTGTTAACCTTCAGGCATGCAACTCAGATATACCCATATTCAGCAGTTTCTGTAAACAACAGAAATTTATTTATATATAACCACTTCTTAGAGTATTTTTAAGTATCATCATGTACTCACGGTTTTTCAAGGAACTATTGTTTTCTTATTTAATTATTAAATTATCACATTAGGGATCACATTAGGGATTAGGGAATCTCCTTTAAGCCACCCCTTTGCATCGCTGAAAGTCTTATCGTCTAGCAACAACTCAATTTTCTTTTTTTTTTTTTAAAGATTTTATTCATTTGACAGAGAGAGCGAGCGAGAGAGGGAGCACAAGCAGGGGGTGTGGGAGACGAAGAAGCAGGCTCATAGGGGAGGAGCCTAATGTGGGGCTTGATCCCCGAATGCCAGGATCACGCCCTGAACCAAAGGCAGACGCTTAACGACTGCGTGACCCAGGCGCCCCTACAGCTCAATTTTCTTGTCCTATGTTTATTTTTCCTAACTAAAGACACAGACAACTCCCAAGAATTTCATCTCCTTATTGAGAATAAGGTTAGCATTGAGGCATTGTAAATGAATAAAAGATTGCAGCAACAGGTAACACCGCTTGTTGTGACACCCTGATGGAAGAACTAGAAAATAGTATATATGAAGTGAAGAGTTTTTAGTGATATTTTCTATTTAATTTCTTATGTATAAAATTTATTTGAATATGAAGTGGTTTTTTTTAATAACTTTTTATTATATTATGTTAGTCACCATACAGTACATCTCCGGTTTCCAATGTAAGGCTCGATGATTCATTAGTTGCGTATATCACCCAGTGATATCACCATGCAATACGTGCCCTCCTTACTACCCATCACCAGTCTATCCCATTCCCCCACCCCCCTGCCCTCTGAGGCCCTCAGTTTGTTTCTCAGAGTCCATAGTCTCTCATGTTTCATTCCCTGTTCTGATTACCCCCCCTTTCTTTATCCCTTTCTTCCCCTACTGATCATCCTAGTTCTTATGTTCCATAGATGAGGGAAATCATATGATAGGTGTCTTTCCCTGCTTGCCTTATTTCACTTAGCATTATCTCCTCCAGTGCCGTCCATGTTGCAGCAAATGTTGAGAACTCGTTCTTTCTGATAGCTGAGTAATATTCCATTGTATACATGGACCACAACTTCTTAATCCAGTCATCTGTTGAAGGGCATCTCGGCTCCTTCCACGATTTAGCTATTGTGGACATTGCTGTGATGAACATTGGGGTGCATATGGCCCTTCTCTTCACTACGTCTGTATCTTTGGGGTAAACACCCAGTAGTGCAATGGCTGGATCATAGGGTAGCTCAATTTTTAACTTTCTAAGGGACCTCCACACTGTTTTCCAGAGTGGCTGTACCAACTTGCATTCCCACCAACAATGTAGGAGGGATCCCCTTTCTCCACATCCTCTCCAACAATTGTTGTTTCTTGTCTTGTCTATTTTTGCCATTCTAACTGGCGTAAGGTGGTATCTCAGTGTGGTTTTGATTTGAATTTCCCTGATGGCTAATGATTTTGAACATTTTTTCATGTGTCTGTTAGCCATTTGTATGTCTTCATTGGAAAAGTGTGTGTTCATATCTTCTGCCCATTTTTTGATTTGTTTATTTGTTTCTCGTGTATTGAGTTTGAGAAGTGCTTTGTAGATCTTGGATACCAGTCCTTTATCTGTTGTGTCATTTGCAAATATATTCTCCCATTCCGTGGGCTGCCTCTTAGTTTTTCTGACTGTTCCCTTGGCTGTGCAGAAGCTTTTTATCTTGATGAAGTCCCATAAGTCATTTTACCTTTTGCTTCTCTTGCCTTTGGGGATGTGTCATGAAAAAGGTTGCTTTGGCCGATGTCGTATAGGTTGCTGCCTATGTTCTCCTCTATGATTTTGATGGATTCCTGTCTCACATCTAGGTCTTTCATCCATTTGGAGTTTATCTTTGTGTATGGTGTGAGAGAGTGGTCAAGTTTCATTCCTTTGCATGTAGCTGTCCAATTTTCCCAGCACCATTTACTGAAGAGACTGTCTTTATTCCACCAGATGTTTTTTCTTGCTTTATCAAAGATTAGTTGCCAAAAAGCCAAGGGTCCATTTCTGGGTTCTCTATTCTGTTCCATTGGTCTATGTGTCTGTTTTTGTGCCAGTACCATGCTGTCTTTGTGATCACAGCTTTGTAGTACAGCTCGAAATCCGGCATTGTGATGCCCCCAGCTTTGTTTTTTCTTTTCAACAGTTCCTTGGCGATTCGGGGCCTTTTCTGGTTCCATACAAATAAGGACTATTTGTTCCAGTTCTTTGAAAAATGTCCTCGGTATTTTGATCGGGATAGCACTGAAAGTGTAGATTGCTCTGGGTAGCATGGACATTTTAACTATGTTAATTCTTCTGATCCATAAGCATGGTATATCTTTCCATCTTTTTATGTCTTCCTCAATGTCTTTCAAGAGTGATTTATAGTTTCTAGAATATAGGTCCTTTACGTCTCTGGTTAAGTTAATTCCAAGGTAACGTATGGTTTTTGGTGCTATTGTAAATGGGATGGATTCCCTAATCTCTCTTTCTTCAATCTCGTTATTCGTGTATAGAAATGCAGCTGATTTCTGAACATTGACTTTGTATCCCGCCACGTTACTGAATTGCTCTATAACTTCTAATAGTTTGGGAGTGGCTTCTTTTGGGTTTTCCATATAGAGTATCATGTCATCTGCGAAGAGAGACATTTTGACTTCTTCTTTGCCGATTTGGATACCTTTTATCCCTTTTTGTTGTCTGATTGCTGTTGCAAGGACTTCTGGTACTATGTTGAATAATAGTGGCGAGAGTGGGCATCCTTGTCGAGTTCCTGATCTTAAGGGAAAGGCTTCCAGCTTTTCCCCATTGAGAATAATATTTGCAGTAGGCTTTTCATAGATGGCTTTTATGAGATTGAGAAATGTACCTTCTATTCCTACACTCTGAAGGGTTTTAATCAGGAAAGGATGCTGTATTTTGTCAAATGCTTTTTCGGCATCGATTGAGAGGATCATATGGTTCCTGAGTCTTTTCTTGTTGATATGATGTATCACGCTGATTGATTTGCGAATATTGAACCACGCTTGCATCCCAGGTATGAATCCCACTTGATCATGATGGATAATCCTTTTAATGTACTGTTGGATTCTATTAGCAAGGATCTTGTTCAGGATTTTGGCGTGCATATTCATTAGGGAAATCGGTCTGTAATTCTCCTTTTTTAGGGGGTCTTTGCCTGTTTTGGGGTAGAAGGTAATATTGGCCTCATAGAATGAGTTTGGTAGCTTTCCTTCTGTTTCAATTTTTTGAAATAGCTTTAGGAGAATAGGTATTATTTCTTCTTTGAATGTTTGGTAGAATTCCCCAGGAAAACCTTCCGGGCCTGGAGTTTTGTTATTTGGAAGGTTGTTTATCACTGACTCAATTTCTTCATAATTAATTGGCCTGTTTAAGAAATCAATTTCTTCCTGTTTCAGTCTTGGTAGTTTATAGGTTTCCAGGAAGGATTCCATCTCTTCCAGATTGCTTAGTTTATTGGCATATAGCTGTTGATAAAAATTTCTAATAATCCTTCCAGTTTCAATGGTGTTCGTCGTGACCTCTCCTTTTTCATTCATAATTTTAATAATCTGGGTCCTTTCTCTTTTCTTTTGGATAAGTGTTGCCAGTGCTCTGTCAATTTTATTGATTTTCTCAAAGAACCAGCTTCTAGTCCTGTTGATCTGCTCTACTGTACTTCTGGTTTCTGCTTGATTGATTTCAGCTCTAATTTTGGTCAACTGCTTCCTCGTGCGTGGATTAGGCCTGTCCCTCTGTTGCTGTTCCAGCTTCTTGAGGTGAGAATATTAAAACTGCATTTTATATTTTTCTATTCTTTTGAGTGAGGCTTGGATGGCTATGTATTTCCACGTTAGGACTGCCTTTGCAGTATCCCATAGGTTTTGGACTGTTGTATTTTCATTCTCATTGGTCTCCATAAATTGTTTAAATTGATTTTTGATTTCCTGGTTTATCGAGTCATTCCTGAGCAGGATGGTTCTTAGTCTCCAAGTGTTTGAGTTTCTTCCAAATTTTTCCTTGTGGTTGAGTTCCAATTTCAGAGTGTTGTGGTCTGAGAATATGCAGGGAATAATTTCAGTCTTTTGGTATCGGCTGAGACCTGTTTTGTGTCCCAGAACATGGTCTATTCTTGAGAATGTTCCATGGGCATTAGAATAGAATGAGTATTCTTTGGTTCTGGGGTGTAGTGTTCTATATATATATATCTATGAGTTCCAACTCATCAAGTATGGCATTCAAAGCCTTTGATTCTTTGCTTAGTTTTTGCCAGGGTGTTCTGTCTATTTCTGAGAGTGGAGTGTTGAGGTCCCCTACTATTAATGTATTTTTATTTATATGTCTCTTTATTCTGGTTAAGAGTTGGCTTGTGTATCTTGCTGCCACCCTGTTAGGGGCATATATTTATAATTGTCATATCCACTTGTTGAATACTTCCTTTAAGAATAATATAGTGCCCTTCTGCGTCTCTAACTATAGTCTCTAGTTTAAAATCCAATCTATCTGATATGAGGATTGGTACCCCAGCTTTCTTTTGAGGTCCACATGCATGAAAGATGTTACTCCGTCCTCTTACTCTCAGTCTGAATGCATTTTTGGGTTCGAAATGAGTCTCTTGTAGACAGCAAATGGATGGGTCATTTCTCTTTATCCAATCTGCAACTCTGTGGCACTTTATGGGAGCATTTAAGCCATTCACATTGAGACTGAATAATGAGAGATATGATTTTAATGATGCCATGTTGCCAGTAAAGTCTTTGTTTGTAATGGTTGTGAGTTTCTTTTGTGTATCACTCTTGGGGCCTTTTTTACCTTTATAGAACCCCCCTTAGTATCTCCTGTAGGGCTGGTTTCATGTTTATGAAATTGGTTAATGACTGGCGATTCTGAAATGTCTTTATTTCTCCATCAATTCTGAATGACAGCCTTGCTGGATAAAGGATCCTTGGCTCATGTTTTTCTCTGAAAGAGCTTTAAAAATGCTCCCCCAACCCTTTCTCTCATTCCAGGTCTGTGTAGACAGGTCTGACGTAATTCTGATGCCTTTGCTTTGGTACGTGAGAATTTTCTTTGCCCTGGCCGCTTTCAATACTGTATCCTTGCATCTAATATTTGCGAAATGCACTATGACGTGACGTGGCGTAGGTGTGTCGTGGTTGAGCTTGGGAGGGGTCCTCTCTGCCTCTTGGACACGAATGTTTGTTTCCCTCGCTAGATTAGGGAAGTTTTCAGCTACAATTTGTTCAAATATCTCTTCTAGACCTCTGTTTTTCTCCACCCCCTTGGGGGTGCCGATGATTCTAACATTGGATCGTTTCATTGAGTCAGTAATCTCCCGTAACCTACATTCATGGGCGTGGATTTTTTAAGACCAGCTTCCATTTTCGTTTTTTCCTCTATTAACCCATCCTCCAATTCACTAACACGTTCCTCTGCTTCTGTGACCCTGGCCGTCAGAGCCTCTAGTTTTGCCTGCATTTGGCTCATAGAATTTTTAATTTCTGTCAGATTCGCTCTCATTTCTGTCCTTAGGGATTCTATATTCTCAGTAACCTTTTCGTTAATAGTTTTTTCAATTCTACTCATCATTTTGACCATCGTTACTCTGAATTCCATTTCTGATACTTTGGTTACATCCATATCCATTATTTCTGTGGCAGAGGCCACAGACTCCCTGTCTTTTCTTTCCGGGGGGGGGTGGGGGGGCTTCTCCTTCTTGTCATTCTGATGAGGAGAGGTCGCGGGGTTGTCCAGAGCCCAAATGATTGACTGGGTCCCAGGCCGTGCCCCTTGTTTTATAGGGATCTTAGGGATGTGGGCTTCTTCTTTAAAGATTTTATTTATTTATTTATGTGGCAGCCAACCAGCGAGAGAGGGAACAGAAGCAGGGGAGTGGGAGAGGAAGAAGCAGGCTCCCAGCGGAGGAGCCCGATGAGGGACTCCTTTCCGGAACGCCGGGATCACGCCCTAAGCCGAAGACAGGCGCTCAATGACTGCGCCACCCAGGCGCCCGGGTTGTGGGCTTCTTGATTTTTCAGCCTGCCTTCTGGGGGAGGGGCCTGCCGCGCCGATACTCAGGCAACCCTGTTTGGGTAGAGTCTCCGTGTCCCCTGCGAGGGGGGATGGGGATGGGCACACTGTGAGCCGGTCTTTCCAGGCTTTTGTTCTCTGGCGGCTTTCCCTGGCGGTTTGCTGTGCCTCTTCTGAGAGTCAGAGCAGCAGCGGCCGAATTTCAGCCTCTGTCACAGAACAGAGGGATTGCGGCCCGTTCTCTACTAATGTTCTGGCCACTTTAACTCTGTTACTGTTGGTGCTGCTCAACCCTGGAGCGTCCCGGGATGTGCGCCCCACACCCGGTTCCCTGCCCTCACTTCCAGGGCCGGCGCGTCTCTGTCCTTTGTGTTTCTAATGCCGCCAGCCGCCAGCCGCCAGCCGCCCCGCGCCCGCTCCGGAAGCTCCCGGTCTCAGTCTGGATCCAGTGAGCGCACCGGGATTCCGGTGTTCCGCGAGAAGCCTGGTGGCGCGCGCTCCCGGCTCACGGTCTCAGTCTGCTCTCTTGTGGGTGCCGTTGAGAGTCCGCCTGTTCCCGGTGCAGGTGGCTGCTGCTTCCCGGCTCCCGAACGCGGCGGCTCCCTCCCCCTTCCGTTTATCTTCCGATATCTGTGCACAGTTTCACGGCTCCCCGCTTCGTACCTCAATACTCAGCGCTGGAGATGTTCATTTGTAGAGATCCAGATGCATCTTCCTGCATCTCAGGCTGGTTCCGTGGATGTTTAGGCTGGTCTGGTACCTATCCAGCTCGACTCAGGGGACCGGCTGAAAAAGGGGTCCCCTACTCCTCCGCCATCTTAACTCCACCTCTGAATATGAAGTGTTTTAAACCTACTATTTTCTTTCCTTACCTTCCTTCCTCTCTATCATGTCACCTTAACTTTATTATATGAAATGCATGTGTAAATTGTAGTATTATAGAATTACTTCATATAGGGTATATACCTACTTAGGTCTCAGAATTTATATCAGAAATGCAACTCCCCTTTTCTACTTCCTTATGGTGTTAGCATGTTTCACTGTCCATTGTCCATCATTGACATTGATACTTTGTGGGCTCTGTAAGAAAGAAATATAGTGGAATTTTGAATTTGCCATTTGTAAGTGTCCATTATAAAATAACAAGTGCATTCTGATTAATTTCTTAGCATATGATTGTGGTTTTAGAGGTTTGAGGGATATGCAATACTAGATTCTCATTAGCCTTTTTATTTTTCATTATTATTCATCACTTGTAATGCCACTTGCCATGTAATGTTTTTCTTCTGGGGTTCAGCTGTGATAGGGTGATTTGTTGTAACATACTGTTTTTTAACTGCCAGAAGGCTATTATATGAACAAATATTCACTGATACAGAAAAACATAAGAATTTTCACTAAACTATGCTGAAATCACACAGTTCTCTGGACAGATAACCCAATATATTTATCACAAAGGATATATTTGAGTGAATAAAATGGACTGTTTATCCAAAATTATCCATTTATTTCAATTGTCTTAACCCAATCCTCTTTTTTCTCATCTAATTAACAATCAAATCAAACCAAACAGAACAAAAAAATGCTGATAATAAAGTCACACAATACAATTAAAGCATTGAGAGGTCCAAGATCCCAGAAGTCTGTTTAGAGTACCAGATGTGCAAAAATATGATTAGTATAGTACTGACATTGCCAAAATAGGAAGAAATTTGAGCAAGTCTTTTCATCACATAAAAAATATGAAATGTGAGGGAAACATTTTATATTTGAGGCTGCAACCTGAAACCATATGCTCAGAACTATTATAGTCAGTCAGATGTAATTATTCCCATGTTTATATGATCATGATAAACTTTCTTTGTTCCTCTTGGTAGTATTTCACAGACTGGAAGGCAGTAGTTAAAGTGACCACAGTGAGTATGCAGATAAAAATAAAAATTACAGGGAGATTGTGTGTGTGTGTGTGTGTGTGTGTGTGTGTGTGTGTGTTTAAGTAAGCTCTACACCCAAAATGGGGCTTGAATTCATGACCCCGAGATCAAAAGTTGCGTGCTCTACAGGACCCTGGAGATGTATTATTTTTATACCAAAAACAAACAAACAAACAAACAAAAAACCTAGTTTTTGCTGGTTTGCTTGATCTCTATATTTTCTAAAACCAAAAATGTAATAGTGTTTTCAACTAATTTTAAATTACATTTTTCAAAGCATAAGTAAATTAGACATTTGAAGGATCATATATAGTCATCTCAAAATAAATGAATTTAACATACGATATAACCAGCTTCTCCTTTTTCTTATATTTATTATAAATGTAACTAATTTTTGTTAGAATAAGAGTGTAGGCCAAATATTTATAACTGTGACTCTAAGTCAACTTGATAAGAAACTTAACAGTAAGGAAAAATATGTAGAGAGAATTTTTTAAAAGATATGAGATATTACATATAAATGAGAAAGTATCAGAAAAGATTGGGGAAAATAACATTTTCTATTAATATTACAAGGGAAATATTCTGAGATAAACACAGAAAATACATATTTGGAAATAAAGGGTACATTAAAATGATAATCATCATAATAATCAAGATCTATTTAATATCTACTATATGCCAGACACTGTTCTTTACATTCTTATTTAGTCTTCGAAAAACCCTACGAGATGGGGGTACTATTTTTCCTATGATTGCAAATGAAGAAACTGAGCATTAGAGAGGTTAAGTAATGTCCTTAGATTCAATGACAGAACTGAAATTTAAAATCACGTCGGGGTGCCTGGGCGGCTCAGTAGGTTAATTGTCTGCCTTTGGCTTGGGTCGTGATCTCAGGGTCCTGGGATCAAGCCTCGCATCAGGATCCCTGCTCAGCCAGGGAGTCTGCTTCTCCCTACCTCTGCTTACACTCTGTTCGCGCTCTCTCAAATAAATAAATAAAATCTTTAAAAAAATAAAAATAAAATCATGTCTGTTTAGGTTTAAGAATGAACAGGGATGGGAAAGTCAAACCAAATGGCAACATAGGAGGTTCCTGAATGTCCATCTTCTCAGGAACACAACACAGTGCAGCTAGGCTTGGAGCAGTTCCCTCAGAGAAATCCACAAACTAGCTAATTCCTGCATATTGGGTGAATGAGAAAATATCCATGTTGAAACAGGTAGGAAAGGCTGAGACACAGTCTCACCATAAACCCCACTCCTATAATAGTGCCATACGACAAAGAAGGAACCCTCAACTCCCAACTTCTCCCTGAGGAGCAAAGTGTTTGTACCACACACCTGGTGCCCCAGCTTTTAAGACTCCCATCCAAGTGATAGGCCCCCAAAACACCTAGCTGTGAAAGCCAGCAACTATGGCAAACAAAGAAACAATTCTTACAAGCCAGAAGCCCTCTCCATGGCCATTCTCCACAGAGCTCAGCACAGACAGAACAGACAAAAATACCCATCTTTCAGTCTTTCTTTGAAAGGGGCCTAACTGCACACATTATAAGCTGCCTGAGGTTCTCGCTTCTTATTTATCACATACTTAGGGGCTGCCTATGATCCTCCTCAGAGACCAAAGAAGCTGGTGGAGACTTACTCTGCCTTCTCCCTCTGATCCACTCCAACAATAAAACCAAATCACTCGTATCTCCCTATAAGAAGCTTGTCATACATCTGGCACCTCAACTTTTGTAACTGTTCCTTAGAGATGAGTCTTCTGATAGTCAACGGGGCAAACATTCATAAGTCTCCTAGGACCATACGAGGCAAATATAAATTCCTAAGCAGGCACAGGTGCACCACCCCACCCCACGCCCACCATACACCCAGAATCAATGCAGAGGGAGTAAGCAAAAATACTCATATCCTAGTTTTTCCTTGGAATGGCTTTAACTATATTCTTTCCTACCTGCTATCAAAAATCCAATAGCATTTTTCAGGAAATAGAAAAAAAAAAATCCTAACATTTGCATGGAATCACAAAAAAAGTCAAATAGCAAAGGATTCTTGAGATAAAACAAAGCTGAGGGCATCACACTTCCTGATTCCAAACTATATAACAAAGCTGTAGTAACCAAAACAGTATAGTGCTGGCATAAAAGTGGACATATACATGTACATATGCATACATGGTATAGAAAGCCCAGAAATAAACCTATGCGTATATGAGCAATTAAAAGATAGTCTCTTCAATACATAGTGCTGGGAAAATTTGATAGCCACATACAGAATGAAACTGGGCCACTGTCTTACACCATCTATAAAAATCAACTCAAAATAAATTATTTGAAAGTAAGACCTGAAATCATACAATTCCTAGAAGAAAACATAAAGAGTATAGTCCTTGACATTACTCTTGGCAATGATTTTTTTTTTTTTTGACACCAACAGCAAAGACAACAAAAGAAAAATTTTAAAGTGGGACTACATTAAACTAAGAAGATTTACACAACAAAGGAAACCATCAACAAAATTAAAAAGTAATCTATGAAATGGGGAAAATATTTGCAAACCACATATATAATAAGAGATTAATATTCAAAATATACAAGGAACTCATATAACTCAATAGCAAAAACATAAATAATCCAATTTAAAAATGGACATAGCTCTGAATAGATATTGATCCAAAGAAGACATAAAAATTGTCTACAGGTACATGGAAAGGTTCTCAGGATGCCTGGGTGGCTCAGTCAGTTAAGCAGCCAACTCTTGGTTTTGTCTCAGGTCATGATCTCTCCGTCTGGAGATGGAGCCCAAGGTTCAGCCCCATACTCAGTGGGGAGTCTGCTTCCCCTCTCCCTCTCCCTCTGTCCCTCTCCCCTGCTCTCTCTCTATCTCTCTGGAATAAAAAAATCTTAAAAAAAAGAAAAGGTGCTCAACATCACTAATCATTAAGGAAATGCAAATTGAAACCACACTGAGGTTGTACTTCACATCTGTGATCATGGCTATTAACAAAAAAGGCAATTGATCAGGGTGCCTGGGTGGCTCGGTAGGGCATCTGGGTGACTTAGTCCTTAAGCATCTGCCTTCGGCTCAGGGCGTGATCCCAGGGTCCTGGGATCGAGCCCCACATCAGGCTCCTCTGCTGGGAGCCTGCTTCTTCCTCTCCCACTCCCCCTGCTTGTGTTCCCTCTCTCGCTTGCTGTCTCTCTCTCTGTCAGATAAATAAATAAAATCTTTAAAAAAATAAAGGCAATTGGTAACAAATGGCAAGGATGTGGAGAAAGGGAGGCCTTGTGCACTGTTGGTGGGAATGCAAACTAGTACAGCCACTGTGGAAAACAGTGTGGAGGTTCCTTAAGAAAAAATAGAACTAGCATATGATTCAGCAGTCTCTCTTCTGAGTATGTGTCCAAAGGAAATGAAACCATTATCTTGAAGAGAATATGTCCACTAATATTTGTTGAGGCATTATTCACAACATCCAAGGTATGGAAACAACTTGTCTGTGAGCAGACGAATGGATAAATAAAATGTGGTGTGTGTGTGTGTGTGTATATATATATGTGTATATATATATACATACATATATATATATATATAAATAATGAAACATTACTATATATACAATGAAACATTATTCAACTTTGAGAAATAGGAAATCCTGCCATTTGAGACAACATGGTAGAAACTGGCAGGCATTGTGCTAAGTGAAATAAGCCAGACAGAGAAAGACAAATACTGCACAGTATCACTTATGTGCCTGGGTGGCTCAGTTAGTTAAGCGTCTGACTCTTGATTCCAGCTCAGGTCATGATCTTAGGGTCATGAGATTAAGCCCCGAGTCAGGCTCTGTGCTGAGCAGGGAGCCTGCATAAGATTCTCTCTCTCCCTCTCGCTCTCCCCTCCCTCCCCACATGTGCATGCTCTCTCTCTTTAAAAAAAAAGTCACTTCTGTAGTTTTCATGACTTACTTGGATCCTGAGTTAAAATAAACCTTCAATAAACATGTATTGAACTGTTACTAAGCAGTAATATTAAGTAGTTCACCATTTTTGATATACTTACTAACAAATAAGCATATTGTTATACTGAAACCATCACTGTAGATGTGATATCCCTAGTTTCTCTCCATAAGGAATCTTTAAGGAACTTAAAACAGTCTCTTTCCTGTATGGTGACTAACATAATATAATAAATAAAATAAAATAAAATAAAATAAAATAAAATAAAATAAAATAAAATAAAATAAAATAAAATAAAATAAAAAAACAGTCTCTTTCCTGAAGTAATTTATGGCATAGGGAGAAGAGATAAAGCCTCAATTCACTTTAAGAAAGGATGTTTATAATTGATGCTATGTCCATGTCTCTTGGAATAGTTGTAGGAGCTCAGAGATTAAAGGAAGAGAAATCATATTCACCTAGAGTGATAATAAGAGAAGGTGCCAGTCTTTAAATATGAGCCAGCCTTTAAAAAATGTACAGAATTTCAAAGTGGAGTTTGGGATATGTGGCCATAAAAGCAAAAAAGGGATTGACAAGGGCAAATGTATTAAGGAATAAATGTGTAAAGGTCAATAGCTCAACAATGTGATGGACGGTTTTGCTAAAGATTGGTCTACAGCGAGGGGAGTTTGAGCTATTAAGAATGTCACAACAGAACTGAAAGCCTTCATTCTAGACACAACGTGTTTTGAAAATGGAAGTAATAAAATTAAAGAGGTGTTATAAAACAATAATGTTCGGAACCGGTCGAAGGAACAAAAGGCAGGCAGCTAGAACAACAGCTGCAAAGTGTGAATAAATACCTTCTTTACAAAGAAAATAGTGGGAGTGTAAACAAAGGGATAGGCACAAGCTATCACCTCCTTGTCAGAAGTGGTAAGTCATAGTGAAATTACAGAAACTCTCAGTTTTAACTGAGTTGAACTAAAATAAGAACAGTTTATCAACTTTGAAGGCAGCTTATATTCCACGTCAGATATTTAAAATACTATTTTTTTAAAGATTTTATTTATTTATTTATTTGACAGAGAGAGATAGCCAGCGAGAGAGGGAACACAGCAGGGGGAGTGGGAGAGGAAGAAGCAGGCTCCCAGCAGGGGAACCTGATGTGGGGCTCGATCCCATAACGCTGGGATCACCCCCGAGCCGAAGGCAGACGCTTAACGACTGCACCACCCAGGCACCCCTTAAAATGCTATTTTATTTTATTTTTATTTTATTTTATTTTATTTTATTTTTTTAAATACTATTTTAAAACAATTTTATTGATTTTATTTTTTTCAGAGAAGTTTAAAGTTCACAGCAAAATTGAGGGGAAGACAGATGTTTCCCATGTGACCCTAGCCTGTACATATGCATAACTTCCCCAATTATCAACATACCCCACCAGAGTAGTACATGTGTTATGGCTGATAATGCTACATTGACACATCCTAATCATCAAAAGTCTGTAATTTACATTACATTCATAATTTGTATGATATATTCTATAATTTTAAACAAATGGATTATGATATGTGTCCATCATGGGTTACTATATTCATTATCTTAAAAACCCTTTGTGCTCTGTCCATTCATTCCTTGCCCAACCCTAACCCCTAGCAACCATTGATCTTCTTACAATTTCCATTGTTTTGCCTTTCCCAGAATTTCATATACTTGGAGTCATATAGTATGTAGCTTTTTCTTCTTTTACTTAGTAATATGCATTTAAGTTTCCTCCATGTCGTTTCATGGTTTGATAGCTCATTATCTTTTAAGCACTGAATAATACTCCATCTCTGGATGTTCCACAGTTTATTTATCCATTCACCCACTAGAGGACATTTTGGTTGCTTCCAAGTTTTGGTAATTATACATAGAGCTGCTACTACTTGACGACATATGATGTGAAGCAACTTTTCAAATGCTTATTTGCCACTGGTGAGGTGTCTCTTCAGATCTTTGGCCCACTTTTTAATGGGGTTGCTTTCTTATTGTTGAGTTTTAAGAGTTCTTTGTATATTTGTGATAAAAGTACTTTATCAGATATGCCTTTTGCAAATATTTTCTTCCAGTCTATGGCTTATTTTCTCATTCTCTTTACATTGTTTTATGTATGGCAGAAGTTTTTAATTTGAATGAAGTCTAGCTTATCACTCATTTATTTCATGGATTATGCTTTTGGTGCTATATCTAAAAAGTCATTGCCATATTCAAGTTCATCTAGGTTTTCTTCTCTGTTATCTTCTGGGAGTTTTATAGTTTTGTGGTTTTCCATTAAATCTGTGATCCATTTTGAGTTAATTTTTAGGAAGGGTGTAAAGTCTGTGTCTAGATTCTTTTTTTTTTTTTTTTACCCCATGTGGTGTCCAACTAAGTAACAAGTTTGTTCTCACTTAGACTTAGATAGGTTGAATATATAGCAGTTTTTACTGTGACATAATTTCAACTAGTGTTCACGAATAGGAAGTCTTTTTAATGTCAAAAACGTCAGTTTTAATGAATAAAGATTCATAGAAAATAAACCATGACCCTCGGTATCCCAGTATAAGGAGATGCCAAGTTATATCAAAACCTATATGCTAATTCTTTCAAGTATGTTGTTTTCCAGGAGCACAAAGGCTTTTAAATTCTTTCATTTTTACATGTATATAAACGATATTACAATGGCAATACTACAGTCTTTTGTAGCTTTACCCATTTTTTACTGATCATCCAGAGGTGATTATACAAAGCATAAAAACTAGAAGTACTGTGTTAATAACTAGGCAATAACAACAACCTTATATGAGAGCTTTGTGCTACATTTAGCTATAAAATACTTATTTTTAATTGAAGTTTTTATTAAGATAATTGTAATTTCTCAAACAGTTGCAAAAAAAAAGAATGCAGAGAGAGCAGAGGTATTTTTAAGCCAGATTCCCCCAATGGTAGTATCTTTTTTTTAAATTTTTATTCCAGTATAGTTAGCACACAGCATTATATTAGTTTCAGGTGTACAATATAGGGATTCAACAATTCTGTACATTACTTAGTGTTCATGATAAGTGTGTCCTTAATCCCCATCACCTATTTCACCCATGCCTCCCCACCCATCTGCCCTCTGATAACCATCAGTTCTCTATAGTTAGGAGCCTGGTTTTTGGTTTCCCTATTTTTTGTTGTTGTTGTTATTTTGTTTTGTTTCTTAAATTCTACATATCAGTGAAATCATGTGATATGTGTCTTTCTCTGAGTTACTTCACTTTACATTATATTCTCTAGATCCATTCATGTTGTTGTGAATGGCGAGATTTCATTATTTTTATGGCTGAATAATGTTCCATTATATTCCATTATACCACATCTTCTTTATCCATTCATCTATTGAAGGACAGTTGTGCTGCTTCCATCCCCCAATAGTAATACCTTGAAACACTAAAGTACAATATCACAACCTAGATACTAAGATAATAAAATCCTCCAGTATTGTTCAAGTTGCCCCAATTTTACTTTTATGCATGAGTGTCTGTGTTTCATATAGTTTTATAAAATGTGTGGGTTCATATATTCTCTCCCACAGCCCATTACCACTAGGATCTCTGGTGTTGCCCTTTTATAAACATACCCATTTCTCTCCCATGTAGCCCTCCCTCCCCCCAGTCACAGTTCTACCCTCTATCAATCATTCATCAGCTCTCTATTTCTAAAATTTTGTCATTTTGAATATGTAATCATTGGAATCCTGGATTAACTTTTGGGGGATTTTTTTTTTTTCACCTAGCATAATTTCCTTGAGATTCATCCAAGTTGTTGTATGTGTCCATAGTTCATTCATTTTAATTGCTGAATAATACTAAGTTATATGTATAATACAATAGTTTGTTCATTTATCCCTTAAAAGACATCTGGGTTTTTTCCAGTTTTTGTCTATTATGAATAAAGCTGCCGTAAGCAGTCATATACATGTTTTCATGTGAACATGAGTCTTTAGTTCTCTGGGATAAATGCCCAGGAGCTCAATTGCTAGGTCACATTGTACTTACATGTTGAAATTTTAAAGAAATAATGAAGATATTTTCCAGATTAGCTATACTATTTTACATTCCCCCATTAATGTATAATTGATATACTCTACACACTTGCCAGCATGTATAATTTATGTATATATAGTATCTCAAATATTTAAAGAGTTCTTCTAACCCAATAACCAGAAGATAACCCAATTAGTAATTGCCAGACTTTTATAGATTTTTACTAAATAGGATATGTGGTTAGAAAATAAGCACACAAATGCTCAGCCTTGTTAACTATTAGGGAAATGTACATTGAAACTACATGAGATACCACTACACACCTAATAGAATGGTTTAAGTAAAAAACACTCTCTGTGTTGCTGAGTATTTGGAGTAACTGGAAGTCTGAAGCATTGTTGATGGGAATGTAAAATGGTACATATTTCAGAAAAGAGGTTGAAAGTTTGTTTGAAAGTAAGTATATACTACCTCCTTATGTAGTCCTAGATACTTACCCGTGAGAAAAATCATATGTCCATACAAATATTTGAATACAAATGTCAGTAGAAACTTTGGGTAAAAGTCACAAAATTGAAAAAAATTCAAATATACACTGGTAAATAAATGGGTAGACAAATTGTGTTATCTGCACATAATTTAATACTATTCAGTAATAAACAGTTTCAAACTTCTGATACATACGGCATGGATAAATCTAAAAAAAAAATGATGTTTAGTGCAAGAACCTGAACAAAGTACATAATGTATGATTCCATTTATATTAAATTCTATAAAATTCAAAGCAAACTAATAAAGACAGGTTTTTTTTAAAGATTTTCTTTCTTTCTTTCTTTCTTTCTTTCTTTCTTTCTTTCTTTCTTTCTTTCTTTCTTTCTTTCTTTCTTTAAGAGACAGAGAGAGACAGCACAGGGGGAGGGTCAGAAGGGAAGGGATAGAGGGAGAGGGAGGACAAACAGATTCCGTGCTGAGCTCTGAGTGGATGCGAGGCTGGATCTCATGTCCCTGATATTATGACCTGAACCAAAATCAAGAGTCAGATGCTTAACTGACTGAGCCAACCAGGCACCCCTAAAAGACAGTTTACTTGTCTCAGAGATTAGGAGTGGAGATGGGTGGAAGTAAGAAATAAAAGAAAAATAGAGTGTGATATAAATTTGGGTGTGATGGGTATGTTCATTGGATTGTGTTGGTGGATAATGGATGCATACATATGCCATCAAATTGTACACTTAAAATATTTACAGTTTATTGCATTTCAGTTAGACCTCTAATACTGAGAAAAAGAAAACAAAACTAAAATGGAAACTGTAAAATCTTCCAAGTAGTTTTTGGTGTATGGCTAGGTAACCAAAACCTGTTATTTCTTTTTATTTCTCCTACACTTTTCTCACCAACACTTTCTCAAACACCGACCCCATAACCGGCTTCAGGTTTGAGGCTAGAATTTTGTTTCACTCCTCTAAACTCATTTCTGTTTAAAATTTATTTACTGATAAAATCTAGGTATAAAAATTATAAAAATATATTACTCTAAAAATTGGATTTGCCCCCCCAAAAATCAAAGATTTACCAAATATCTTCTGTGCACAAGAAACTGCTAAGCAAAATTTTTAAAAATATTCTAATATTTTATTCTTTATTCTGTTCATGTGGTGTATCAAATATAGATTTATATACGTTGAATCATCCTTGTATCCCAGGGAATAAATCCTACTTGGTAATGGTGTATCATCACTTAAATATGCTATTGAATTTAGTATCTGCATGTTTTATTGAGAATTTTTGCGTCTATATTAATCAGAGATATGGCCTATATATCTTTTCTTGTATATCTTTGGCTTTAGTGTCAGAGTAATGTTAGCCTATAAAAAATGAATTTGGAGATGTTCTCTCTTCAATTTCTTTTTTAGTTTTTATTTGAATTCCTCTTAGTTAATATACAGTGTTATATTAATTTCAGATGTACAATATAGTAATTCACACTTCTGTGTATCACTCTTTGCTCATCATGACCAGTACTCTCCTTAATCCCCATCACCTATTTAACCCATCCCCCCACACACCTCCCCGCTGGGAACCATCGGTTTGTTCTCTATAGAGTCTGTTTCTTGGTTTGCCTCTCTCACTCTCTCTCTTTTTTCTCTTTGTTTCTTAGATTCCACATATGAGTAAAATAATATGATATTTGTCTTTCCCTGACTGACGTATTTCACTTAGCATAATACTCTCTAGCTCCATCCATGTCATTGAAAAGCAAGATTTCATTCCTTTTTATGGCTGATTAAGATTACATTTATATATATGTATATATGTGCTCATTATATATATTACATTATATATAAATAATATTACATTATATGGGAGATATATATCTATATAGATATATAGTTATATATCTGTATATCCATTTATCAGTTGATAAACGTTTGGGCTGCTTCCATATATTGGCCTTTTTACAATATTTGTTCTTCCAATCCATGAGCATGGAATATCGCCATTTCTTTGTGTCATCTTCATTTTCTTTCATCAACATTTTATACTTTTCAGAGTACAGGTCTTTAACTACTTTTATTAGGTTTATTCCTAAGGTATCTTATTATTTTTGGTACAATTGTAAATGGTATTGTTTTCTTAATTTCTCTGTCTGTTGATTCATTACTGGTGTATGGAAATGCGATAGATTTCTGTACATTGATTTTATATCCAAAGACTCGACTGAATTTTTATAATTTCTAGCAATTTTCTGGTGGAGTCTTTCAGATTTTCTATATGGAGCACCATGTCATTTGCAAACAGTGAAAGTTACTTCTTCCTTACCGATTTAGATGATTTTATTTCTTTTATTTGCCTGATTGCTGTGGCTATGAGTTGAGTACTATGTCAAAAGTGGTGAGAGTGGACATCCTTATCCTGTTCCTGAGTTTAGGGGAAAGCTCTCAGTTTTTCCTCTTTAAGGATAAGGCTAGCTGTGTGTTTTTCATAGATGGCCTTTATTATGTTGAATTATAGTCCCTCTAAACATACTTTACTGAGGGTTTTTATCATGAACGGGTGTTCTACTTTGTCAAATGATTTTCTGCGTCTATTGAAATAATCATATGCTTCACAAATCACATTGATTTGTGAATATTGACCACACCCTTGCATCCTGGGAACAAATTCCACTTGATCATGGTGAATGATTTTTTTAATGTATTTTTGAATTCAGTTTGCTAGTATTTTGTTGAGAATTTTTACATCTATATTCATCAAGGATATTGGCCTGTAGTTCTCTTTTTCAGTGGTGTCTTTATCTGGTTTTAGTACCAGAGAATAGGCCTTATAGAATGAATTTGGAAGTTTTCCTTCCTTTTCTATTTTTTTGAATAGCTTAAGAAGAATAGATATTAATTCTTTTTTAAATGTTTGTTAGAATTTGCCTGGGAAGCCTTCTGCTCCTGAATTTTGTTTTTTGGGAGTTTTTTGATTATGAACTCAATTTCTTTGCTGGTTACCAGTTTGTTCAAATTTTCTATTTCTTCCTGCTTCGTTGTTGGTAGTTTTTATATTTATGATTTTTATGCTTATATAAACTCTATATGTATGGTAGCTTATCCATTTCTTCTAGGTTGTCCAATTTGTTGGCCTATAGTTTTTCATAATAATCTCTTATGATTGTTTGTGTTTCTGTGGTGTTGGTTGTTATTTCTCCTCTCTCATTTGTGATTTTATTTATTTGGGTTCTCTCTCTTTTTTTCTTGGTAAGTCTGGCTAGGGCTTTATCAATTTTATTGATTTTTTTCAGAGAACCAACTCCTGGTTTCCTTGATCTGTTTTATTGTTTTTTTTTAGTTCCTATGTCATTCCCTTCTGCTGTAAGCATTATTTTTTTTTTCCTCCTGCTGGTTTTAGGTCTTGTTTTTTGTTCTTTTTTTTTACCTTCTTCAGGTGTAAGGTTAGATTGTTTACTTGAGATTTTTCTTGCTTCTTGAGGTAGGCCTGTATTGCTATAAAGTTTTCTCTTAGAATCACTTTTGCTGCATCCTAGAGGTTTTGGACCACTTTATTTTCATTTGTATTTGTTTCCATGTACTGTTTTATTTCTCCTTTTATTTCCTGGTTGATCCATTCATTGTTTAGTAAGTTTTTTTAAAAATATTTATTTATTTATTTATTTGAGAGAGAGAGAGAGAGAGAGAGAGTGAGCGAGGGGAGGAGCAGGGAAAGCGGGAGGGAGAGATCTCTCAAGCAGACTGGCTGCGGGGCACAGAGACCAATGCAGGGCTCAATCTCACAACCCTGAGATCATGACCTGAGCTGAAATCAAGAGTTGGACACTTAACTGACTGAGCCACCCTGGTGCCGCTTAGTAGCATGTTTTTTAATCTTCATGTATTTGTGGTCTTTCCAGATTTTTTTCTTGTGGTTGACTTGTAGTTTTATAGCATTGTGGTCAGAAAGATGCATAGTATGGCTTTTATCTTCTTGAATTTATATATAACCTCTTCTGCATATAGCAGTCTATATTAAGTTGATCGTTTAAGATTGAACCTATTCTTTTCTCCTCTCCTCTCCATGTTTTAGGTATATATGACTATATTTTATATCCTTTTGTTTTTAAGTTCCTTGGCTGATTTTTTACAGAAGTATTCATTTTCACTACTTTTGTGTTTCCTACCTTATACTGTCACTTTTCGTCTCCCTTTTCTACAGAGTGTCCCCTTTAATATTTCTTGCAGGGCTGGTTTAGTGGTCATGAACTCCTGTAGTTTTGTTTGTCTGGGAATCTCTTTATCTCTCCTTCTATTCTGAGTGATAGCCTTGTAGGATACAGTATTCTTGGCTGTGGATTTTTCTCATTCAGAACTTTGAATATATCATGCCACTCTCTTCTGGCTTCCAAAGTTTCTTTTGAAAAATCTCCTGCTAGCCTTATGGTTTTCCCTTGTAAGTTAATGACTTCTTTTGTCTTGCTGCTTTTCTATATTTTGCAAGTTTAATTACAATATATCTTGACAGTATGTCAATATATGTGGGTCTGCTTTTGTTGATTTTGATGGGAGTTCTCTGTGCCTCCCTGATCTGGATATCTTTTTCCTTCCCCAGATCAGGCAGGTTTTCAGTTATTATTTCTTCAAATAAATTCTCTGCCCCCTTTCCTCTCTCTTCCTCTGGGGCTTCTATAATATAAATGTTGTTATGTTCATTGGGGTCACTGTGTTCCCTAAGTCTATTCTTGTCTTGTGTAATTTTTTTTCTGTCTTTTGTTCAGCTTGATTACTTTCTATTACTCTGTCTTCTAGGTCACTAATTCGTTCCTCTGCTTCTTCCATCCTGCTCTTTAGTCCATCAAGCCTGTTTCTCATTTCATTATCTGTTTCACTTAAATCTCTGGCTGTGGCCTTGTTCTCTTCTTTCATTTCAGATGAATTTCTCTGTCTCCTCATTTTGTTTGCCTCTCTGTGTCCGTTTCTGTGTGTTAAGAAAGTCATCTGTGTCTTCTGCACTTGAAAATAGTGACCATGGCTAGGCGGGGCTGGAATGGGTGTGTGGCTGGGGGCTCATGTTTGGGTGAGGTGTGATACCTGGGCCTGGTGTGGTGACAGGGTGGGGTGTTCAGTGGGAGCCATATACTTGGTGGCTGAGCAGAATACCTGTCAGCCTCTGGGAATGAGTGCCTGCCACAGCCCAGCAGATGTGTGCACCTCGCTTTAGTGGTTTTGCATCCAGTGGCTGGTCAAGGCACACATATGACTTTAACAAAATTTGCCCTGAGCCCAGGGCTAATGCCAGCAGGCTTGGAGTGGGCTTGTCCTCAGGGGAACTCAGCGTGGTGTTCTGCCAGTGGGTCAGGCAGCAAGTGTTCGTGCATCCTTGCCTCTTGAAGGTAGTTCAGTGTGTATGCTGGAGGGTGGGAAGGAAAATGGTGCCTGCCAAGTTCCTCACTTTTGGAGAAGTCCTACACCCTGCAAAATCAGTACAAACAGATCTGTCTCCTGTTGTGCAAACTGCTGGGTTTTTGTTACTTCTCCAGTCAAGCTGCTATCTCTTTAAGGGTGGTGACCCAGCTATTACTAAAAAAATATGAATGCTTCACAAATTTGTGTGTCATTCTTGTGCAGGAGTCATGCTAATCTTCTCTGTATTATTCCAATTTTTAGTGTATATGCTAAAGTGAGCACTCTTTTCACTTTTTTTTTTCAAGTGTTGAGAAGGATAGATGTTTATTCTTTAAATGCTTGGTGTTTAATTCACCAGTGAAGCCATCTGGTCCTTTTGGTTGTGGGGTTTGAATTCAGTAAAAGTTGTATGATACAAAATCAGTATACAAAAATTAGTTGTGTTGCTATACGCTAACAGAAAATAATCCTAGAAAGAAATTTAAAACAAAATTTAAACATTTACAATAGCATCAAAAAGAATAAGGGGCACATGTGTGGCTCAGTTGGTTAAACATTTGCCTTCAGCTCAGGTCATGATCTCAGGGTCCTGGGATTGAGCCCTGCATGGGCTCCCTGCTTGGTGGAGAGTCTGCTTCTCCCTCTTCCCCTCTCCCCTGCTCATATCCTCTCTCTCTCTCTCTCTCTCTCTCAAATAAATAAATAAAATCTTTTAAAAAGAAAAGAATAAAATGGTTCAGAGTAAACCTAGCCAAGGAAGTGAAAGACTGGTATACTGAAAACTACAACACACTGCTGAAATAAATTTAAAAAGATGCAAATAAATGGAATGAAATCCTATGTTCATGCTTTGAAATAATTTATATTAGTAAAAGTTCATTCTACTCAAAGTAATCTTCAGATTCAAGGCCATCTCTATCAAAATCCCAATGATTTTTTTTTCAGAAATAGCAAAAACCAACCCTAAAATTCGCATGAAACCACAAAAGATCCTAAATAGCCAAAAAAGTCTTGAGAAAGAAGAACAAAGAAGGAGATATCATACTCCTGAAACAAATATATTACAAATTTATAGTAATTAAAACAGTATGTTACTGGAATAAAAATAGATGTACAGACCAATAGAACAGAATAGAAAGCCCAGAAATAGACCCACACATATATGGTCAACTATTCTTTGACAAGGAAGTCAAGAATATACTCTAGGGAGGGCTGCCTGGGTGGCTCAGTTGGTTAAGCGTCCAACTCTTGCTTTTGGCTCAGGTCATGGTCTTGGGGTCATGAGATTGAGCCCGACATTGGGCTCTGTGCTCAGCAGAGCGTCTGCTCAAGGTTCCCTTCCTCTCACTTTACCCTTCCCCGCTCACATGCTTACACACACTCTCTCTCAAATAGATAAATAAATCTTTAAGAAGAAAAAGAATATACTCTGGTAAAAAGGTAGTCTCTTCAACAAATGAGGTTGAGAAAACTGGATATCCATATGCAAAAGAATGAAATTAAATCTCTTTTATCCATGAACAAAAATTAACTTGAAATAGATTAAATATTTAAGCATAAAACCTGAAACTGTAAAGTTTTAGAGGAAAACATACGGAAAGCCTCATGGCATTTGTTTTGGCAATAGTTTATTGGATATGACACCAAAAGCACAAGGAACAAAAGCAAAATAAGACAAATGGCACAACACCAAACTAAATAGCCACTGCACAGCAAAGGAAGCAATCAACAGAGTTAAAAGGAAAGCTACAGAATGAGAGAAAATACTTACAAACCACCTGTCAGATAAGGGGTAAATTTCCAAAATATGTAAGGAATTCCTAAACTCAATATCAAAAAACAAACCAAACCAAACAACAACAACAACAAAAAAAAAAAAAAAAAAGAAGAAGAAAGAAAGAAAAAGAAAGAAAGAAAGAAAGAAAGAAAGAAAGAAAGAAAGAAAGAAAGAAAAAGAAATACCTGATTTAAAATTAGGAAAAGGACTTGAATAGACTTTTGTGCAAAGGCATACAAATGGCCAACAGATAGAGAAAAAGATGCTTGATCATCTAATCATTAGGGAAATGAAGATCAAAACCACAATGCGGTATCATGTCACATCTATTTAGAATGGCTTCCCATTGTTTATCATATATCATGATATATATGTATGTATCAAGTAGTGTTGGTGAGGATGTGGGAAAAATGGGACCCCATCCACACCATTAGTGGGGATGTAAAATGTAAAATGCTGCAGCCACTATAGAAAACAGTACAGTGTTTTTCTAAAAAAAATAAAAAATAGAACTATCATATGTTCCAGCAACCCCAATTCTGGTTTACAACATTGTGACTATAGTTAATACTGTGCTGGGCGTATAAGTATTTAATAGCTAGATCTCTTGTTAAGTGTCCTTAGTGCACGCACACACACACTAATCCAATAAGCAATCAGTTGTCATTATACACTTTTGAAGAGAGTATGATAAAATGAAAGCTTAATTTTTAAGAATGTTACTTTTGTAAATTTGATTATGGAAAGAATATTCAGTATAAGTAGGTGTTCCTTTAGGACACTGATTTGCTATTTTAGCAATCAGACTAAAAGATGGAGACCTAATATTGGAATAAGATCTGGAAGCATGTCTTACCCTGAGATAATAATAAAGAAAAAATTGGTTATAGAGATATCGTGGTGTTTACTGAGTGCTAGAATTCTTCTCCTAACAATAACCTTTTAAATGACAAAATATCGGCCATTGTTATAATTAAATCACAAAAAATTTTATTTGGAGCAGTATATTTAAAAAATTAAAGTGATTACTAGAACTTATGAAGTGAGGAATTAGGATCTGACTAGTTCTTTGTTACACAAATCAACTGGCGTGCAGAGAAACTGAAGACTATTCAGAAAAGAGCTCAATAGTAATTAGTAGAATGAAAAATCACAGATATTGGGGAAAGTTGAAGGATATAAAATTGTTTTAACTAAATTAGAAAACTAGAAAATGACTAGTGACCAACATCAATGTAAAAAATCCAAGGTAATGATTAGAAAATTTAAATTTCCAGTAAAAAAAGGATATATATTTTTGTCTTGGGTTTTGAAAAAGTTTTTTCCTTACAGACCTTTGAAATAATGGTCTTAACTTAGTTTAAATGGGAAGTTATAGCAATGTTTTCTCTAGAGAATTATAATAAAAAATAGAATATATTCTCATTTTTCTGGGAGCAGTTTATAGATAGCAAGGGATAAAATGAATGACATTTCCAGTGCTCTTTACATCTTTGAGGTTCTTGATCTTCAGTTTATTCAACCATGCTGAACTTGGAAGCTTCATTTCATTTCTGTATCATCAACTGGGGAAATAACTGTATTAACCAATAGATTTTTTTTTCCTCAAATTTCTTTGTTTCCCATGTGATTCTTCAGTTTTATCCAATATTACTCTTTGAACCATTGCAATATTCTAGGAAATATAAGGTCAATTGATTGAACTATACGTTGACTCTAATAAACATGAGAACTATTTATTTTTTAAGGAGAAAAATCTGAAAGTACATTTCAGTCTGTTTCTCTCAATTCCCTTATTGATATATATTTTGACATAACATCATTATAATGTGCATATCATTTTGATTATAACTCTTTACACTTGAAATTTTCCACATACATTTTTCATGTTTTAAAAACTTCTTCTAAATATCATTTGATTAAATAATATTTGTTTTATGGATGTAACATTGCAAACAAAGTCCATTATACAGGTTATTTCCATTTTTAACAAAAAATCTGCAGTTAACGTTTTAAACATTAATCTTTTTCTGCCTTGCTTCACTATTTTGAATTATGTTCTTATGTAGATTCTCCAAGAGAAATTAAGTCAAAAGCCCTTAACACTTTTTAGAGTCTTAGAAGATATTGCCAAATTACTTTCTAGAAATTTGAGTCAATATCCTAATAATAGAATTACATTTCCAATGTGTTTAACCTTCTGAATGTATAGGATATTCTTATTAAAATAACAACAAAAAACCTTTGCTAAATTGAAAAGCAAATTGTTGTATTAGTTGTCATGTTCTGGAGTGTTCATAGACAATAACCAGTTGGCAATTAACTGCATGAGGTCACCATTGTGAAACACCACAATTTCAAAATTAATTAACTAATAAAGTAAGTATTGTTCGTATACATGTTAGTGCAAGATGGAGCCTGGGAATCACAAGTGACTTTCTGAGAATTATGAGAAAATTTTCATTAAAACTATTATCATAGGTAAAACAAGATTCATGGAGTCATTTATTGATGTAAAGTAATCTCTGACAGTTATCACAATCATTGAAATGATAAGCATTTTGGTGAAGGAGGAAAGATCTAAATAAAGTACAAGAATACAAAAACAATCTTTAATTTGAAATGTAAGAGAATGCAAGGAGCACCCATTGACGATTGCCATTTTCCATACTCTTTGTACATATATAAACATCTTTTCGTGTTACATTTGGTTGTTTTTTTAAGCCTTTAACTTTTCCTAGTTTTCCTTCTTTCTGAGCTTCCTTTACCCTTAAAGAAATTTCGTGGACTAGAACTTATTCACCCAAATTTCTGATATAAAAATCTAAAGGTGTATTAGCACTCATTACAAGGGGTAGAAACCCAATTTGAACTGATCAACCAAAAATGGAGACAACATTGAAGCAACTAGTCAAACTAAGGGAAGGATGAAAGTGGAGATGGACTTCAGGATAACTAAACCTTAGACAGGTACATTGTCAAAATCATCTCCATCAGCCTTACCTGCCCTGCCGTGGTACCTTCCTACTGAAGAAAAAATGAGGGTGAAAGGAAGTAGAAACATTTCAATCAGGGGCGCCTGGGTGGCTCAGTCATTAAGCGTCTGCCTTCGGCTCAGGGCGTGATCCCGGCGTTCTGGGATCGAGCCCCACATCAGGCTCCTCCGCTATGAGCCTGCTTCTTCCTCTCCCGCTCCCCCTGCTTGTGTTCCCTCTCTCGCTGGCTGTCTCTCTCTGTCTAATAAATAAATAAAATCTTTAAAAAAAAAAAAGAAAGAAACATTTCAATCAATTCTCACATTTTCACACCTTTGCAGAATGAAGTAAAATTTTTATGTGGAACTGTGCATTTTTCACTTTTCTTCCTGAATTCTGTAAGTATGCTAGATGATCCTATATGCCATTGTGAAATCAAACTTTGAAAAGCCAGTTTAATCGATCATTCTCCCAGTTAGGCTTCCCATTGTTTATCAAAATTAGGATGGGGGGCGCCTAGGTGGCTCAGTCAGTTAGATATCTGCCTTTGGCTCAGGTCATGATCTTAGGGTCCTGGGACAGAGCTCTGCATCGGGCTCTCTGCTCAGTAGGGAGTATGCTTCTCCCTCTTCCTCTTCCTATGTGGTCTCCCTCTCAAATAAACAAATAAAATCTTTAATAAAAAAAAATTAGGACAGATGTGTCACCTCATCACATTCTCCCATAACATGTTCTCAATCTACCTTCTTGGCCTGATTTCTCCTACAGGGAAACATATTCCAGATGCTTCACTCAAACAAGAATATTTCCTGTTTCTCATAGAGACATCAAGTTTCCCTGTCTCTCTGAATCATCTCATACTATTTTCTTTACTTGTAAAAATTTTTTTCTCTTAAAAATATATCTGAATATAAATGATACAAACCCAAGAAGTTGTGATCCCAATGAGATGTCATTGTTTTCTTCCTTTATCTACCAGAAAACTCTTTGTGTTCAGAAAAATACTATAGCTTAATGATTTAGTAGCTGATTCTGAAACCATCTGCATGGGTTCCACTGCTTAGTACCTATAAGATATTGAACAAATCATTTAAGCAATTGTTTTTATTTAGTACATTCATTAGGAAAAAATGAATTTAATAGTATCTGCAACATGGATTGTTACAAAGATCAAATGAGTTAATACAAGTAATACATTAGCTAGTAATTCATATTTGAAACTGTCTTTATATTGTAGTTGCATAAAACTCAAAATTTTATCATAACATTTGCATTATCAGCCACCAGAGTTCTCCCATGTCCCACAATACACACATATATATTGACAAACACAATTAAATAAATGTATTAAAACATACATACTGACTTTCTTATTTTTCTATCAATTCATAATACTTAAAACTGAACTTGATAATACTTTAAAAATGACCTTGCTTGTACACATTATATATAATCAGTATATTTGAAAAAATTTCTTGCATATACAATGTTTCTTTACTGTATCTTCTAGTATAAACAGGTCTTTAAACAAATTTACTCCAGTAACTTGTTCATTCACTCAACAGACATCTAAAGAGTATTTACTTCATGCCAGAATGTTTTCTAGGCCCTGCGAATACATGATAAATGCAGTATGTTGAATAATGGACCCCGAAAAGATATCTATCTATTCCCTAATCTCTGGAACTTGTGTGTGTTACTTTATAGAACAAAAGTAATTTTGCAGATGTGAACAAGTTAGGAATCTTCAGATGAGGCAAATGTTCTGAATTTTCTGGATGGACCCAGTGTGACTACAAGGGTCTTCAAAAGAGAGAGGACAGAGGGTCAAAGTCAGAAGAAGTGATGATAAAAGTGGAGGTGGGAGTAATGTGTTTTGAAGATGGAAGAAGGGGTCACAATCCAATGAACATAGGCAGCCTCTAGAAGCTGGAGAGGGCAAGGACACAGATTGCTCCCTGGAAACAGATTTCTCTTCTAGAAGGAAGACTGTAAAATTCAGTAAGTTTGTGGTAACATATTACAGCAGCAATAGAAACTATAAAATTGTTCTAGTAATGCCACCATTAAATGATATATCCATATATACATGCTCTTTTATAATCCTCTCCCACACTTGGGTTTGATCATTGAATTTACCTTGGCCAATGATACATTAACAAAGGACAGGACCAGAAGCTTGTATGTAATATATTAAGGCTTAACCTTTCTTGCTGCTGGAAAAAAATTCTGCTACCCCATGAAATATCCCAAGTTTAGCCACTTTGTGGATAGAAGAAAAAAGTGAACAGAGGCCTCAGCTATCCCAGATGACCTAACCATGCCAGCCATAACAGCTCTGACCCAAATTCATTTTAAAAAGTCCAGAAATTGCAAATGCATTGAGATGAGAACTTGTTCACTTGGACCTGTTTGTATACAATTGAGTGAGAAAAGTATAAGGAATGGGGATAAGGTCAGAGAGATAGCAGGGCTATTGAAACCATGACATTTAGTGGGATTTTGCTCTGAAAGATAAGGAAAGCCACTAAGAGGCATCATCTGATTTATATTTTTAAATAACTACTCTTCTCTTAGATAAAGAATAAACTGTCGTTGTTCAAGGATAAAAACAGGAAGTCCCCAAACTACATTACAAAGCTGTAATCATCAAGACAGTATGGTACTGGCCCCAAAACAGACACATAGATGAATGGAACAGAATAGAGAGCCCAGAAATGAACCCTTAGTTCTATGGTCAACTAATCTTCGACAAAGCAGGAAAGAATATCCAATGGAAAAAAGACTGTCTCTTCAATAAACGGTGCTGGGAAAATTGGACAGTCACATGTAGAAGAATGAAACTCGACCTTTTTCTTACATCATACACAAAGAAAAACTCAAAATGGATGAAAGACCTCAATGTGACACAGGAATCCATCAAAATCCTAGAAGAGAACACAGGCAGCAACTTCTGTGACCTCAGCTGCAGCAACTTCTTGCTAGACATGTCTCTAAAGGCAAGGGAAACAAAAGCAAAAATGAACTATTGGGACTTCATCAAAATAAAAAGCTTCTGCACAGCAAAGGAAACACTCAACAAAACTAAAAGGCAGCCTACGGAATGGGAGAAGATACTTGCAAATGACATGTCAGATAAAGGGCTAGTACCCAAGATCTATAAAGAATTTATCAAACTCAACACCCAAAAAACAAAAAATCCAGTCAAGAAATGGGAAGAAGACATGAACAGACATTTCTCCAAATAAGACATACAAATGGCCAACAGACATATGAAAAAATGCTCCACATCACTTGGCATCAGGGAAATACAAATCAAAACCATAATGAGATACCACCTCACACCAGTCAGAATGACTTAAATTAACAAGACATGAAACAACAAATGTTGGTGAGGATGTGGAAAAAGGGGAACTCGCTTACACTGTTGGTGGAATGCAAGCTGGTACAGCCACTCTAGTAAATAGTGTGGAGGTTCCTACGACTCAGCAATTGCCCTACTACGTATTTTTTTTTTTAAGATTTTATTTATTTATTCGACAGAGATAGAGACAGCCAGCAAGAGAGGGAACACAAGCAGGAGGAGTGGGAGAGGAAGAAGCAGGCTCATAGCAGAAGAGCCTGATGTGGGGCTCGATCCCATAACGCCGGGATCATGCCCTGAGCCGAAGGCCGACGCTTCACGACTGTGCCACCCAGGCGCCCCCCCCACTAGGTATTTATCCCAAAGATACAAATGTAGTCATCTGAAGAGGCACCTGTACCCCAATGTTCATAGCAGCAATGTCCACAATAGCCAAACTATGGAAAGAATCCAGATGTCCATTGACAGATGAATGGATAAAGATGTAGTATGTATATATATATACAATGCAATATTACTCCGCCATCAGAAAAGATGAATGCCTACCATTTACATCAACATGGATAGTACTGGGGGGTACTATGCTGAGCAAAATAAGTCAAACAGAGAAAGACAATTATCATATAGTTTCACTCATGTGGAATGTAAGAAACGGTGCAAAGGATCAGAGAGGAAGGAGGGAAAACTGAATGGAAAGTCATCAGAGTGGGAGAAAAACCATGAGAGAATCTTAACTATAGGAAACAAACTGAAGATTGCTGGAGGGGAGATGGGTGGGGAGATGGAGTAACTGGGTGAAGGGTATTAAGGAGGGCACATGATGTGATGAGCACTGGGTGTTATATGCAACTGATAAATTATTGAACATCATATCTGAAACTAATGATATACCATATGTTGGCTAATTGAATTTAAATTAAAAAAAACTGGACAAGGAAATCCAGTTAGGAGACTATTATAGCAATTCAGTGAGAGATGTTGATTGTTTCAATCATGATGAAAAAAGTTAAAAGCAGTACAAATTCAAGGGCATTTTGAAGGAGAAGACAGGGTTTGCTAATAAATTGAATATGAGTCGAAGAGAATACAGTTTATTTTACTTGCTGATGTAGGATACACTGGGACAACAGCAGACTAGTGGTTTGGGGAGACAAATTTTATCTCAATTTTGAATGTTCGATGTTGAAGACGCTCATCAGACGTCTAAGGGGGGTTGTTAAGTAGGCCAGAGTTCAAAGAAGAGAAAGGCTTAGTTTGAAATTAAAAACTGGGAGACATCAGCATATCTGCAGTTTTTAAGAAAAGAACAGAAAAAAAAAGAAAAGAAAAGAAAAGCATTTTTACAGAGAAGGTGTAGAAAAGGAAAGCCCTGCAGCTGAGTCCTGGGGCTTTCGAAAGCTGAGAACAGGGGAAGAAGAGAAGGAACCAGTACTTGTGGAGGAGGCTGTAACCACATTTTATGTACCACTGGTTACAATGTGATTTCTACACAAATATCTCATTCAATTTCCTATTTTACAGATGGGAATAACTAAGGTGTGGGGAAGTTAAACAACTCGCCCAATATCATAAGTGAGGAAACTAGGATGAATTCCCTAATACAGTAAATTCCCAAGCCTCAGGTTTTAAACACAGATGCAGATATATGTAAAGAATTGAACCACAGAGCCCTCATCTTCTGTTCTTCTCGTGCAGAATTATTCACTGCAAATTACTGAAGTTTCACTTGTCATACACAATGTTATTTGAGATTGCTCCCTATTTTACTAACCACAAAACTGCTCACAGCTGGGATATGATCCATTATTACTTAGTCACTACTATGTTAGATGGTTTATCCAGAGCATAAAAAGAAGTGAATAAGGCTGGTGGAAGAGAACAGTCACATTACAACAATTCAGCGTGGTTATTATGGCATCAGTTCTCCCCTGTTGGTTATATCCCCTCAATTGTTGAGCATTATCTTACACTTTCAACATCCTTTATATTTGGAGGGACTGGAAAACATTTCATTAAAATTATCATAAAACCATCAACCAATGTCAGCTATAAATAAGTTTGCTCTGTAAGCCAGCAGCATGTGAACATTTCCTACTCTAACATAAGAAGGTGAATAGGATGCATGGGGGAATCTCATTGAATCCAGAAGCTCAGTTTTACTCTTTCCTGTTTCAGCTGTTGGAAGAGGAGAGAGAGAGGGAGAGGGTGGCCGAGGGAGAGGAAAAGAAAGAGAAAGGACACAGAGAGAAGAGTTGCTTCTAAAGCAGCTTTTAGCACCTTTGGTTTACCTTAAATTCAGCCCCACAGCAATTAGGATTTATGATAAAGAGAATGCTTATATTGACAAAGAAAAACTTCAACTTGTGGTGAGCATAGCATATAGAGTTGTTAAATCAGTATGTTATGAAACTGAAACCAATGTAACATTGTGTGTCGACTATACTCAAAAAAAAGTCAAGACACTTAAAAATAATCAATGTCTCAAAATAATTTAAAAACAGATGAAAATAATATATGGAAATGACTATATTTGATTATATAATAAATAAATAATGACACTTACATGGGGGTGTGCTTATTTTTTTTTCCTAAACAGAATAAAGCATTGAAAAGTAAAATACAAACTCCTAGACAAGGCACAGAATGGTCTTCATACTTGGCTATAGGTTGTATTCGAGCATATTCTCAGAACACTATTTCATTCACTTTTACCAGCATACAGCCTATAGCCTAGGGCTGTCAAATTTGTGGGATTGGGGAGGTGGTTTCAGAGACAGAGAAGAAGTTTAGAATTTACTTGTGAGTCCCATGCTCTTAGTCTCAGAAATTCTAAATAACTGTTTCTGGGTTTTGTTCTAAGAATCTGCTTTTTGAAGAAGTGTATTTTAAAAAGCACTGGTTTAACCACACTTATTATTGGTCATTACTCATCACTTTTGAACCCTTACATTTTCTATTCCCATTGCTAAGAATATCCTTTATCAAAACCATGAAGAAAACAAAAAGACAACTTACTGAATGGGAGAAGATATTCGTAAATGATATATCTGATAAGGGGTTAATATCCAGAATATATAAAGAATTTATACAATGCAACACACACACACACACACACACACACACACACACACACAATTTAAAAATGGACAGAGAACCTGAATAGACATTTTCCAAAGAAGACATCCAGATGGCCAACAGACACATGAAGAGATGTTCAACATCCTCATCATCAGGGAAATGCAGATCAACAGAACAATGAGATGTCACCTCACATGTTAGAATGGCTAAACTCAAGAAGATAAGAAACAACAAGTGTTGGCAAGTATGCGGAGAAAAAGGAACTCTAATGCACCATTGGTGGGAATGTAAATTGGTATCACCACTGTGGAAAATAGTATGAGGTTCCTCAAAAAATTAAAAATAGAAATACCATATGATTCAATAATTCCACTATTGGGTAATTCACCCAGGGAAAACAAAAACACTAACTCGAAAGAAATATATGCACCCTATGTTTATTGCAGCATTATTTATAATAGCCAAGACATGGAAGGACCCAAACTGTTCGTCAATAGATAAATGGATAAAGAAGATGTGGAGATACATATATATACACACACACACAATATAATATTGCATGGCTGTAAGAAAGGATTAGATTGTGACATTTTGGACAACATGGATGGTTATAGAGGATATTATGCTAAGTGAAATAAGCCAGACTGAGAAAGACAAATGCCATATGAATCCACTCATAAATGGAACCTAAAAAATGAATAAACAAACAAAAAGCAAAATCAGAACGAGAAATACAGAGAACAAACTAATGGTTGCCAGAGGGGAGGGGTTGAAGGATTGGGAAATATGGTTAAAGGAGAAAGGGAGATACCGGCCTCCAATTATAGAATGGGTAAGTCACAGGAAGAAAGAGCAGAGCATAGTGAGTACAAAGTTATTCTAATAGTGTTGTAATGGAACATATGGAATTTTTGTGGTGAACATAGCATAATGTATAAACTTAAATCACTAAGTTGTATTTGTGGTGAACATAGCATAATGTATAAACTTGTCAAATCACTAAGTTGTATACCTGAAACTAATGTAACTTGTGTTTCAATTATACTCAGATTTGAAAAAAATTCTTTATCCTTTTTAAATCCAAAATCTATATCCTTTTTCTCTGTAATAATTTTCCACATTTGTGTTTCATTAATATTTTTCATGTATCTCCATTTTATTTCTTACCAACTTCCTACTCAAAGCATGAATCACAAACTGGAAGCATCATCACCTTGGAGCTTATTAGATATTAAGAATCTCAGGCTCCACTCCAAATTCACGGATTTAGAATCTATTTTTAACAATATCTCAAGTTGATTCCCATGGACATTAAAGTTTAAGAAGTACTTCTTTTCACATTTCACGTAGCTCTTTTTTTTTTTTTTTTTTTTGAGAAAGTGAGAGCACCACTTGAGTGTGCATGTGGAGGGGAAGGAGGGGGGAGGGGGGAGAGGTGGAGTGAGAGAGAGAAAGAGAGAGAGAGAGAATCTTAAGCAGGCTCCACATCCAGTGTGGAGCCCGATTTCGACCCCGAAATCATGACCTGAGCCAAAGTCAGGAGTCAGACACTTAACCAACTGAGCCACTCAGCTGCCCCCACAGTAACTCTTTTTTTAAGGTTCTATTCTGTCTCTCTCTCTTTCTCTCTTTTTCTCTTTCTCTCTCCCTCCCTCCATCCCTCCTGGTAGATCAAGAATTTCTCTGAAACTGAGATTGAGACTTAGAGAACATTATTCCATTAGCTTTTAGCACAAGAAAACAAATAGTAAGTACTCACTATGAATGTGTTAAGTAAAAATATATTTGTGAAAGAATTCTTGTACTACAAAGGACAAAGAAGAGAAATGTAAATGTATAAAGAAAAGAAAGAATAAAAATTAATACAAAACAGGAATAAAGAGGTATGCCAAAAAATGTGATAGGAACAAATCCATCGTAAGCTACTTCATTTTCAGATGAAATCAATTTCAAAGGATTTATTTCCTTTTGAAAAATAGCCTCGGACAAGCAATAGTTAATGCTGCTCGCCTAACTTGCAATCGAGTATTCTATTTTACCCCAAGCTTCAATATCACAATGTGTTCTACTGTGTTGGGCACAGCACAAACCATTACTATAGAAACAGTACTACCATCTGTTTACAATAGTAATTTTTAAGTCAGTTTGTCAAAATTTCTTTAAAATCCCCAGTTTGGGATCAACTGCCTTAAAAATCCTGCCTCAGGGGTTCTGGGGTGTGTCTAGGAATCTCCATCATTACCCTCCTCTCCAGAAGATTCTGATTCATATCATCATGAGAGAGCCTATGGCTGAATATGCAGTTATTCTTTATTATGGGTTGAATTGTGTTCCCTCAAAAAGATCTGTTAAAGTCCTCACTCCCAGTACCTCAGAATTTGACCTTAATTGGAGATAGGGTTAGGGTAGTTGTCGATGCAATTAGTTAAAATGAGGCAGTACTGGAGTAGGGCAGGCCCTTAATCCAATATAAGTGGTCCTTGTAAGAGGAGCGAGAGCCACGGGGAGAACGCCAGGTGAAGATGGGGACAGAGAATGGAGTGCTGGGTCAGCAAGCCAAGAAAACTCCGAGGATTGCTGGCCGTCTCCTGAAGCTAAGACAGAGGCTTGGGACAGATTTTTCCTCAGAGCCATGGATGGGAGCAAGTTCTGTCAACACCTTGATTTTGGACTTGAAGACTCCAGAACAGTAAGAAAATAAGTTTTTGTTGTTTTAAATTTCTGGTGCTTTTTTTTTTTTTTTTTTTACATCAGCCCTAGGAAGTATGCACTCATGTTTATTTTGAATCAGCTTGAGTATCATTCTTGTTCTCACTGTCAGAGAGGACAGACGTTCTCAAACATTAATGTATGTACGTGAATCTTATTTGCTTGTTTGAGATTCGTGACCTCCACTCTCCGTGGGCACAATCTGTAAGGGTGCTTATCAGGCATCTGCTCCCTTTCTGATACGCCTGGACTAGCTGGTGACTCTTGGAGTCTAGCAAACCTTATATTTCATTTAGTTAGTAAGTAATTCAAACGATAGTACACCATTAAATTACAACTCTCTTTTTATATACAGTAGAAGGAAACGAAGTTTGGCTTTGTATCTAAATCTTTTCATGTCAAAGTCTCCACTCTTCACAGGGGCAGAGCTTTACCTTGAAGGCTATTTTCAGGCATGGGGTGGGAGGAGGGAGGTTAGTTTTGTAGGTTTGTAAACAGAATCTGAATCCTACAGAAACTCTTCCTGTGAAAAGAACCAACTTTTGTTGAAGTTTCGGGTTTGTTTGCAGGAGATAATGAGCGGAGGAGTGTTGAACAATGAAAGAGAAAACTGCAAGCTGCTAAGTAAAATGCGTGTGTTTATCTGTGGTCTTAGGAACTGCAATTTAGGAGACACAGAGTAGATTGAAATCTAAAGCGTTCTGTGGAGAGACAAAGGTTAGAGTTTTTAAGGAGGAAAAGAGGGAGTTTACATAAGTTGTTTGGAGCTAATTATGATTGGTGTTGGCGTAGCTACAGTTAAACTAATCTGTATGTGATTGGTTGCTAGGGCAGAAAGTCCATTTAGGTCCATTCTAACATGCAACAGATGCCTTGGCTTTCAGCTGAATTCAACAAAAATTCCAAGAATTTGAGACAGAAGATGTGCATTAAGACCCAATTCCTCAAGGTCCTCTTGGCTCCATTTTAAATAACCCTCTTAGCAATGCTACTCCACTTGATTCTCACTGCTATCAAGATAGTAGCTATAGTAAAAAGCCTATGAAGCCTTGGTGTGTTTGGTAGCCTTTGTGGTGGGGGAGTGGGGGAGAGGGCCCTTTTCCTCTCCTATATACAGAATCCAACACCCCTGTGACTATCTATAGAGTGCAATAGCATTTGAAAAGGTCTGGAGGTGACATCCTTAGCATGACATTAGCAGTCTTACCACAGGTACTAAAAAATTGGCAACAAAGATCTCTTTAATCAACTTTCATAGAAATAAATCTCAGCCAAATTACTCATTATTAAGATTGAAGCTGAAATTCACTTCATCAGAGATGCCTTTCTTTATTGCTGCTTCTGAAATAGCAACCATTGCCCAGTTTCTCTGGCCGAGTATTCAGATTACATATCTTCACGACTCTTACCTCCCTCTGAAATATTAGTTGTTTTCATTTGTTTGCTTGTATCATATTGGTTTCTTCTACCTGGATGGAAGTGTGAGGACAGGGACTTTGAATGTACTGATCACAACTAAACCTTCAATTGAAAGAGACACCTGGAATATTCAGGACTCAAAAGTGTTTGTGGAATGATTGAATAAATAATCCAAGCAGCTGAATCAAAAACAGCTAAATGCAGCAGTGGTGTGCAATAAATCATTGGGGAGCATGCTTTCGGAATTTTTGTAGGACACCCATTTTGAAGAACCAGAAATAATTTTAGGGTATTTGGGGTTCACAGGATGTGTCATATTCTGGTCCTCATGCTAATAAAGTCTCAATTATATAATTTTGGATTAGAATTATGTAACAAATGATGGATTTAGCTGTAAATCTATATTACTTGTATATTGTACACATACACATATTTTTTAAATCCTGGAATCTACGACAACAAAACAAGGAGTATTAATACCAAAATTAATTGACACCAAGTGGAAGATACTTTTTTATATTTACAACTTACTAGAATCAGCACAAATTT
Source organism: Ursus americanus (assembly GCF_024610735.1). Lineage (NCBI taxonomy): Eukaryota > Metazoa > Chordata > Mammalia > Carnivora > Ursidae > Ursus > Ursus americanus. The sequence continues at coordinate 39,127,488 of NC_142144.1, forward strand.
ATTTTAAGATTAGGTAGGAACCTTTAGTGCATATACGATTATACACTAGTATGTGAGATAAACAGTCACTGGTTTCATGGGCTTCTGCTTGAAGATTCAAACAAATGTTTATTTGACATAAGGAATAGTTCAGTGCTATGGTAGAAAAAAATCGAAAATATTGGAGGGAGTGCAAAGGTGTGTAACGAAACCAGGCAGAAAGGAAATCAGGGCCAGAAAGCCTTCCAAGAGCTGGTGGTGGTTAGACAGTAACAGAAGAGAAGTAGAAAGTGTGTAAGTAATGGATGTAGAAATGTAAGTTTGTGTATGTGTTGCGCACACAGGTGTATTTGTGTGCGTTTTGTGGCTACTTGGGGTGGGCGATGAGGCAAAACTAGAGCTAAATATAAGTGATGTTTTATCTCCTTAGTGATCAGAAAAGTGAAGGTTGAGGTAAGTTGTGTTTTTTTTTGTTTGTTTTTGTGGGTTTTTTTATCCATTTGGCAAAATTTTAAAAGTTAGGTGGTATCACATATCCTAAATGTGAATCAAGACTATTGCTTACACATTATGCTGGTAGGGATGTAAACTAGTACAACTATTTCAGAAAAACTTTATAATTTAACATACTTACACATTATAACCCAGGAATTACAATTTTAGGTACAAATCGCCACCCCCAACCAAAAAATTCTTGTATATATGTACTGGTAGATAAATCAGGTATTTTTATAGCAACACTGTTCCTATGGGAAAATGATGAAAGTGTGCCTTGATAAGAACATTACTATTCATTAAATTCTGTTTAACTCAAGTCCAGTAGAAGGGGAAAAAATATGCAGGGACTTATAATCGTGACAAGTAGACTGTATTACCAGTGTTGGTAATCTTGTCTGAAATAGAAGCAGTGAGAGTGGAGACAAGGGGAAGGCCCAGAGAAATCATTATCAGGTGCCATTTGATAGGATCTCTTCACTGTTGTGGGCAGCAAGAAAGGAGTCAGAGTGACTTCATGGCCTAACTTGGTTTGTGGTAGCACCAGCCATTGGGATATTAAATACAGGAAAGGAAACCAATTTAGGAAGTGGGAAGAGGAGAGATGTTGACTTCAAATTAAGTAGGAAAGCATCAACCTAAATATTAGCTATTTTTAGGTATCTCACAGTCATTTGCAGGGAACTGGGTATATTTAATAGTTTCTTTGAGTACTTAATCGTTTTTTATATTGAAAATCATATCAGAATCCTGGGTTTTTGTGTCTACATTCTACTTAAGCCTGAGACATAGATAATCACCATGGTATCCCTTGCATTATGGCTCAATATTTTTTTAACTTAAAAATACAATGTCTATCCATTTAAAACAAATTAAGATGTTTTCTGTTATTTGTGCCATTTTATATTCAAAGATCACTTTTTAAATCTCATCAGTCCTGGCACTTTAAAAGAAGATATTATCCCCAGTTGGCACTTAGCTTAATCTGCATATGGGGTGGTTTGTTTTTCTCTTGTTGATCCTTGAAGACTTTCATTTGTCTCTCCCATATGGCAAAAATGGGTACATATTTTGTGAGCATCTGCAAGGCAATATTTAATACCCTCACATTCCTAAGAAATTATGTTCAAGCTGACACATGTTTTCACAACCAATATAGTTAAAATGTGTAATGTCACACTGCCTAAACAGAGTAAGAATCAATTGTCGGTTTCACTGGATAAACAAAAATGTTTTCTGATGCTTTGTAATTTACTTAGAACAAAACTGCTTATTAATTTATTTGACCATTCTTTATTTTTTTATTATGTTTTTTCTATTTGACCTGAAAAATGCTCATCAGGAAAACAAACAGAATCAAGGTGAAGGTTGATATACAAAAGTGATAGGATATTGCAGGTGACACCATCAACTTGATGTTTTCATGCCCTGTTCATACCAGATACAACTATAAATGCTTGTGTGTTGCAACTTAGAAACTTTTTAACCTTGGAAACAAACACTGAATCCCTTGATGCTTCATTTATAAATAAATTTTTACCATTTCTTTTGGAGTCCTATTCAGAGTCAGATTACAGGCCACGTAAGGAAATAAGTACCATTGCTTTAGATTTTCAAACTTAAACTGTATTACCAGTTTTGTCAAACTCATTATTTAATCATGTTACCTTTCAGAAAAAAAAATGAGGTGCCTTAAAATTTAAATCCAGCATTAAAGGGCGCATGCGTTTTCAACATTGAAAGGCTATAAAAATAGTGCCACAGGAGACAACACTCAATTAGATGTATAACTTATGAAATGCTTCTTATAAAATCTGTTGCATAGCTTTACATTCCTATCTTCTCTACCAAGCCGAGTGTGATACACTTGATATTTCCCTCCGGAAGTTTTCTAAATAGTGCAGGGATCACTAAACACTGCTGTTGGGATCTCTATCTTATTTCTCTAAACCAAGGGTCAGCAAATTTTTCCTATAAAGAGCCAGATAGTAAATAATTTAGGCTCTGTGGGCCATATTGTCTCTATAGCAACTACTGAAGTCTGCTATGGTAACCAGAAAGCATGTACGGTCAATGAATAAAAAAATCACTATGAACGTTCCAGTAAAACTTTATTTACAAAAATAGGCAGAAGGATCCATGGACCACAGTTTGTCACCCCCGCTCTAAGTAATCTTATTTTTTACTGAGTAGGCATAACACATGCCTTTTACCCTGTTTAAGAAATAATTATTAAATGGGGCAAAGTATATAATGAGCATTGTGTAGCCTACGCACGAAGTTAAATATCATTGGTGAAACTAGGAAAACATCCTCTTTGCTGTAGAGGTTTTAATTCATTTATTCATTTATGCTACCAATATTTACTGGATACACAGTAAACAAAAACCTTTATAACAGGAAAAATAGTGATGGAAAAAGCAGACACAGTCCCAGTCTAGGGAAGACTGCATTAAATGATTTGAAGAATACACCTGTGTGCTTTGACATAGTATCCCCGGCTGTGAGAGGTAGAAGAATGAAATAAAGATGATTTGCATCTTTTTTTTCCCCCTTCCTTTTCCCAGTCCTATTTTGAAGTCTTAACATATCTCAGGTAGCCTACTGGACTATTTATGGCAGAAATGAGTAAGATAAGGACAAAAGAGAGTAAAATACTGTATAAGAGAACAAAGTGTTGTATAGATAATGGAATTGCTCTATAGAGAGTTTACAGAGTTTCATCAAAGTCACATCTAAAGCAATGATGGAAATGGTGGAAATTCATATTTTACCATCATTTCCCAATATATTTCATTACATTTTTTCTAGAAGGTATTAGAAAGGATATGGGTGAAATTATTAATTCGAGGGCATCTACTACTTAATAAGGACACTCCAAGGTGTTCTATATAGACTACCCCTTTGATCCAAAGCTTACAAAAACATGTTACGAAACTAACAAAGAACATGTTAATCTTCCAATAAATAAAAGCCACATTAAACTAGAAATCAAGTATTCCTACCTCAGAAACAAATCTGTGCTAAAAAAAAAAAAAAAAAAAAAAACACCCAAAACTATGCTGCTTACATTATGACTTGTGCACAAGAAATAATTTCCATGTGCTCTTTAATATGAATATAATCATGAAGTAAACCTATTTATTAAAATATCAAGATTGGCTTATACTCAACAGTAAACATCATGCTTTTCTCACGGTTTGGAATCCATTTTCAGGAAAAGGACTGTTTAGATGTGACTTTTTATCCTCCTGGGCCAATAGTTTTAATAACTGCTTAGTTAAAACAGTAGAACACATGCTTAACATAAAAGATAGTCCTCGTCAGCTGGTGCTTAGAGATAGCTGTTTTTTATACAAAGCAAGTCAACCACTGTATTTGGCACTCAAGAGATGACATTCTGCCTACTCCCAAAACCCAGCTGTGAGGGTTTCTGGGGAAATTTTATATTAATCTTTCATATGGTACCTTCTTCTAAGGCATTTTGCAGAGAAATCTGACTTGATGAAATTTTTGCCTAATTGCAAGATCTTGCCTGTAGAAGAAATTCCACTCTGCCCATTATACTACCCTCATAGAATGATTAGAATTCAAGGAAAAAATGTTCTTACTACATTGTGGGCACTGTGCAGAATATAGTAAGTTTTCACTGTAAGTTCTGAGAAAAACCATACAAGTTAACTGCTAAGTTAAGTACATCATGTCGTCTGTAAGACAATGAGGGTAAACTGAGTCCTCATGTTTCCTCTATCTTAAAAATTTAATAGTTTCATAATTCTGTTATGGTTTTATATCCTGCAATGTTTAATATTTCTTGTCCATTTCAGCTCTAACCCCATACTCATGTAGCATATTATTTTGAGCACATTATGTTTCACTTCTTATATTTGGGTTCCCTAAGATAGTAGTACTATTGAGATGGTTACTTATAAAAATATTTTTTAGGGCAAATTTATATTTTTTTTCTTTTCAGATTGCTTAGAACTCTCTGAATTAAACTCTGATGTATTCAAGATGCTCATGTTTTAAGATTATCATGGTATAGAGTCAAGAATGATACGTCATTCTAATATCCTTGTCTCATTTTGAATGTCCTTACGACAATTCATTATATATACTATCTTCATTTATTTAAATATGTAAGTTATGTACAAATTCTCCTTGCTTAGTTTTCACACACAATCTTGTTTTCATGAGGACACAATAATTGAATTAGTGCTTCCATAGTCTTTCCGAAGGACATAATAATTGAACTAACATTTCCAGATCCTTTTCCAAGAAGAATGAATATTTCCTGTTCTAAGTATTTTGTAATAGATATCTCAAAGGAAAGGATTTATCTTCAGTGCTCCTATCGATTTAACTGAGTGTGACTGTGAATGACAAAGATAAATTTTCAAGGTTTGATAAGAACCACTGACTGCCTTTGTATAAGAGATCCGGGGTGCCTGGGTGGCTCAGTCCTTGAGCGTCTGCCTTCGGCTCAGGGTGTGATTGCGGGGTCCTGGGATGGAGCCCCATGTCAGGCTCCTCCGCTGGGAGCCTGCTTCTTCCTCTCCCACTCCCCCTGCTTGTGCTCCCTCTCTCGCTGTCTCTCTCTGTCAAATAAATGAATAGAATCTTTAAAAAAATAAAAAATAAACCACCAATTTAAAAAAAAAAGATTTGGAAACTCCTAAATCTCAGGTTCTTCCATATTATTAAAAAAAAAAAATCCGTTATTTGGCAAGTCTCTCATAAATGACTCTATAGTTTCTAGGGAAATGGTTTTAAAAAATGTTTAATCATCTTTCTAAGTAAAAATTTTTAATCCTCTCTGTAAGTTGATAATAAACCAAAGATTTGGTCTCTGTGTAGTAAGTTTCCTACTGTAAAAAGTTCTGATATTCTTCTAGGCTAGGTATTACAAGAAGGAATCAAGCAGCTCTGATTTGCTATGGCTTCATGATGCGTCATTGTAAACAATTGAAATAAGGTCGTCCTAAAGCAGGGCAAATGGTAACAGAACTCTGATGATTGGAAAAATGAAAAAGATTACAGTCTCTGTCTTTTTGGGAAGTGGATTATAGTCCCATCCGTAGGGATGTTCACTTTCTTTCGTATTACTTTTTCCTCCCCTGTCTTGTGTAGCAGAATAATCTCAGAATTACATTGCAAATGTGGTAGGTGTAATTTGTCAATGTAAGTCAACCTGCATTCTCTTTCCCTTTTGTAGGTCACCTTCTATAGAGTGTAAAGTAACCTTTAAAAATACCAGTGTACTTCCATTGCTCCCAAATGGCTCTTGTTTTCTTCTTACAAGCCTACAAGAACTATTGGTTTATACCACCACCTTCTTCTCCCCAAAAGTGCCCAGGTGTTTCTGAGTTGTATATTATTCTCTGAAGAAAGAAGTATAGATTACCGTCTAATGCACGTTAATCTGTGTACTTCTAAATTTGTAGGTAATATACTACATCCAAAGTATGGCCCAAGGTGTCCATCTGTAATGTACTCCCCTTTTCAAAGCAAGTCTGAGGCATTTCCTTATTGTATAAACTAGTTGTGTAGAAAAATTGCCATTATCAGAAAAGTGCAATTTTTTCAAATTATGTAGGGATTATGTGCTCTTAAGGGTACTTTGAAAATGACAGGTTTTCCAAAGAAAGTCTTAAAAGCATTTATGGGAGTCCAAAAAAAAAAAAAAAGTGCTTTCAGTAAGAAGAAAAACACTTTGATTCTGTTAAATAGATCACCCAAATTATTCTCTATACAGCTTCTCTGGAAAGTCATATTTTTCCTAGTTCTTTTCATTCTCATTCCCACAATTGTCCTTCCTAGGACTATTATATGTAACTTTTGATTATGTTAATGGGCTAGTTGATAGGAAATATTCAAAAACAGAAAAGGAATATAAGAAGGGAGACTAACTGGGGAAACTCCCCCTATTAGCAGGTTTCAAGTATGAGGCTAGCTCTAGAATTTACATGTGCGATGACATCATTGTGGAAATTGACTCTCCAGCAGCTTCTTCAAGATGAAGACATAACTTCAAAGGTGACTGTTGATTTTATTACTAAAAAAACCTCGAAAACATTGTTTCATGATTAATGGAAATACTAGCACATTTTGTGTAGGTTTTCATTATAATCCTGGGGTCATGAAAACAGGCCATCAAATCCACAATTTCAGTTTGTGAAAGATAATGAGTCAGAAGTCCATGAAATCAGTAGTACATTTTTGTCTATGAGGATGTCCTTACATATCAATTATTTGACCTATATTCATGTTCAAGGGAAAAATATGAAATATTTTTGTGATTTTTTATTGTAATGTATCATTTATATGGCTATTAAATTTTAACATACTGGTAAATGTATTTCAGAGAAGAAACCCTAGTCAGCTCCATAAAACTTCTTGTTGTAACTTATAGTCCTAAAACTTTTTCAATTACTTCTACACCTAAGATCATTTCGTTTCCAACCTTTTAACCATAGCTGCAGGGGAAAATGTGATGAGTAAACTCTTAAACGAAGAAGTACATTTCTGGGGCACCTGGGTGTCTCAGTCGGTGAATCAGCCAGCTCCCGATTTCAGCTCAGGTCATGGTCTCAGGCTTCTCGGATCCAGCCCTGTATCAGGCTCCAGGCTCAGTGTGGAGTCTGCTTGAGGACTGATTTGCTCTCTCCCTTTCCCCTGCCCCTCCCCGTACTCACGCACTTCTCTCTAAAATAAAAAAATAAATCTTTTTTCTAAAAAAATGTTTCTGACCATAGAAGGGTAAGTAGCAAGATTATCTACCACTGAGCATCTTGCATGTTTTCATCGGGGCACCATGTTTTACAATTAGAGAAGACTGTAGCTGTGATGGCATAAGGAGAATTCACAATATATTCTGACATTTTAAGGTACTTTTGAGGTTCTAAGAGTTTCATATAATTTTGTACAATGTCTTTGAGTATCTGTCATAAAGTGATACGTAATGAGTACTTTGAAATTACTCTTAAAATCTTAAAGGTAGATCAGACATGATTGGTGCTAAAAAAATTATGCCATCCTGCTAAGTTAATTACTACATTTTTTCAGTGTACTGATTTTGTTGTAAATATTTAATCAATTCTTATATGTGCTAGTTAGTACTTGACTTTTTTTTTTTTTTCCAATTCAGTTTTCCACTGCTCGGTTTTTGTAACCCAAATGGTACAATCCTGTATAGAGGGCTGTATGTGTTTATACATCTACACAAAATGTGTATGAGAGTGATAGGTGTGCCTATGAAAATTAGAAAAGGTAACTTATTTTCACTCATGATTAATGAAAGTGTTCAGTGAGTCAGCATTTGTAAAATAAACAACTCTTTGGTAGTGTCCCCGTGTAATTATAATATCAGAGGTTGAAAGAAAGGCTTGTGATCTATAAATTCGTACATATAAATTTGTCCTGCTTTGCCTCAGTGGCAGTGTGGTAGTTGTGGCCTGCATGGGTATTTTTTAATGAAGTAAAAATCGTGAACTATTCTTGATATATACGTGCACTGAGAATTACTGGTCAGGTATTAAATCAGTCATTGTATACTAATGCACTGGAAAATCCTATACCAAGTAAATGTGTTCAAAGTACCTTTCTGGCAAGGATAAAAATGGTTCAGAAATCTTGGGAAGAATTTCTACAACAAATACTGGGGTGCAAAAAGAATGTCCCAAATATGAGACTGTTCACTTATAAGGGAACAGAGACATATTATCATACGGTGATTGTAAGTCTATTTGGTTTTCTTAGAAATCCTGTGGTCAGTGGCTTCTCTGAGGAAGACTTGTAGGCCTCAGTATAGTCAAACACTCCTGGTAGTCTGAAGAGAGCCCGTGCTGTCTCATCTATTCTCTCTGTGCTAAATCCTAAGCCTGTGAAGTTTTGTGTAGGGGAATTACCTACTTGACAAGACAGATGAGTGAGAGAAGTACATGGATGGTACATTTCTCATCTTCTCAGTCTTCTGTATCCCCCACAGAGATTCTTCTCTATTGAAGCCTAGATATCAGGAATACTTAATATATTGGTATTTCCAGGTCAAGGGGGAAGCTAGTACCAAGAATTCCAGGCTTTCTCTTTTGGTTTCCCAGTGACAATAAGAGACTGTTAGAATAAACAATATTGAAAGGGCACAGGTGATGCCCAACAGAGAAACAAGGGAGACCATTTACTGGCATTGATACTAGGGTAGCTATGAGCTACACCATTCTTTGTCTATCATAAATCTTTTTCTTTTTTTTTTTTTTCTTTTTTTTTCTTTTTTTTTCTTTTTTGTTTTTTTATTTTTTATTTTATTTTTTGATGTAAAGTTTGATAAATCTTTTTCAAAGTAATGATTGTTTTTTTTCCTAAAAACTACTTGATTTTTTTAATGTGTGTATATGTATAGTGAGCCATTTTAAAATCAATGTAACTTGAATGTTTTTTGATAAAATACAAACATGTTCTAACTTAAGTCCATCTGTGATTTTTTAAAACTTATGTTTGAATAATGTATGGAGTTAGTGGAATTTAAATGCCTTTGAAAACATTTTTCATGGTAAAGATTTTAAGTGATCACCCTTTATTTTTAAATCACAGAGCCTCTTATCAAGAGAATAACCCTCTTAGAATGATCTCCTGATAGTAGGAAAGCCTTTTTGTTATCTGTTATACTTTGTTATATGTGTTTAGCTAAAACGGATTCTGAGACCTTTTTACACTTGTCTAAAAATATATATACATCAATGAAAATAAATTACTTAAATAATCTGTCATCTATGCCAAATTTAAGAAAAAATAATTTTCTTAAAAAAAAAACCCTATATAGTTTTAAATTTTTTAACGTAAGAACTAAGAAGACTAGCATAATGCAAGGATTATGTATATTCCTATATTTTTGTAAATTCATTGCGTTATTTTTACCCCCCTGAACCAGAGCAATAAATCTTTAGGATGGTGTACTGTATCTAAATATCAATACTTATATATGAATGGCATTCGATTTCTTAGTCTACCTTTTAGGAACTGATGAAATACCACAGTGTTGAACAGCTTTGTAGTGGGAGATAGCTGGGTTTATATCCTGGCTCAACCATTTGAGGTGAATGAATATTAAAGGATTAAAGTTGGCCCTGTAGTCAAGACTAACAACAGCATGCTTAGATAGACTTCTTTCCCTTCCCTCCCAGGGTATACACCCAAGTCCTTATCCTCTGTACCTTAAACCTCAGATGCCAGAAAAGGCAAAGCCAAAAATAAGCATGATTGAAAAAAAGAAACAGTGTTTTTTCTAAATATTTAGAGGAAAGCATTCTTCATTGATCCGGTCATACTTTGATATTTTGGTGAGTCTCAGAAAAATCACCAGGCAGACACTGCCAATGTTCAAAATACAGTATATCCTAACCAAAGGATACATACCAATATGTCAATGTGTCTTTAGTAGTGAGCAATTTTTTTGTGAAAATTCTGTGATGCTAATAATTCTATTGTCTTCTAAAGTTTCAAATAGAGTTCTTAAAATATATAAGTAAATTATGTTGAATTTCCATGATTAATTTCATACCTCTTATATTTACATCAAAGAAATGAAGGTATACTGACAAAATAATGCTTACTTTTATTTAACATAGTAACAATAATATTTTACGTTATACAGAGCTTAACGAGTCTCTCACATTACATTTTATCCTCCGAAACTACTGCAACAGTTTCTATCCTCATAGTAGTAAAAAAAAAAAAAATTATATATATAATCAATGAGAGATCCAGAATTTGAAATTGAGAGGTTCTGACTCCAATTCCAATCGCCTCCTTCTTTAGTACAATAATTCATAAATTTTTCAGTTTTGGGTAGGTTCTTTTAAGGTTTAGCTATAATATATAAACATAGTAAAAATATGCTTCAAGTAATTTGATAGTATTGCTAATAAGTACAAAGTTATCAATATATTTGCTGCAAAGACTGAATTGTTGCCATCTTTCAACCACCTTATTAAGCATAATTCCATGACTACACATAACAAGTAAAAGTAAAAATGTAATTAGATATGAAATAGTGATATAATTTATTGCATTGGCTAACATTTTGCTCTACTCACTGCCTTCCTATAATTAATAATCAAATTCTGTTCATAATACCAAATAGCTAAGTCACATCCCTCTCTAAGTCTAAAGGATGTTCTTCATCCTACTTCTTTGGCTGATGATGTTCTAACAGCTACTAGTAGTTAATAGATTTCTGGCATTTATGAATTAATGACAAAATATACTTCCCATTAATTGAAAGTACTAGGAAGGTTGGAGGGAGGTATAGTGGTCAGAAGAAAAGAATATGGACCTTAATTAGCACAGATACTAAAGTTGCATTAAAAAAACCTCAAAACCTCAGTTTCTTCATGTAAAATAAAGACCATAATGTGTAGTACATAATGTGATGGGTAGATGAGATTTATAGAAAGCATGGCATACGTTCGAAGTGAATCCTCAAACTATCCCATTTCATGTATTTAAACACTGGAACTTTCCAGTGGACAGAAATTGCAGTTTTCTTTTATTTCTCTATTCTATTTAAAACAAAACAAAAAACTCTCAAAAAAATCCTATGAAATCAGAGACAAGTTAGATGGATAGTAAAGAAGACTTCACAGGCTAAACATTAACCTCCTTATCCATGACCTTAAGTGTCCATCTCAAGAGATGTTCCTTTGCCTTTTCAAGGTGGTAAAACACTCAGACTCCTTTTCAGCAAAAAATTATATATATTTCAGAATTGTAGTCACTTGGCTGTCATCCAAAACCTGGATTTTGCAAAAGGTCTCTTTGAAAGCATAGAAAATGGTAATTCCATTCTATTTATAAAATCATCATAATGCTATTCGTAGCCAAGTTGGCTTAGTCATTTGATCTCCTCTAGAGTTTACAATAGTTGCACTTGTTTGGGCATGGTTCCCCAAACTCACAGGTGTCTAAAGAGTGAGACACAAGTAAACCTTTTGGCACTTAATGCCGGCAGCTTATTTTAATAGCAGTTGTCCTCTAAAAAATGTAAATCATAACTACAAGAGCAACCACGTGTATACGTGTTTCTGAGTAGTTGGGAAAAAGTAAAGTAAGAATAAAATTAATAGTAATGATAATTACAAATCTAAAGGAATAATGTACATTCTTTATGAGTTTGTAAATTGTTTTGAATTGGTGAGAGGGTTGTCTGAAATTGGATGGGAGTTTGTAGCATTAAATACGTATAGGTGAGAAACGAACATATACAGTGAATTGGAAAAGTGAATAGATGTTCTACATGGGTACAGTCTGTATATATCTACATAGCGTGGGGTCAGTTGGGATAGTTGGGTCAGTTCCGGACATGATCTGGAGTTTTTTGGAACAAAATTGAACATAAACAGATTTGAAATTTGAGTTATGCTCCTATTGTTTCCTAATACAGCATTCTCATTGGAACAATTTCAAGTTTGAAAACAAACATTATGGCAGAACTGATTGTAATTGGACTATGAAACAAGATAAGAGTTTTCCCCTATTTCCCACCAATATAAATTTTTTTTTCCCTACCTCATCTCTTGCTTGTGCCCCCTTTTTCTCCTTCCCCTTCTGAAACCTAGTAGGAACCACTGTCCGTAAGCACAAAGATCTAGTAATGTGACTCAAGACAAAAAAAAAAAAAAAGATAGAAATTCTTTTGAAATACACATATAGAGGGAATATCCAAGAAGAAGTCAAGTTTTTTCTTGTCTTGAAAATTATGATCTAATGAAGAGAATAGAAAATAAATTAATGGTGGAATTTAATGAAACAAACAATTCATCCAGCCAGAGTCTGTGAAGAATAAACACATCCTATGGTTAGGGGAAGAAAAAAAAAAAAAGGCATCTAAAGGATATTGGAGGTTTACATTGTTGAAAAAACATAAATCTGAATTTACACAAATCTGTGTGGTAAAAAAAACAATCCTAAGTTTTTCCGTTAAACCAATGGCTATTAAACATTTCTGATCCCCTTAAGGAGTTGGCAAATGCAGTTTAATATGAGACATTAATACTTAGCATGGTCCAGCCCATTGTGGTAAATAAAGCGTGAACTTACTGTAACACAAAAGACTATGATTTCTAAAGGCCTTGCTTTCTAAGATAAATACCATGGATTACAGAGTCATCCTAAAGGTTTTACATTCCATGAGCAACTGAGAAATTATTTGTTATGAGATAGGAATTTGTTTGATTTGATTTTTTTAATACAAAAGTGACCCAAACTTATCAAAATTGTTGACTGTCTATGATCATTTGAGTTATGAACAGTCATCCCTTTTTCTCCTGTGAACTTAATTTTTATGAACTCTAGGCTCCTTTGCAATATGATTTATTATTGAAAGTTAACAAAGCTCCAGGCCAGGCTCAACTATAGTTGAGAAAATTGCTCTGTATCACATCCTGCAAAACTGATGATATTTTAATTTCCAAATTGTCTGTGTATGTCTACCATGTAGGAGATGTTCAATATACATTTATGTTTAACTCCCAGCTTAAGATAACAGAATTGAGACTGTATCATCTCTATGAGGCTGTATATCTTTAAATAAGATGCTTCTATTCATTCATGAAACAAAGTAATTAGCCAATAACGATGGTCTTTTTATAATGGTGACTCTAGGTATTAAGGCTGGTGAATTGGGAACCTCTGAGATTAATCACCCAGATAATCTTTGCTTCTATTCTAGAAATATAAGTCATGCAATTCTATCATCAGAGAAGGAAAATATAAGCAAATTTTTGAATAAATTGAACCTATTTTTGCATGATTAAGAAATCAAAGACCTCTGCTTTCTTAGCATTTGCTGACTTCAGGGGCAACTGTGGGAAAGTATTTGAATGTATGACTTAAATGTTAAGCTGTAGGTACAAGAGGGGACATGCCTGTATCTGGCTTGTCTGGCATCTCCTAATCTCCCGTTACTTATATCCAAGGTCATGACCTTTTCTATTCTAAGTAGTGGTAAAGTCTCATACACAGATGAGCCAAGTCAAGATTTGAGGTAAAGCTTTGTGCGGTAGCAAGGCTTTGAATTTTAAGTTAAGCCTCTAGCTCAGCTCACTATCTGACCACATACTCTATCTCTCTCTCTCTTTTTTTTTTAAGATTTTTATTTACCTAATTGAGAGAAACAGAGTGAGCATGAGTTGGGGGGGAGGCAGAGGGAGAGAGAGAAGCAGACTCCCCACTGAGCAGGGAGCCCCACCTGGGGCTTAATCCCAGGACCCTGAGATCATGACCCAAAGGCAGACGCACAAAGACAGACGCCCAACCACCTAAGCCACCCAGGTGTCCCTGACCACATACTCTTGACCAGGGTTCTCTAGGTTATAATTTTGTACCTACAGTAACATCCCTAATTAGTCTCAACACCAAGGAAATGGCTTATATCCTACAGAGAAAGGCAACCTCAGAACTCCCAGGCTTTTCTAGGAGTTTGATAAGACTCCTCATGTGGGTGTAGAATATCTTCTAAGGAAACATGTTATATTTCCTACTCTAAGGAAGAATTAATAAATTAGACGAGATTTCACAGGTGTGAGAAGGGTTTTTTTTTCTCATAGGAGTATAGATACTAGTAAGCACTTATTTAAATCTCAGATAAAAGTTCTAGAGGATTTGAAGAGAAGAAAAAACCTTAATTTCCAGTGTTTAAAATGTTCTGTCCAGCAGCTAAGGAAACATCAATTTAAGATAATGATAGCAGATAGATGGAAAACAAGGTAACACAAATGACTATTAGCCCAATAGTCATAAAATTGTAATAGTAATTTTTGCAACTTTTCAACTAGTTGCCACATAGGTATAGACTCTAATGTTCATATAATATCTCTAGTGAAGGTAAGTTCTCAGAAAAATTAAAATGGCTTGACAACTTGGCTAAAAAACAGCTATTGTATCTTCTCTTTGATCTCTTACAGTGTGAAATATAGTGGTAGTCTAACATTCAGTTTTATGTAAGATCATGAAAATGCGAACCTATTTGTAACTAAAATGACATTTTAACAGATTTATCCCTTGTAAACCTGAGGCAATGCTGCATGTAGACTTAGTCATGGTGTATAAACTATCTCAAAATGTGTGTATCGTTTCTCAAAGGGTTCCTGTGATTGTGTTGCTCTGTAATTATAAGCCCCAACAGATCTTAGTACTTTAGACCAATACTGAGTAAAGGTAACAAATGAGTCATTTTGGTTACCTGAAGTCTTTGGTTAACTATACAGTTCCTATGAAGATCATAATTCATAAGGAAACTCAACAGTATCAAAGCCTAGTTTTATTTATAGATCTTGTCTGTATAATTCTTACCGATGCTTTCATAACACTCCCATTAAGAGGAAAGCACAAGAGACTATATAAGATATGGATGAAATTAATATACTGTCATCTGAATTCATCTATACAGGTTTATTTTAAAATCTATTAACATTATTAAAGAAAAGATAATAAGAATGAGAAAAATCAATACTCAGAAGAAAAGTTAACTTTTCATGTCCAGTCTGCTCTTCAGAAAAAGCATTAAAAAGTTATTCTTTACATTTGCCTAGATGCAAAAGTACTTGCTAAGAGCTGGTAAACTTACTGGACTTTGGCATGACCCTGAATAATCTTTGACAAAAAGTTAGGTACTCTTAAAAAAACAGATTTCCTCATAATTTTTCTCAGATGCTTAATTATTCTTCTAAATGTAGTCTATAGTCGTTTCTCAGGATCCTATACCTATAACCTATATGTACATGTTTCTATAATAAACGGTGTCCTTTGACTACTCTCTTCAATGCTTAAGGCCTTTCTTAAATTTAGGCCCCAAGTTCAGAATAATAAAACTATTGATTTGAGTTTTACATGAAAACCATGTTTAGTATTCCCCACATGGTCAACTAAGTAGCTCCGAGGTTTATTCTGTTCCTTATAAAAGGAAAATTATTAGAAATAAGTAGGCATATCTTAATTAGCTTCACGCTTTTGTAAACTTCTCCTGCTTAAGCTCAAAAGAAGAAAAGAGCTGCCAATTTTTTAAAAATAGAAGCTCACCCTCTCCTAGATGAGTTGTGTGCAGACACCATATTATCAATGGGAATAGGTTTCAGAAGAATGTTTCTCTGTGTTTCATTACAGGTAGAAGTATATTCTTGTTAATGTGCACAGTAACATTCTAATTTTCAATAAATTAATATTTAATAAGGTTTTAATCCTAGATGAAGCTATCCTCATTATTTTTGACAGTTAAAACCTAGTTTGCTGGGTGAATGGAAGACCTGGAATTTTGTCAGTGTCCTACTGCCCATAATGTATTTTTAGCCTAAGGATAATCTTGACTTAATCCTTATGAAATAGTTATATGTCGTATATCAAGAAGAGGATTCCATTTACCTCCATTTGGATATTGATTGCTGCAATAAATTATTTAGAACCACTCAATCTTATCAAAACGTGTGTTTTTCTTTTTCCCTCCTGCTAGCCTGAAGCCCTCTTCTAAAAGCTCCAGGATAGAGGGGAAAGGGAGAAAAAACAGTAAAAGGACAATTTCAGTCAAGTACTGTACTTCCTCTGGAATGTCAGTAATGAAAAAAACAAAATCACGAGTAGATCTTTCCCAATGAAAGCTGACCTCAGTATCATAAACAAACTCCTCCAGGATATTTGACTGCACGGAGTTAGGACTTTAGGAGCTCTTCTAGCCCACAGCTGATGATGGAGTGAAAATAGCCACTAGGTAGTCAAAGATGATTGAAAAAGTATAATTACATATAATTGAAAATTTTCAAGGAAAATTGTAGCTCTTTATTAAAAATATTTTTTGATAATTTTTGACACTTCAAAGATATAAGCAAAAATCTTTCTTCTTGAAATATGAACCGAATTAAATTGATTGAAATTTACACATTGGAGCTTAAAGTTGACAAAAAGGTAGTTCTAAAAAGTTAAAACTAATTTTAATTTTCAGCTTAGCCTAGCTCGTGGAACATATTATACATATTATCATATACTATGGTTCTAAGTAGGTGAATACTTATGAAAATCTTGCATTTAAAAAAAAGATGTCATGGATTATGGAGCCACTTTAAAACTTTCCATCTTGTTGTAAACTAGGATACTCTTTTGTTATCGTTTGTTTATTTTTTTTTTTTTAAGATTTTATTTATTTGTTTGACGGAGAGAGAGACAGCCAGCGAGAGAGGGAACACAGGCAGGGGGAGTGGGAGAGGAAGAAGCAGGCTCATAGCGGAGGAGCCTGATGTGGGGCTGATCCCAGGACTCTGGGATCACACCCTGAGCCAAAGGCAGACACTTAACGACTGAGCCACCCAGGCGCCCCTGTTTGTTTTTCTTTTAAACCATAATCAGGAACTTCATTTATGAATACTGAAATATTATCCAAGTATAGTCCAGTTCGAATTGAATATGTCTGATAATTTGAATTATGCATACTGCACCTTTTTTATTCATATTTTTGAAATGCTTAAGATGGACTATGTGTTTGATAATACCTCAGGTAAAAAAAACTCTAAGCTCTAAAATTGTCCATGAAACTTTTTTCCAAGAAAACACTGTTATACTTGATTTTCTGTACAATTTCAACCTTTGAATGGATCAACCCCCTGAAACTCAATGCAGGATCATATTCTCTGTATCCCAGGGATACAAAACAAAACAAATAAAACGTGAACTAAATTACCTAAATTACATACATTTCTGGATCTTTGTTTACCCTAAAAAAAATGAGGAATAGCAATATGTACTTTTAAAAATTGAGTTTTAAATCAAATACCATGTGTATAAATGTCAGCACATTGAGGAAGTGTAGAGGGAGGCTTGAAGTCTAGCTTCCTGGGAATAACTGAGATTTACATCTTGTATGACTTAGGTAAGTCATTTCTTGCTTTCCCTGTGCTTTAGGTTATCAGAGGGTACCTATCCAGTCAAGTTGATAGAGGATTAATGGAGACAGGCCACGAGAGGCACATGGAACACTGTCTGATGTACAGTTGAGATCTGAGATGCACTCAGCACCTTCCCTTCTAGGCTTATTGGTTGTTAACTGTCAGTGCGTCTTTTGATTAATTGGTATTCATGCTCTTATGTATGTTATGTGAATAAATAAAAATTTTAAGAACTGGAAGAATTTCTTTGAAAAGGACTTTCAGTAAAATCTTTTTAATGTTTTTTTATTATATTATGTTAGTTACCATACAGTACATCCCTGGGTTCTGATGTAAAGTTCGATGACTCATTAGTTGCGTATAACACCCAGTGCACCATGCAATACGTGCCCTCCTTACTACCATCACCAGCCTAGCCCATTCCCCCACCCCCCGCCCCTCTGAAGCCCTCAGTTTGTTTCTCAGAGACCATAGTCTTTCATGCTTCATTCCCCCTTCTGATTATCCCCCCTTTCTTTATCCCTTTCTTCCCCTACCGATCTTCCTAGTTCTTATGTTCCGTAGATGAGAGAAATCATATGATAATTGTCTTTCTCTGCTTGACTTATTTCACTAACCATTATCTCCTCCAGTGCTGTCCATGTTGCAGCAAATGTTGAGAACTCATTCTTCCTGATAGCTGAGTAATATTCCATTGTATATATGGACCACAACTTCTTAATCCAGTCATCTGTTGAAGGACATCTTGGTTCCTTCCACAATTTGGCTATTGTGGACAATGCTGCTATGAACATTGGGGTGCATATGGCCCTTCGCTTCACTACGTCTGTATCTTTGGGGTAAATACCCAGTAGTGCAATGGCTGGGTCATAGGGTAGCTCTATTTTTAACTTTTTAAGGGACCCCTACACTGTTTTCCAGAGTGGCTGTACCAACATGCATTCTGACCAACAATGTAGGAGGGATCCCCTTTCTCCACATCCTCTCCAGCAATTGTTGTTTCTTGCCTTGTCAATTTTTGCCATTCTAACTGGTGTAAGGTGGTATCTCAATGTGGTTTTGATTTGAATTTCCCTGATGGCTAATGATTTTGAACATTTTTTCATGTGTCTGTTAGCCATTTGTATGTCATCATTGGAAAAGTATCTGTTCATATCTTTTGCCCATTTTATGATTATTTGTTTCTCGCGTATTGAGTTTGAGAGTTCTTTGTAGATCTTGGAAACCAGTCTTTTATCTCTAGCATCATTTGCAAATATATTCTCCCATTCCATAGGCTGCCTCTTAGTTTTTTTGACTGTTTCCTTGGCTGTGCAGAAGCTTTTTATCTTGATGAAGTCCCACAAGTTCATTTTATCTTTTGTTTCCCTTGCCTTTGGAGATGTGTCATGAAGAAGGTTGCTTTGGCCGATGTCATAGAGGTTGCTGCCTATGTTCTCCTCTAGAATTTTGATGGATTCCTGTCTCACATTGAGGTCTTTCATCCATTTGGACTTTATCTTTGTGTATGGTGTGAGAGAGTGGTCAAGTTTCATTCTTTTGCATGTAGCTGTCCAGTTTTCCCAGCACCATTTATTGAAGAGACTGTCTTTTTCTACCGGATGTTTTTTCCTGCTTTATCAAAGATTAGTTGCCCAAAGAGCCGAGGGTCCATTTCTGGGTTCTCTATTCTGTTCCATTGGTCTATGTGTCTGTTTTTGTGCCAGTACCATGCTGTCTTTGTGATCACAGCTTTGTAGTACAGCTCGAAATCCGGCATTGTGATGCCCCCAGCTTTGTTTTTTCTTTTCAACAGTTCCTTGGTGATTCGGGGCCTTTTCTGGTTCCATACAAATTTAAGGACTATTTGTTCCAGTTCTTTGAAAAATGTCATCGGTATTTTGATTGGGATAGCACTGAAAGTATAGATTGCTCTGGGTAGCATGGACATTTTAACTATGTTAATTCTTCCGATCCATGAGCATGGAATATTTTTCCATCTGTTTGTGTCTACTTCAATATCTTTCAAGAGTGATTTATAGTTTCTAGAATATAGGTCCTTTATGTCTCTGGTTAATTCCAAGATAACGTATGGTTTTTGGTGCTATTGTAAATAGGACGGATTCCCTAATTTCTCTTTCTTCAGTCTCATTATTTGTGTATAGAAATGCAACTGATTTCTGAGCATTGATTTTGTATCCCACCACGTTACTGAATTGCTCTATAACTTCTAATAGTTTGGGAGTGGATTCCTTTGGGTTTTCCATATAGAGTATCATGTCATCTGCGAAGAGAGACATTTCGACTTCTTCTTTGCCAATTTGGATACCTTTTATCCCTTTTTGTTGTCTGATTGCTGTTGCAAGGACTTCTAGTACTATGTTGAATAATAGTGGCGAGAGTGGGCATCCTTGTCGTGTTCCTGATCTTAAGGGAAAGGCTTCCAGCTTTTCCCCGTTGATAATGATATTTGCTGTAGGCTTTTCATAGATGGTTTTTATGAGTTTGAGGAATGTACCCTCTCTCCCTACACTCTGAAGGGTTTTAATCAGGAAAGGATGCTGGATTTTGTCAAATGCTTTTTTTGCATCTATTGAGAAAATCATATGATTTCTGAATTTTTCTTTCTGGATAAAATCTAAGATGCCGATCGATTTGCGAATGTTGAACCACCCTTGCATCCCAGGGATGAATCGCACTTGGTCATGATGGGTAATCCTTTTAATGTACTGTTGGATTCTATTAGCCAGGATCTTGTTGAGGATGTTGGCGTCCTTATTCATTAGGGAAATCAGTCTGTAATTCTCCTTTTTGATGGGGTCTTAACCTAGTTTGGGGATCAAGGTAATATTGGCCTCATAGGATGAGTTTGGTAGCTTTCCTTCTGTTTCCAATTTTTGAAATGGCTTTAGGAGAATAGGTATTATTTCTTCTTTGAATGTTTGGTAGAATTCCCCAGGAAAAACATCCGGGCCTAGAGTTTTGTTTTTTGGAAGGTTGTTTATCACTGACTCAATCTCTTCATAATTAATTGGCCTGTTTAAAAAATCAATTTCTTCCCGTTTCAGTCTTGGTAGTTTATAGGTTTCCAAGAAGGCCTCCATCTCTTCTAGATTGCTTAATTTATTGGCATAAAGCTGTTGATAAAGGTTTCTAATAATCCTTCTAATTTCATTGGTGTTGGTTGTGAACTCTCCCCTTTCATTCATAATTTTATTAATTTGGGTCCTTTCTCTATTCTTTTGGATAAGTCTTGCCAGTGGTCTGTAATTTTATTGATTCTCTCAAAGAACCAGCTTCTAGTTCTGTTGATCTGCTCTACTGTACTCCTGGTTTCTAATTCATTGATTTCTGCTCTAATCTTGGTCAACTGCTTCCTCGTGCGTCAATTAGGCCTGTCCCTCTGTTGCTATTCCAGCTTCTTTAGGTGAGAATATAAAAACTGCATTTTGGATTTTTCTGTTCTTTTGAGTGAGGCTTGGATGGCTATGTATTTCCACCTTAGGACTGCCTTTGCACTATCCCATAGGTTTTGGACCGTTGTGTTTTCATTCTCGTTGGCTCCATAAATTGTTTAAATTGATTTTTGATTTCCTGGTTTATCGAGTCATTCCTGAGCAGGATGGTTCTTAGTCTCCAAGTGTTTGAGTTTCTTCCAAATTTTTCCTTGTGGTTGAGTTCCAATTTCAGAGCGTTGTGGTCTGAGAATATGCAGGGAATAATTTCAGTCTTTTGGTATCGGTTGAGACCTGTTTTGTGTCCCAGAACATGGTCTATTCTTGAGAATGTTCCATGGGCATTAGAATAGAATGAGTATTCTTTGGTTCTGGGGTGTAGTGTTCTGTATAAATCTGTGAGGTCCAACTCGTCGAGTATGGCATTCAAAGCTCTTGTTTCTTTGCTGATTTCTTGCTTAGGAGATCTGTCTATTGCTGAGAGCAGAGTGTTGATGTCCCCTACTATTAACGTATTTTTATTTATATGTCTCTTTATTGTGGTTAAGAGTCGGCTTGTGTATCTTGCTGCTCCCCTGTTGGGGGCATATATATTCATAATTGTCATATCCACTTGTTGGTTACATCCTTTAAGAATAATATAGTGCCCTTCTGTGTCTCTAACTATAGTCTTTAGTTTAAAATCCAATCTGTCTGATATGAGAACTGCTACCCCAACTTTCTTTTGAGGTCCATTGGCATGAAAGATGGTATTCCATCCCTTTACTTTTAGTCTGAATGTATCTTTAGGTTCAAAATGAGTCTCTTATAGACAGCAAATGGATGGGTCATGTCTTGTTATCCAATCTGCAACCCTGTGGCATTTTATGGGAGCATTTAGGCAATTTACATTGAGCCTGATTATTGAGAGATATGATTTTAATGATGCCATGTTGCCAGTAAAGTCTTTGTTTCTATAGATTGTAGCTTTCTGTTCTGTATCACTCTTGGGGCCTTTTTACTTTTATAGAACCCCCCTTAATATCTCCTGTAGGGCTGGTTTTGTGGTTATGAAATTGGTCAATGACTGGCGATTCTGGAAGGTCTTTATTTCTCCATCAATTCCGAATGACAGCCTTGCTGGATAAAGGATCCTTGGCTGCATGTTTTTCTCTGAAAGAGCTTTAAATATGCCCCACCAACCCTTTCTCTTATTCCAGGTCTGTGTAGACAGGTCTGACGTAATTCTGATACCTTTGCTTAGTACGTGAGAAATTTCTTTGCCCTGGCCACTTTCAATACTATATCCTTGGATCTAATATTTGCGAATTGCACCATGACATGACATGGTGTAGGTTTGTCATGGTTGAACTTGGGAGGGATCCTCTCTCCCTCTTGGACACGAATGTTTATTTCCCTCGCTAGATTAGGGAAGTTTTCAGCTACAATTTGTTCAAATATCTCTTCTAGACCTCTGTTTTTCTCCACGCCCTCGGGAATGCCGATGATTCTGACATTGGAACATTTCATTGAGTCAGTAACCTCCCCGTAACCTACATTCATGAGCGTGGATTTTTTTGAGTCCAGATTCTATTTTAGCTTTCTCTTTTACTAACCCATCCTTCAATTCACTGATACGTCTTCTGCCTCATTCACCCTGGCCGTCAGAGCCTCTAGTTTTGACTACATTTGGCTCATAGAGTTTTATTTCTGCCAGATTCGCTCTCATTTCTGCCCTTAGTGATTCTATATTCTCATTAACATTTTCGTTAATACTTTTTTCAAGTCTACACATCATCTTGACCATTGTTACTCTGAATTCCATTTCTGATAATTTGGTTATATCCATATCCATTAGTTCTGTTGGAGAGGCCACAGACTCACTGTCTTTTCTTTGCTGGGGAGGGGGGATTTCTCCTTCTCATCATTCTGATGAGAGCTTGCGGGGTTGTCCAGAGCCCAAATTATTGACCGGGACCCAGGCTGTGCGCTCTTGTTTTATAGTGATCTTAGGGATGTGGGCTTCTTAATTTTTCAGCCTGCCTTCTGGGGGAGGGGCCTGCCGCTGATACTCAGGCAACCCTGTTTGGGTAGAGTCTCCGTGTCCCCTGTGAGGGGGAATGGGGATGGGCACACTGTGAGCCGGTCTTTCCAGTCTTTTGTTTTTTGGCAGCTTTCCCTGGCGGTTTGCTATGCCTCTTCTGAGAGTCAGAGCAGCAATGGCCAAATCTCAGCCTCTGTCTCAGAACAGAGGGATTGCGGACCGTTCTCCACTGATGTTCTGGCAACTTTAACTCTGTTTCTGTTGGTGCTGCTCAACCCTGCAGCGTCCGGGGATGTGCGCCCCACACCCGGCGTCCCAGCCCTCATTTCAGGGCCGGTGCGTCTCTGTCCTTTGTGTTTCTAACACCGCCAGCTGCGCCCGCGCGCTTCTGGAGCTCCCAGTCTCAGTCCGCTTCCAGTGAGTGCACCGGAGCTCCATGAGAAGTTTGGTCACGTGTTCCCCGGCTCGCGGTCTCAGTCTGCTCTCTCGCGGGTGCCGTCCGCGAGTCCCCCTGCTCCCCCGTGCAGGTGGCTACCACTTCCCAGCACCCTAACACGGCGGCTCCCTCCCCCTTCCGTTTATCTTCCAATATCTGTGCGCGGTTTCACAGCTCCCTGCTTCGTACCTCAATACTCAGCGCTGGAGATGTTCATTTGTAGAGATCCAGATGTATCTTCCTGTGTCTCAGGCTGATTCTGTGGATGTTCAGGCTGGTCTGGTACCTATCCAACTCCACTCAGGGGACCGGCTGAAAAAGGGGTCCCCTACTCCTCCACCATCTTAACTCCCTCCTTCTGCACTATCTTCAGTAAAATTTTTTATATGTCCTTGTTGTCATAACCTCTAGAGTATGGCTAATACTGGCTAGAGGAGTGCCTGGGTGACTCAGTCATTTAAGCATCTGCCTTCAGCTCAGGTCATGATCCCAGGGTCCTGGGATCCAGCCCCACATCGAGCTCACTGCTCTGTGGGGAGCCTGCTTCTCCCTCTACCTCTGCCCCTCCCCTTGCTTGTGCTCCCTCTCTCTGTCTCTCAAATAAATAAATAAAATCTTGAAAAAAGAATTCCCTAAAGCAAGATATGAACTAGAATATTTCAACACTTGTCTAATACTCAAAATAAATTTTGAATTGTTCTGTTAGTCTAAGTTCTAGATATGTTGGTCTACAATACATGTCCTAGGTTATTTTACTCCTGTCATTTATCAGAATCCACACAGAAATGTGGCTACTCTTATTCACAATAAGTATATATGAAACTTGTATCCAGATTATATAAAGAATTCTTCCAATGCAATAAGCCTGTAGGTTTTATACTTAGTGCATTATACATCTTATCTCATGCAATAAGGAACTTCCTGGTTATCAGAATAAAAGACAAATGGTTGCATATATAAATGTACAACTCCTTATAGTCCAAAATATTCTAGGAAGTACGATGCAAAAGTCATGAAAACATGACAACAAATTGTGTTTTCCCAAACTACTGACCTTCTCAGAATTCATTCATCTTAGGAGTGTCTTATCCCTGGTCAGTTTTTTTTGTCAAATATGTGTATTGTGAATACTTCATCCCGTTCTGTTCCTCGTTTCTTGTTTGCCCAATAGAAACTTTCAAGTTTTTAATTTTAGTTAACTGCCACTTATGTTTTTACAGTTCATTCTTTTTTTTTTTTTTTTTTGTCTTAGGAAATTTTTACTTCTTCTAAGTCACAGAGACCTCGTATGTTTTCTCCTAAAACCTTTGTAATTTTAGCTTTTCCATTTAAGTCTGTAATTCACTATGAGTTCATTTTTTATTATTAAATAAGGTGAAAGTTTGTTCATTGTATTTCCTGTGGTAATTCAGAGTTCCCAGTATCATTTGCTGAAGAGACTTTCTCCACTGATTTGTCGATTCTCTTAAAAATCACTTAGGTTATCATAAATCATTTGCATTTCCATAGAATTTTAAGAGCAGCTTTTACGTTTATAAATATAAACTGACTGAAATATTTATTGAGAGATTAATTTTTCTAAAAGGGTATTAGTACTTAGCTGTAGCTTTGATAATGTCATACATTTATATTAGCAGTTGACATTTTGGTTTTGTTGTTTGGTAGTTTGATACTCCTCTTCCAATCCCAATAATGGGCCAGTTACTAGAAGTCCCAGATGCTCTGATGAAGCAATGCTGTTCTTCTGACCAGTTTGCTGGTACCATTGAGAGAAGGGGTGCCTGGGTGGCTCAGTTGGTTAAGTGTCTACCTTTGGCTCAGGTCATGATCTCTGGGTCCTGGGATGGAGCCCTGAGTTGGGCTCCCTGCTCAGCAGCAAGTTTGCTTCTCCCTCCCACTCTGTGATCTCTCTCACTCTTTCTTTCAAATAAAATCTTTAAAAAAAAAAAGTAAAAAGTTCTAATGTATATATTTAATATACACATTTATATGTATATATATATGATTTGCTTTGATTTGCCTATTGCGTGCATGTGTGTATGTGGGTGTATGAGAGACAATGTAAATAAATATATATAGTGCTTATATACTATATTTATATAAATTAAAAAATATACATGTAATAGAAACCTGTGGTTTCAATAATCAGATGACATTTTTCCTAAGTCAGGTGTTGATTTTGAAGTAGTGACTATAATTTCATGGAGCGTCATTCTCTGTATAACCTCATAACATATTTTGCTCCACCAAAACATCTGGAAAGCATAAAGAAACCAGTGTCCAATTGTATTGATCTGGATCTTGCGAGTTTTCTAGGAGGAAACATTCAGGGTATCTGTGAGAAGTTTTAATACACAGGGATTATTTGCTAGGTAAGCATATGACAAACAAAAACATTAGAGCAGATGTTCTTTTTTTTTTTTTTTTTTTTTTTGAAGATTTTATTTATTTATTTGACAGAGACAGCCAGCGAGAAAGGAAACACAAGCAGGGGGAGTGGGAGAGGAAGAAGAAGGCTCCCAGCGGAAGAGCCTGATGTGGGGCTCGATCCCACAATGCCGGGATCATGCCCTGAGCCGAAGGCAGATGCTTAACGACTGCGCCACCCAGGCGCCCCTAGAGGAGATGTTCTTATACCTTTTGTTCTGTGTACTTCTTTGGGTGGCTGATGAAGCTCATGGACCTACTTACCAGAATAATTTAAATACATACATATTCCATGGGACTACAAAAGAAAGCAACAACTCTAATGTGGAATGGATGTATCTATAATATCTTTTGGTGACCAAGTGACAGTTACTAATACCGTCTAGTTTGTTGCCTGTAATCATGAGGAATTTGAAGAAAATGTTTAATTTGTTACTTAACATAGAAGGATGATTTTTTTTCTTCCCATGTTTATGGACTCCCTGGATGTAATGTGTGAAGCCCTTGGGTGATTAGAGACCTCCAAAGAATAATAACTGAATCAGTGAAAGAAAATCGCCATTACTACAAATTAAAAATAGTATCAGTGAATAGCAAATTTTCCTAGGTGGGGTATTAACTATTTCATGGTAATATATCTTGCATGTCCTTAGTGAACTAGCCACACTTGTCTGAAGTTATCATACTCAAGTATCATAATCAAGTCTGAAGTTATCAATAATCAATATGATTATTAACATATAAAAATGCTGAAAATTGTGAGACTACTGAAGTTAAAAATACTGAAAATTATAGATTACATCAGTAAGTCAAAATTGAGGTTTAAGTAGTCTGAATACTTTTTCAGATATTCATTAGAACTGGCGTTGCAAAAACAAATAATGAGGTATGTTCCTTGCTCTAATAGAGTTTATCATCTGAGGAAAGAAAACTTTGATTTGTTTCCTAACTAAATGTTAGTTTAGTTCTCTTGTTGTTACCATGTTTCTCACCTGAATGATTCTTAGCCTCTGTTGATAGAAGTTTCCGGGGCCTGTCAAGGGGCTTGGATGAAAGTAAAAGTTTCCAGAACCTGTCATTAGACTTGACCACTTTAGGTGGGGAAATATCATCAGACAAATGGGCAGAAGTTAGTCGATATGCCAAGCAAGGCCTAATCTCCACAACAAATTACCAGTGCCAGTTGTTAGACTCTGAAAAGCCAAGCAAGGCCTAATCTCCACAACAAATTACCAGTGCCAGTTGTTAGACTCTGAAAAGCTAAATGCTGTGATTATTAGGAGAAGCTGGGTGTCTCCCCAGATAGAAATAACATAACAGGGAAGACAGAAGACAATACATAGCAATAAAAATGAAATTGCTATTTAAATATTCATAAATACAGCTCTAGGGAGATAAGTGATAGTAAAGAAAGATTACCTTCACTTATAAGTTCCTAGAGTAGGAAATTACAGTGTGCTAATCACAGAAGCCCACAGCATTGAACTAGGCACACTAAGAACGTCTAGATCTGGAGTGTCAGTTAGAGGGATGCTGAGTCCGTCAGAAGCACTGGAACTGTGTCCTGGGAAAGAGAACTAAAAACGAATTCAATCTAGTAACCAGTGCAGTAGTAAGGCAGGAATGTGATGTGACAAGTTAGAGTTCACAGGAAAGGAAATCACAAACACGAAAAATGAAAAGTTGTAGGAGCAAGCTTAAATGTCAGGGATGCTTGGAAGATGCCCCTTGTCCCAAAATATTTTCCCCATTAGGTGTTCCAAAATCTTTGTCTCTTTTGAAAATACAAATGACAAAGGAATTTTACACAAATTATTGTTAAACTCTAATTCACATACCCAATCATTGAGTGGATTTTATGAAGTGCTTACTATGTACCAGGCACTGTGTAAGACTGATGGATACCAAAACAAAGACAAATAGATAAAAGCAACTCAAAGTCAACAAGCAATTGAGTGTTAAAATAGAAGCACAATATACTGAAGGTGCTGACCATGGATGCAAGTATCTCTCTGGGCTTGGACTAGTGACGGGGGCCAAGGAAGTTTGAACTTTGAGCTGAGACGTGAAGGATGATTCCCCCCCCCCAAGTAACATAAGACAAGGGTGAACATACGGGGGCAAAAAAAAAATGGAACAATGCATGCAAAACATGGAAAATTAATGATTACGGTATTGCCATGCATTACTGCCTATTGGTATTACAGTATGAATGAATTTACTTTTCTGTCACACCGTTTCTATCAGGGTAGGATGAAAACATTGCTATCTGTAATATAAAGGAAACCTAGAAGAGAGAAATAAGAAAAGGCTTATTTCTTCATCTTCCTGTTGTGATTTGATCTGTCCTTGCTCACAAAGGAAAAGGTTCATTTTAAACATCATTGGCCCATAAAGACACCATAAACACTTAACTCTTGGATTTAAAAATATGTTTTACTTTGAAAATTTAAAAGTATTTTCTCATGAACTGAAATATTAGAGTTTAACAGCCATTAGAACAACTTAGCAATATTGACAAACTGACTTTTCTCCCTTTCTGCAAGTAGAGGCAACACTTGCCTCCTTCTTCACCTAATTCAGCTTGGCTCCTCTTAAATGTGTAAAGGCAATAAGAAAGAAAAGATAAAGGCTGCTCGTTAACAGCATATATGGCTTTTTGATCAGGATGGATCTTGTTGGTAATTGCATTTTCTGCTGAAGGCCTCGCATGACAGACTAATTGCTGGCTATAAAGGTTGTACTCATTATGCTACACTTATCAACCCCTGGGGAAGAACGTTATTTTCGTAGCCACTATGCTGCCTGATACTTTTTTT
This sequence comes from Ursus americanus, assembly GCF_024610735.1. Classification (NCBI taxonomy): domain Eukaryota; kingdom Metazoa; phylum Chordata; class Mammalia; order Carnivora; family Ursidae; genus Ursus; species Ursus americanus. Next base: position 39,156,023 of record NC_142144.1, read on the forward strand.
TTTTTAACAGTCCCATTGATTTGTACAGGTTTTGTAATTTGTATCTTTCCTTTTTATATTCTCCACCTCTCTAGACTCTTAATGTGTATTTTATGCCTCATTGTTTAGTCAAGTCACGATCCTGTGGACTGATAGATGAGCTAAAGATGCTTAATTGTTGACCTTGCTGAATCCTACTGTGTGAGCCTAGTTGTCCGAAGGAGATCACATCAATGGAAGACTGAGCACAGATTATATATAACTATAGCCAGTTGCTTTGAGCAAAAAGACATCTGAACTCTTGGGCCCATGATAGTGATTGAGCCCTTGCTCCAAGAGAGGTGGTGTTGTACCCGTAAAAAACAGAGGATGAATTGCATAAACTGTCATCCTTTGTGAGGGGGAAAAGATGAATCAGTTCATTGTTGAATGAAGAGAGTATACACTCAATTTTTCATGTTATCTGAGAAAAGCTTTTTAGAATTGACCATGTGTAAACAAAAAGGATTTTCCTGCGTACTAGAATGGCACATTATTCCTCTTTGGAAGATCCAATTTAAACAAGACATTGACAAATAATCTTAGGTTGATTACTCACCACAGGGATTATGAAAAAGATTAAAGAGAAGCCAGCTTAAAAAAATAGAACAGAAAAAAATAGTGATATAAATAGAATAATTATAGTAAGAATGCCCCATACATATATGTTGGTTTTCTTTTTGAATTAACATGCCTAGAAAAGCATGAACTTATTTCATTTACATGACTATGTGCATGTATTAAATAGATTTTAAAAATCACGGTTTTATTTTTCTTCATTATCCTGAGTCTCTACTATTTATTTAAACTGAGATATTTGCTTGGTGAAAATGGCACATAAATATTTTATTTAGGCAGGCTATGTGGTACAAATAGCTAAGACATACTTTTCATTTTATTATAATTCAAAGGCAATTTCAAGTGAATTTTAGACAAATAGGCAAAGAACAGCTTTATAATGTCTTCTTAGAAAACGGGATTTTAAAAATAGTAAAATACTTAAAAGCAGAATGAATATTCTCAGATAAGGCTACTAAATTGGTAGAGTGTTCTATTAATCACAAGAAAGGCAAATGATGATTTAAAAAATAATAGTTAGAATGATACATAGCAAGATTAATTTTTCATTACCCAATTAATATGAATACCAAGTGAGTATAATTGCTATTATTTAAATAGCAATATGACATTTTTAATTTCCATATTTTCTAGTCTTAGGAGGGAGTTTAAAAATATAGTTTCACATATGGAGGTTTTCAAGAGAAATTTCAATGTAAGCTCTACCTCAGAAGGGTTCATGGAACATACACTCAGAAAAAATGATGGTTCTGTCCCTCCCTACATGGTGATGAAACCCTGGGTAAGTGGTGAGTCATTGATTGATAAGTTGATGTTCCTCAGAGCCTCCAGCTAGACAGCTTCCTATTCTGGTCTGACATGTAGCTTACAAAGGCAGCCTTCCCGAATGTTTCATCACCGCATGACAGAAACAGAGACTTAGAGTAATTCAATACTGTCATTTATTCGTCTGTTCACTTAACAAATATATATTGTGCATTAGGCCATGTGCTGGGTTCTGGGAGTGCAGAAGGGAGAGTATCTCGCCTTCAAGAAACTCGGTCTTCTTTGAGATAAAACAAGTATAAAGCAAATACCTTAAATCGCCTGCTGTCATAATGGAGCATATGGAAAGAAAAGGTGGCTGAGAGGAGAGATCTGCTAAACAGGGTCCAGTTAGGAGACAAATACCACTCAGTTATTTTAACAGGAATATTTAAATTAAAAAGGTTAACAGTGTTGGAGAATTGTTCTGGCCAACAGGAACATTAAAGTATCATAGTGGTTATAACTACAGAAGGCTTAGGCTGAACTAACAGAAAAGAGGTTGCAATTATTCAAGTTTAAAGGGCCAGAGGAGGAGCTTTGTGGAGCTGGATTGTCTCCTAACTTCTAAGGAGGAGACACTGAACGCCTGGTAGACATCTGAGGACCTCCGAGGAAGGACCTCATGGATCAGGGACTCAGATCCTGAAGGACAGCTGCCAACAGGATGGTTCTGGTATCTCCAAGACATCCCAATGGGTCTGCTTATAGGAGTGTTGGAAGAACTGGACACTGAAATCAACTGCTATTACTAAGTGAATTGCCACTGCCAAAGTCAAGGTGCACTGTTGTGGTGACAGAACAAAAAGGAAGCCTAAACGAGAAAACCAAAACCTCTCTCTTTCCTCCAACTTCCCAGCCTCACTCTAATGCCTCCAGTGGCACGTGCTAGTAGGGAGCCAGCTAGCAAAAATGAAATAACAGTTTGCAGAGTCCATGCTGAGCATGGGAGAATGAGCTTTCATCTGAAAAGCAATAGTTTATTAACTGGCACAGCATAAATGGAGGGGAGTGAAGGACAGTAAAATAAGACAAACTTCTCACGAGAGGGGTCGCTAAACTAAAGATGAAAGGGTGAACAGGAGCTTTCTAGGGTGGGCTACAAAACTGTGTATGAGCCAGGATCAAGCATCATGGAGAGGGGTGGTTCACAGGAAGACAAATCAAAGATGCAAGATTTACCAGGAATAACAGTGACAAATGTGTTGGAAGGAGAGACCGACCGATGAAACTGGTTGGGTTAATGAAGGGTGTCAGATTATGAAAACTTGAGAACATGAGAGAGTAATTTGGATAAGCGTTTCTTTGCAGCCACTGCAGTTCATTGGGGAGACGAGTACTCTGAGGCAGGTCCTATCACTTAAGGAAGCCGGAGGCGGTTACAGGTTCAGGATGGATTGGAAGGAAGAAGAAGAGAATGGGTTAGAGTCCACTAAAGGAGCTAGTCTCATAATACAGAATCATCATGACAAGGGTGGCAGTAAGTCAGTGCTGACAAATTCTAGACAAATTGTTGAAGAAAAGTTAACCCGTGGAACTGCCTGGAAAGTGAAATAGAAGAAAACTGAAGGCCCATGACTTGTTTTAAAATGCAAATTTTTTTTCTATCCTAAATGGAAGTCAAGTGACTGTGGACCATAATACTGTATGCACAGTGATCCTTTAATGTGCACTAATGATAATGTAAGTTATGGTTGGAGTAAAACAGAAGCTTTGGAACCTGAAAGGTAGTCTGAAGCAATGTATTCTACATTTGGAAGTCTCATATGAAAAATGCTTCTTGGACATTTTTACAATAAGACTTTTCAAGTCTTGATTTAAGGAGTTGATGTATCTGTTGGACTAATAGAAATTGACTAAATATTAAGATTTCTTGAAAGGAAGTTTGCCTCCTTGTATCTAAAAAGGAAAATTATTAGCTTTAATGATTACAGTGGTAAATAAGTAGAGCAGGAATACTGATGGACAGGCATGCCTTATTTTGTTGCATTTTATTGTGCCTCACAAATAGTGCTTTTTTTTTTTTTTTTTTTTTTTTTTTTTTTTACAAATTGCATATTTGTGGCGACCCCGTGTCAAGCAAATCTGCCGGTGCTCTTTTTCCAGCAGCATTTATTCACTTCATGTCTTGGTGTCACATTTTGGTGATTCTTGCAACATTTCAGACTTTTTCATTGTTATTATTATGGTGATCTGTGATTTTTTTAGGGTGCCAAAACCTCTGCCCACGTAAGATGGCAAATGTAATTGATAAATATTGTGTGTGTTCCAGCAGCTCCACCACCCAGCTGTTCCCCCATCTTTCTCCCTCTCCTCAGGCCTCCCTATTTCCTGAGACACATCAATATTGAAATTAAGTCAATTAATAACCCTACAATGGCCTTTTAAGTATTTAAGAAAAAGCAAGAGTCCTACATCTCTAACTTTAAATCAAAACCTAAAGATGCTTCAGCTCCGTACGGAAGGCATGTCAAAAGCCAGCCTCGACAGGCTGAAAGCTAGACCTCTGGTGCCAAACACTTAGCCAAGTTGTGAATAAAGGAAAAGTTCTTGAAGGAAATGAAAAGTGCTACTCCGGGGAACACACAAATGATAAGAACACAAAACAGCTATATTGTTGATGTGACAAAGGTTTTAGTGGTCTGGATGGAAGATGAAACCAGGTACAACATTTCCTTAAGCCAAAGCCTAATCTAGAGCAAGGTCCTAACTCCTCTCAATTCTGTGAGGGCTGAGAGAGGTCAAGAAACTGCAAAATAAAAGTTGGGAGCGATCAGACATTGCTTCGTTCGGTTTCCAGAAAGAAGCCATCTCCACAACATAGAAGTGCAAGGTGAAGCAGCAGGTTCTCCAGAAGATCCAGCTAAGATGATTCATGAAGGTGGCTGTGCTAAACAACAGATATTCAGTGCAAATGAAACAGCCTTCTATTTGAAGACGATGCCTTCTAGGATGTTCACAGCTAGAAAGGAGAAGTCAATGCCTGGCTTCAAAAGATAGGCTGACTGTCCTGTTAGGAGCTAATAAAGCTGGTGACTTGAAGTTGAAGCCAATGTTCATTTCTACCCTGAAAATCCTGGGGCCCTTAAGAATTATGGTAAATCTACTCTGTCTGTGCTCTATACCTGGAACCACAAAGCCTGGATCATTGTATATCTGTTTATCACATGGTTTATTGGATATTTTAACCCAACTGTTAAGAATTGCTCAGAAAAAAAGAATTGCTTCCAAAATATTACTGTTTATTGACAAGGCATCTGGTTACCCAGGAGCTCTGTTGGAGTTGTGCAAGATGAATGTCATTTTCATGCCCACTAACACAACATCCATTCTGCAGCCCATGTATCAGGGAGTCATTTCTACTTGCAGGTCTTATTATTTAAAGAGTACATTTTGTACGGCTACAGTTGAAATAGATTCCTCTGATGGATCTGGGCAAAGTAAATTGAAAATCTTTGGGAAAGGATTCATTATTCTAGATGCCATTAAGAACATTTATGATTCACAGGAAGAGGTCAAAATATCAATTTGAAAAGGAGTTTGGAAGAAGTTGATTCTAATCCTCATGGATGACTGTGAGGTGTTCAAATTCAGTGTTCAGTGGAAGAAGTAATAGCAGATGTGGTGGAAATAAAAAAAGAACTAAAATTAAAAGTGGATCCTGAAGATGTGACTGAAAACTTGATTGGATCAGAAGTTGCAATGGAAGTGGGTTTGGTTTGTTTTGTTTTGTTTTGTTTTTGTTTTTGTTTTTTTGAGATGGAATTGATTGACGAAGATGCTGTGAAGATAATTGAAATGACAACAGAGGATTTAGAATATTCCATCAACTCTGTTCATCAACCAGCAGCAGGGTTTGAGGATTGACTTCAATTTTTAAAGAAAGTTCTACTGTGGTTAAAATGCTATGAAACAGCATTGCATGCTACAGAAAAATCCTTCACAAAAGGAAGAGTCAATTGCTCTGGCAAACTTCATTGTTGTCCTATTTTAAGAAAATGACACTGCCACCCCAACCTTCAGCAACCACCAGCCTTATCAGTCAGCAGCCATCAACATCAAAGCAAGACCCCCCCCACCAGAAAAATGTTAGGACTCACTGAAAGTTCAGATGATGGTTAGCATTTTTTGCAATAATTTATTTTTTGTTATAAAGTAAGTTTTAACTAATGTATGTACATCGTTTTAAAGACATACTATTGCACACTATGATATAGTATAAATACAACTTTTATATACATTGGGACACCAAAAAATTCATTTAACTTGCTTTATTGTGAGTTGTCTAGAACCAAACTGACAATATCCCTGAGCTACGCCTGTAACCAATCAAGGGCTTTCTAGTTGGTTACCTTGGATTTTTTTCCCACACTTTATCTATCTGCCCCTACTACATAGTCACTTATGGGTTCCCATTCATCCATTCTCCCAGAGAAATACGTGATAAGGAACTTTGACCAAATTTCTGCTTATTGGAAAATATGATGAACTGTTTTCCAAACATGGTGAAGTGAATCATTTTATTTGGAACACTTTTAAAAGTGTTTTGTAGAACTAAATAGTGATGTTCAAATAATCCATTGTACCTAGCCACCAAATTTCTTTACTACTGTATTGTGGTTGCTTTTCTAAACACAGAATAGCACGTCAGAGCTAACTAAGGTTTGCTAATGACTTACATCTGAGGAAATACAAAAAAAGGATAACATCCTCTGTAGTCTTGGAGACTGAAGCAAAACATAACTGTTCTGGGTCCTTTGGACTTGTCTTTATCATGGTCAAGCTAGTTAATATCCAATTAGCTAGGTAAGGAACTGTAGAAGTAAAAAATTACTTGTAAAAAAAATTTAATCTGACATTCAAATTTGTTTATGAACAAAGAGAAAGAACAACTTCTTAGTGAATCATAGTGCAAACAAGTCATTGTTTTAAATTTAAGATGAATGAATTGTCATTTGGGGGCTGAAAATGTAGATTATAATCATCAACAATGAAGTGACGACTTGGTAAGAATAAGTCACTCAAGTATATATCTTGAAAGAAAGAGGGCACATAAAAATAATCAGATCCTTGAGAGACATCATCCCAAAGGGGGAGGAGTAAAATGGTAGAAGAAAAAATCACAGACATGAGAGCATTTCAGAGTTGCATGATATGGAACCAGAATGAGAACAGCATTTCAATAGAGGAAAGGTTGTTCAGTTTCTACAATTGTGAACAACACATCAAAGAGATATAGTCTGAGAAGATGCATTCTATTTTGTCTAGAGGGGACGACAACCTTTGTAATACCAATTTCTGTATAATGGAAGGGCCATAATTGAAAGTGCAAAGTATTAAGGTACAAGGGTTATTGGGGAAAAAATGCCAATTTTAACAATCAAAAGAAACCAACTATGGCAATGCTGAAGAAAGTTGTTTTGCAGGTACCTGGCTGGCTCAGTTGGTTAAGCATCTGCCTTCAGCTCAGGTCATGGTCCTGGGATCAAGCCCCACATCAGGCTGTCTGCTCAGCAGGCAGTCTGCTTCTCTCTCTCTCTTTCCCTCTGCCCCTCCCCCCCCACTTATGCTCTCCCTCTCTCTCAAATAAATAATCTTTTTTTAAAAAGTTGTTTTTGAAATTAGAAGGCATTATAGCTAATTCCAAGGTCTTAGAATGGACCTTACTTCTTTATAATGTTGAAATACTGTAAATTTAAAGAAACATTAACATCTACTCTTCACAGAAATCTTAGGTACTCAATAGCCCTGTAATAAACATTTTTCATGTACTAACACATTTTTTAAGATTTATTACTTTAGAGAGTGAGTGAGGGGAGTAGCAGAAGGAGTAATCCTCAAGCAGACTCCCCACTGAGTACAGGGCCCAACGTGGGGCTTGATCCCAGAGATCATGACCTGAACCAAAATCCAGAGTTGGATACTTAACCAACTGAGCCACCCAAGCACCCCTACATATACTATCATGTTTAAGCTTCACCTTTTAAGATAGAAATTATGTTTATTTAACAGACCAGGAAAGAAGCTTTAAGAGATACAGTAACATCATTAAGATCACAAATGTAGTATGTATTAAATCTCCAACTGTATTTATGGATTTGTCTATTTCTCCCTTTATTTTTCAGTTTATTTTTTGTTGATTTTGAAGTTCTTTAATTAGACACATTTATGACTGTTATGTTCCTGATAAATTTACCTTTATTTATTACAAATTTCTGCTAAGATTCATTATTTTGAGATCCACATTGATATTAATATAGTCAAAGCAGACTTTTTGTGTTTACTTTATGAATAGATTATTTTTTTTCATCCTTTCTCTTTCAAACCTATGTCTTTATATTTCAAAATAATCTCTTTTAGACTGTATATAGTTAGGACTGCCTAATTTATCTAGTGTAAGGATATTTGCTTTTAATAGGGATATTTAGTCAATTTACATTTAGTGGAATTACTGATGTAGATGGATGTGGAGCTTCCATTGTTTAATTTTTCTCATTTGAACTGTTCAGATTTCCTGCCTACTTTTGAATTAATAAAAAAAAATAATATTCTATTTTAATTTCTCTTGGTGTTTATACCCATCTATTTTTGTTGTTGTTAATGCAGGAATTACAATACTTTGTCTCTTATCAGAATCTACAGGGAGGAAATACCACACTTCATGTAGAATATAAGAACCTTGAACAATTCCCTTTATACTGTCACACTCTTGATAACATTGTTTCCATATATTTTACATCTACATTTGTTAAACCCCACAAATAGATAATTTTTTTACATTAAACCATCAACTGTTAAAGAGAAGAAAACATTTATATGTTTCTTAATCAGCAGATCTTCCTTCTAGTGTTACCCTTGCTTTCCTGTAGATGTGTCTTCTCTTACACTGCTATCATTTCCATTTAGCCTAAAGAAGTTTCTCTGTATTTCTAAAGATTTCAGATATGGTAGTCACAAATTCTCCCAGCATTTATTGATCAGAAGAAACATTTTGCCTTCATATTTGAATATTTTCACTGGATATTGAATACAGCAATACACACTTTATGTGATTTTGATATGTTTGAGTTTCCATTACCATGGTTAAATAATATCAATCCCCCACAACATGGTTCAAATTTCAGTTACCGCAGTGTATTAGCAGTGTTAGTTGCGTAAAGTAAAATACAGTACGTGAAGTCCTGCTGTCTATTCAGTCCACAAATCACCAAGTATCAGATGCATATCATAATTAGCAACTGGTCACACCACTTCTTTCCAAGTCATTCAGTGATTGATAACTGCATCTCTGTTTTTCACTGGAAGCACAGGGAGCAAAAAACATCACTGTGTCACTTTCTTTTCTCTCAGTGATACTCCTAGGACATGCTCTAAAGATGGGTAATCGAGAATTAGTCAACAAAGATGAAAGTGCAGGAAAGAAACAAAAAGGTATAATGCTTGACGTGAAATTAGAATTGAACATAAGTGGGATTATAGGAGAGATCTCTGTTAGAATGTTGACACTGCTGTCATTTGAGAGACTCTAGATAAGCATCCAGGAAACAGACGTGCTCAATTTACAGATATGTTACCATCAAAATCGATCTATTAACATGTGAAAAGGTAGGATGATTCTAAAGTTAGGTTTTGATCCCCAAATATAAAGAAACAGGGGCACCTGTGTGGCTCAGTCAGGTAAGCAATTACCTTCGGCTCAGGTCATGATCTCAGGGTCCTGGGATCCAGCCCTGATCCGGGTTCCCCACTTGGCCAGGAGTCTGCTTGTCCCTTTCCCTCTGTGCTTCTCCCTGCTCATGCTTTCTCTCTCTCTCTCTCTCTCTCTCTGAAATAAATAAATAAAATCTTCCAGTGTGGTAAATTCACACTAAAAAAAGTGATTAAATTATATAATGGGCATGAATATAATATTTAAGTTGCTAAACATACCTCTTTCAAAAGTGCAAATTTTCAGCTCCTTCATGGCACTTTAAGGTTACGTTGGAGGTGCCTCTCCCTCAGGAGTCTTGGGTGAATGTTGCTGCAAATACTGGTCCTTTAAACCTTTTAAAGTGAGTATCTCATGTTTTAAACAGTAGGATTCCTCATTCTATTTTAATTGAATAAGGGTTATCATTTATTTAAAAAATTAAAAAGTAAAGAAGCAACTTGCAGAGATATTCAGATTCTAAACAACTGACTCCTACTAGGAAAATCAGACACCATCACAACATGATGTGTTTGACTGTGATTATGAATTGGCTCCGTTAAATTGTATCCCTACACTACCACCCACTGGCATTGTGAAGAGTACATGGACTAGGATGATTTATGCTGCTTCTTAAATTGATAAACTCTGAGAGCTCATTCATTTCCAATTAGTCTCCAAAGAAATCAGTATAAAGTTCTCCTTAAATAACCAGAAGTAAGGAGAATGTACTCAGCAATCAAGAGTCTCAGGACTGCACTGTTTTGTCAGTTTGTAACTTACCTGAGCAAATAAAATACATTCTCTCTCCAGGACATGCATGCCATTAACCACCAAATATAATGCTGTTGACAATGATCATGAAGCATAGTATTTGTACACTAATGTGATTTGAAAGTCTTATTTCATTATATGCTTTCTATCATATTGAATTAGCATCATAGCACAATTAGCTGTTGTTTACACTAATAAGGAAGGATTTGTTGTAATTAGATCTCCTCCTCATATTTATAAAAAACAGATATAATTTGGGATAGCACATTAACTGCTGTAAAATGACTAATATGCAGGAAATTTCACAGGGTAATCTCCCCCAGGCACATTTATTTTTTTTGCTGTATGTGTGTATAATCTTTGCATCTTTATCTCTACATGCTCTCTCTATATCCTTATATATCATTATTGGATGTGTATTTCTTTAATATAAAGTATTTCCCTTTATATATAACTGTATATCATATATAATATATATTAAATACACATATTTATATACTTCTTATTACGTGTGAATAGATATATTTGTACATACAAGCACACACATTTAATACATATATATATACATATTATATATATATACACACACATATATATGTGTGTGTATATATATATAATACACATATATATATGTATGTATATATATATATAAACCCTCCTCTATGATTCAAGTATTTAGGTTTGGGTGTCAATAAAATATGCATATGACATCAATTTTCAAATTACATATTTTAGGTTTTCCTTTTTAGAGAATTTCACATTATAAATGCACTGTATTAATAAAGTTTATTTAAGACCTGTCATCTTTAAAAACCATTTCAGTTATGAATCTTGTTTATCATGTAATCTACCATCTAATAGTTTCTGAAAAGCACAATTTGATAGTCACATTTTCCTGATTTTTGTATTTTATTTCTCTGAGTCTTTTGGATTGGAAGGATTTGTATATCATTTAATCATGTTTTTGGTTTTTTTGTTTTTGTTTTTACTAACTCTGATAAGCACAGACTTCCTTACTGATACGGTAATGTGCGTTATTAACTACAAGCACTCCATGCTCTGGTAAGCTATCCTAAGTTTTATAAGGTATTTTCTTCACCCAGATGAAGTTGTATCTTTGTCACATCTCTTACCATCAATTGCTGGTTTTTGCTTGTTTCAGCACCACCACTGGAGTGTGGTATGATACAAGCTAACCACAGAGAAAAAAATAAATGTAGTAATTGGGTAGAAGATGGGGCATGTTGGAGGTGGTAAATTATCAATCATTGCATTGGTTTCCCTTAGATGGATGTTTCTCTTAGGAAACATGGCTTCAGTGGCTCAAAAAAGATAGAGCGGACAGCTAGCAAATACCAATTTGTTACTCACCATCCAGGGACATGTTCACACTCACATATATTCAAGGAACTGTCCTGTGATTTGTGCAATGTTAATTTTTTTTAATGTTCTCTGTTAGATGAGCCGCATAACAGAATTTATTTCTTTAAGTAGGCTTGGTGTTTCTGAACTGTCTGGAGTTTCATCTTGATTTCTCCTGCTGCACTTGCAGCTAGATATTTAATATCCTTTTTTACTTTTAAAACGGATATCTCCACTAGTCCTTCGGTTCTCCAGAAGAAGTTGCTAATTTTTCAAGATCGCCTGTACATAGAAGTTCCATCTCATTTTGGATAAATGAAAAGCCAGATAGGTTATTTATAATATTAATTATCCCAATATTCATAGCTAATGACCATATTACAGTGAACAACAAATGAATCCATAGCAGTGGAACCAAATACACAAGAAATTGCAATATAAAATGTTGCCTCCTGAAATAGGAAAACAGTGGCAACGATAAGAAACACTGAAAGAAAATGGCATTAGGAATAAAAAAGAGAATTATGTCCTTCTTTTGTTTATTTTTCTTTACTCATGCCTAGAATATTAAAAGAACATGTTCATCAAGGAGTAAGGCTCATAATATTCAAGAACCTCTTTTCCTCTTGTATTCGAAAACCTCTTTTTTCCCATTCTCTCAAGTGATTGATACTTGGTATTCTGTGGGTCTCTTATGCATAAATTATCGTACTAAGATTTCCTACCTTATGTATCATATAAATAAAATAACTTTAAATATCTCCAATTTATTTCCTGTTAACTATTTTATCATGTCTATATAAAAATAAACTGCTTATAACAGTATATATATTATTAAATATTTATACAACAATAATTAAAAGCTAGGATACATATAAAACCAGTTGTTCACCAAATTCTTAGAGCAAACAATATATCTTAGTCTCGTTTACATTTAAGAAAATTGAAGTTCAGAGAAAGGGGCTTGCCTAACATAATACAACCCCTAAGGCCTACAGATGAGATTCAAACTCAGATCTACACGGTTTGATTTTCTATTTTTAACCATTATCTTGCTGGATGCTTTAGAGTGGTCTTCATTAAATAATGTCCCTTTTCTCTAGCCTAATTCTGAATACATTGAGAATAAATGGAATGAAAGATGATTATGAGTATATTACCTTTATTGCAGAAAAAAGCAAGGTTAGAAGATACAGTTTACCATGTGAGCCACCCTACCTGCTAACTTAACCTAGCATCAAGTTCACTAAAATGTCACTTACAGGCAATGCAGGACAAAGGCAGAACCTCTCTAGAGGAGCAGGAAAGACACCACTTTATACCAAGGTAAACAAAAGATTTAAACGGAGCAAACCCCTCCTGAGGGGCAAACATGCTGGGGAAAGCCCTGGAGGTGCATATGAAAAATCTCTCATGATTGAAATCAGTCATGAGGAAAAACAGTCTCATTTAACACCTAATCCAAGGAATTTGACATAGAAGAAATCTATTTCTTATTGAGGAAAATATTTGTTCCTAAAAACTCTGTGAAAGTATACACTCTATGAAAGGAATATTTTTAACTTTAAGTTAGTTAAGTCCTTTGGAATGATGATCTTCATAGAAACATTATTGAGGAATAAAATCAAATTTTTCTTTCCCTGTGAATACATAAAATAAGGGCAATAAAAAGAAAACGAACCAAATTACTTGCTTAGAGAAGTGCAAAATTTTATCAGCTATGTATTACATTTTTATTTTTGTTTAGATAAAATGAAATTATTTTTAAAAATCATAGAAACATTCAAACTAATGAACCAGTGCTACCTTTTTCAGAGAAAATGTAAATTTCTTACCTATCATAATCTTAAAAGTTGTATCAACATTAATTTATGTAAGTATTAAGAAAAACAAATGAGTTTATTGGTTTCAATGTTGTTATTAATATTATTTTTCCTTTGTTACTTCAACACCAACATTTTAAATATTTCCACACACACACCAATTTGGATATTTATTATATTTAACATCTCCTTGTAGACATTTCAAGTTTCTTTTTGTTCACATCTTCAACTTTGTTTCTTCTAAAAAAAGAGAATACTAAATATAAAAGCAGAAAGGTCACAAAACATAATAACATTCAAATTTACAGCTCATCAAAAATATCCTTTGGAGTTATCAAAACTTTAAAATACTTTCTTCTGAAAAGCAATTTGCATTTTTTCTTTCATTTCCATGCATTTTGGAGGAAATAGGTTATTGTTCAGTAAACTATATAGTACTGAATTCATATCAATATTTTTAAATTATCTTTGCTTGCTAAAAGAAATACTTTCTTCAAATATATCATTGATGCACAGCCATAAATCTAATATTATTTTAGACTTTACAAATTGCTTTTTTAAATATCCAGAATTAATGCTCCATTTATTCTATTTAGCTTTATACACATATTATGATTTCTTTATTACACCTAATGAAAGAATGAAGAATTCATTGTCCAAAACAAAAACATACTTTTTCAAATAATTTCTCTATAATTTATCAGTAAAAAAAAAAATTACCAGTATTGAATGATATATTATTATTTTTAGTAGATAGAGCTTATGTTGACTCTTGCTTTTAGCTGTGAGGTTGTAATAGCAACTGCCTACTCACCTTAAACAACTAGATCAATGATAAGATATATGGAACAACTGTTTTCAGACATTGGACAACAGCAAGTGGTAGACTGTCATCCATAAGACAAGGGCAACAAAAGCATGGCTTGGTGTCTGGAGGCACCTTTCCTCCACAGAATGGTGTCAGGATCCCACGGCATTGCTGCTGAGCTGTGAAAACAGATGCAGAGATGTTCAGGAAGTCTGAGTCTGACCATTGTGAAGGAGAGTTTCAGGAAAGCGCGAGGTCTGCAGAAATAGGAGTGCCAGAAATCTGCATCACGTTGCCCTTGAGTCTTTGCTTAAAAAGTGGTTCTACAAGGATGTTGAAGCATGCAGTTTCTGGCCTGTGAGATTAATTCAGTCTCAACCCCCTTTTTCCCTACTCAGCCTTGAGCACAAAAAATCATCCCACAGGTTTTTGCTCATGAGGGCTGCCACCCAAAATGTTGGCCTTTGTGGGGTAATTAAAAGACAGTTTAACCCTTGAGAGCTACTTATCTATGGGAAATGTTTATATCATGCAAATAGTTGGAATATACACTGCGTCTATAACTTCTCTCAACTCAGCCATTACTCTCTGACCTCTACCTCTGTGTCCTCATAGCAACAGACAAACTCGTGGGTCAGTAGTCAGTAAATTTGAGACAAGAGATGACAGCACTTCTCTTTTGGGGGAATAAAATCCTGGCATATTCAATCTTAGAAACTGAGGTGAAAGAGACCTAACATAGGACATCCAACAGAGGAAAAAAGAAAACGGTAGTAACTTCGTTCCATATTCTTAATTCAGCAGGGAATTTATCTGCAAGCTGATGCAGACACAAATTTGATTTTCAGGAGAGGTAGACTTGAAGGACTTTGGGCACATTCTAGATTATTGAGTTAGCTAGATAAAGCACACTAAGGATCAAGAAATCTGTTAAATACTGGGAATACCAAGATGAACAAGTGTCGTACACGGTCCAGTTATTCTAGTCTCAAGACACCAGGGAATTCTAGAGCTAATCAGGTTTTGGTCATATCATGTTTAGGAGTACAGGTGGGGAGAAACTTGGCTTTTTGATGTAAATCCTAAGCTTGTAGGAGAGGTTATTTATGGGAGCAGAGACTGGTGAGTCATTAGTATATGAAAAAAAACATATACGAAAAACAGTGCCATAATAAGTGAGATTGTCCCACAAAGAATGAACCCAATGGGAAATCGGTGAGCTAAGGAAAGAGTCCAATGTATTATCTATGTGTAAATGTTGGTCAGAGGTAATAAGGTTTAAAGAAAAAGTTGCATATTAAAAGCTATGTAGGAGATCAATAAGATATAACTTCATGAAGGTATAGGTAGGATTAAACATGTGCCCTACCCTATTGACTATTGGGGTTTCCTTGTCAAACAGGAATACCTCAACAAAAATAAATATATCATTTCCCCCCATTTTCCCAGATACTCAGATTTTTATCATGGTAATAACAGTGATTAGTTTGATTCTAACTTGTTTGTGTTGGAGGTTGATTTAACTCAACCCAAGGTCTGTCCTCATATAAGTAGCTATGCTCCTCACATAGAGATTATGAAACATTTTTTAACATGAAGGTGAAGTCATTTACACCATGAACCCACAATCATTCTGTAGCAGTTAATCTGAGTACTGATCAACTATTGAGCATGAATGTGCATCGTGCCTTAATTGGAGCAAAGTCATTTTTTATCTGTATTTAATGATGTATTATATATTGGTTTTATCTTCATATTTAGTGTCCTGAGTGCCAACATTCAACAAAGATCCAGTAAGATACAGAATAAAATTGGTTCATTGGCTTTAGCAATAAGAACATGATTTCTAACAAGCAAATAATAGTGGAAATGACTTACTTGTTTTCTCCTACCTAATGGCAATGCTTATATACTACATAGGAAATAAAAGTAATTAAATATTTATTAGTAAATGAATTGAAATTGTCATAAATTTATGTTTAAAAATAATAACCCAGCGGATTCCTTTTCTAATGCCAAAATGGCCAATTGATTAGTTAAAAGGCTAAAATCTCAAAGTCTTTGAGAAACAAAGACCCGAATTCTTTCTGGATAACTGGGGGAAGAATCATTAAGTGTATCATTAGAAACCATAATAACTACCCTGAATAGCTGTCTCAAATTGAAATTTGATGAAACAATCTAATAATCCTAAAGCATAGGGCTAACGCTTCTATAAATTATGGCATCTGTATTTTTACCTAATTATTTATATTGCATATTGCATATTCCAGATATACCAGCAAGAATAGATAATAAAACAGCAAGCATCTATCTATCTATCTATCTGGATGTGTGTGTGTGTATATATATCAAAGTGTTATAAAAACAACATTAAGCCACAGTTTTTGACATTTTTATTTAAATGGTGGGAAAGTGCAACAAAACAAAACAAAAAACAGATGTTGTAAGCCTTCCCCATTCTCCTCTTTTTCCCCCATCAGTAGTTGCTTCCATACATATTTACTATGTATTTCTGTACTCCTAAATATTAAATTGAAAAGATTTTCTGCTATTCAGAATTTAAATAAGTAGCAGTATGTAATAATTGCTTCTATGATTACTATTATATTTTGAGATATATCCATGTCAGTAGAAGGTTGCTGTAATTCATTAACTTAAAATTATGTGTTTTTTATATTCCTAGTTTTCTATTTGCAGACATAAAGATTATCCCCAGCATTCTTGAAAACATTGTTTCAGGGGTGCCTGGGTGGTGCAGGCAGTTAAGTGTCAAACCCTTGGTTTAGTCTCAGGTCATGACCTCAGGGTCATGTGATTGAGGCTGCATCAGGCTCTGTGCTAAGTGGGGAGTCTGCTTGAGATTCTCTTTCCCTTTCCCTCTGCCCCTCCTGCTCCTGCTTGCTCTCTCTAAAATAAATAAATCTTTAAAAAAAAATAATGTTTCAATACATAATTTTGGAAATTTACAAATAAAACTTGCATTCCTGTGATATGCTCAACTTGTTCATGATGTCTTTTAGTTTTTATATAGGGCTGAATGGGTTTTCTTTTTTTTTCTTTCTTTCTTTCTCTTTCTTTCTTTTTTTTCTTAAGATTTTATTTATTTATTTGACAGAGGGACAGCCAGCGAGAGAGGGAACACAGGCAGGGGGAGTGGGAGAGGAAGAAGCAGGCTCCCAGTGGAGGAGCCTGATGCAGGGCTCGATCCCAGGACCCTGGGATCACACCCTGAGCCGAAGGCAGAGGCTTAATGACTGAGCCACCCAGGCACTCCCTGAATGGGTTTTCTAATAATTTGTTGAGGATTTTTGCATTTGGGTTCATGAGTAATGCTGGCCTGTGATTTCCTTTTTACTGAAATTTTGGTATCAAGGTTATGTTGACCTCAGAAATCAAGTTGGGAATTTTTTTTTCCATCTGTTCTCTGGAGGACTTTGTATAAGATGAGTATTACTTTTTCCTTAAATGATAACAGAATGCACTTGTGAAGCTATCTAGGTCTAGCATTTGCTATATCAAAATATTTAATTATGGATTTCACTTTTTAAATAGTATAGGACAATTTAAATTTGATTTTTTTCCTTGTGCCCACTTAGATAATTTACATTTTTCTACGAATTTCTCCATTTTATTTAAATTTTCTGAATATTAGGTATAAAGTTGTTCAAGACATTCTTAAATCCTTTTGAATGACACCAACTCTTTAGTGCTGTTGTCTTTTATATTCCCAAAACTGTTTACTTGTTCTTCTCTTTCCCTTTTGCTTTCTTAACATGTATTGTTAATTATATGAATCTTATCAAAACTGCTTTTGCTCCTTCGATTTTCTTTATAGTTTTTATCTTCTATTTCATTGAGTCTGATTTCTCCATTTACTGTTTTTTTTTTTCTTAACTTTCTTTTGGTTAATATGCGTTCTTTTTCAAATTTTGTTTAGTGAACACTTACCCTTTGATTTTTAGCCATTTCTTACTTTTTAGTATGTGCATGTAAGGCTAAAAAGGTCTCTGTAAGCAAAATTTAGCTGCAATTCATATTAATACGTTTTACTTCCATTATACTGTATGTCTATTGAAAATGTTTTCTTTTTTTATATATTTTTTAAATTTTTATTATGTTTTGTTAGTCACCATACAGTACATCCTTAGTTTTTGATGTAGTGTTCCATGATTCATTGTTTGTGTAGAACACACAGTGCTCCATGCAATACGTGCCCTCCTTACTACCCATCACCGGGCTAGCCCATCCCCCACCCCCTCCCCTCTGAAGCCCTCAGTTTGTTTCCCAGAGTCCATAGTCTCTCCTGGTTCATTCCCCCTTCTGTTTACCCCCACTTCATTCTTCCCTTCCTTCTCCTACCAATCTCCCTGCTATTTCTTATGTTCCATAAATGTTGGAGAGGATGTGGAGAAAGGGGAACCCTCTTACACTGTTGGTGGGAATGCAAGCTGGTACAGCCACTTTGGAAAACAGTGTGGAGGTCCCTCAAAAAGTTTAAAATAGAGCTACCCTATGACCCGGCAATTGCACTACTGGGTATTTGCCCCAAAGATACAGACGTAGTGAAGAGAAGGGCCATATGCACCCCAATGTTCATAGCAGCGTTGTCCACAATAGCTAAATTGTGGAAGGAGCCGAGATGCCCTTCAACTGATGAATGGATTAAGAAGTTGTGGTCCATATATACAAATGGAATATTACTCAGCTATCCGAAAGAACAATTACCCAACATTTGCAGCACATGGACAGGACTGGAGATTATGCTAAGTGAAAATGTTTTCTTAAATCCCTTTTTATTTTATCTTGGATCTAATTGCTATTTTGAAGCTTATTTCAAAATTAAATGTTTTCTAATTATATGACTTAATTTGCTACATTTAATCTCTCTAGGTCTGCAGTTCTCTCCTACATATCCTGTATGATTTCATTTCTTTTATGTTCACTGAGATTTGACTATAGTCTAGCTTAAGGTCAATTTTTATAAAAATTGCTCTTGAAAATAATGTATGGCCTCCAATTTGGGGTTGCAACAGTTTCCGTATATCAACTACGCCAAACTTGTTATTTGTTGTGTTTGAATCTTACCCCTAGTGTTTTGTTTTACTGTTTACTTTATCTGTTACCAACCGAGGTATGTTAAAATCTCCAATTGTAAGTCTTGATTTTTCTACTTCTATTTTGACTTCTCTTGATTTTTACTTTATGCATTTGATGATGCATAACTTCTCTGTCCAATACAGTTACCACTAGCCACATGTATCTCTTTAAATTTAAATTAATTTAAATTAAATTAAAATTCAAAGCCTTAGTCACAATAGCCACATTTCAAATGTTCCATAGTTACATATTGGACTGTAGCTCTTATATTGTCCAGTACAGATACAGAAAATTTCTTTTATCCCAGAAAGTTCTATTGAACAGCACTACTATATAATTACATTTATATAAATTTAGATTTATTATATTTTCTGAGAAAATTAGAAGTTTTCATCATTGTGAAAGGGTCTCTATCTGGAAATCCTTTTTTTAAATTCTTCTTTGTCTGATGTTAGGGTAATTACACAAAATTTCTTTGGGATGGATTTGCATGTTGGCTCTTTTTCCATTTCTTAATTTTTATTCTTTATGTGTACATACATTTTAAATTTATCTCTTTTAGAAAGAAAAGAGAGGGCAATTAATCTACTTAAATTTACTTTAATGCTGATATATTTGAGTTCATTTCTAACATTTTATTATGTGCTTTCTACCTATCCTCTGCTGTAAATTTATTTTTCCTTGTTTATTTTCTTATTTTAGTCATATCCTATATTTTTTTGGCAATCCATGTTTACTTCCCCAATATAGAAATATATAGTTTATTGTTGTTATTTTCTTTTTGTAGTAGTTACCTTCCAAATAACAGGATGCATCCTTCAATTAGATAAAAACAGTAAATATCCATTAATTCAATCTTAAACTTCTCAACATGTATGATATTTTCTAAATATAGGCAAACACACATGAATATGTACATGTTTGAAACTTCACAAACCATCATAATTATTAATTTGTAAAGAATTAAATATTTACTGTATGTATAAATATTTCACATATATATTCCTACATATGTATTCTTTTTTCTTATGAATTCTTTCACTCCCTCTATTTTTCTGTTAGGTAATTTTCCTTTCTGACTAGAATATATCCTTTAAATGTTTCCTTATTGTGTGTCAGTTAGTGGCAAACTCTTCAATTTTGTTCCTCTGATTTTAGCCATCATTCTTAAAAGATATTTGTTTTCTGTGTCTCAACTTCTTTTTTTTTTTTTTTTTTTTAAGATTTTATTTACCTATTTGACAGAGAGAGAGACAGCCAGTGAGAGAGGGAACACAAGCAGGGGGAGTGGGAGAGGAAGAAGCAGGCTCCTAGCGGAGAAGCCTGATGTGGGGCTCGATCCCAGAACGTTGGGATCACGCCCTGGGCCGAAGGCAGACGCTTAACGACCAAGCCACCCAGGCGCCCCTCTGTGTCTCAACTTCTACAAAGCAGTTAATTTCTTTCATCCGAGTGAAGGTATCTTTCTGTTGCTTGCTGCCTTTCTTCTTGCACAGAGAGGTCTTTGTGATTTTACCACCACCCTCATAAAAGTAATGTGCTACACCCATCTGATTCCATCTTAAAATTTCTTTTTTTTTTTTAAGATTTTATTTATTTATTTGAGAGAAAGAGAGTGAGAGAGACAGAGCACAAGGGGGTTGGGCAGAGGGAGAGGGAGAAGCAGGCTCCCCAGGAGCAGGGAGCCCTATGCGGGACTGATCCTAGGACCCCAGGATCATGACCTGAGCTGAAGGCAGACGCTTAACCAACTGAGCCTCCCAGGAGCCCCTAATTTTTGTTGTTGTTGTTGTCTTTGCTTTTCTTTAGTTTATCTCTTCTGTGTCTTGGTAGGGATTTTTTTTTAAATTTATCCTTTCAATAATTTGTAGCATTTCTCGAATCTTTGATTTGGGATATTTCATTAAAATAAAAATTCAACTCCTTTCTCCCAGTATTGCTTCTTCCTCATTTTCACTGTCCTGTCCCTCTTTCTGTGTCTCTTGCTCTGGCATATTTGTCACTTGACCCTTTATGTCTGTCATCATCATCTATATATGTAGATATAGATATTGTTTTTGGTCTTAGATAATCATCTTCTGACCTATACCCCAGTTCACTAATTTTCTCTTCTCATGTATTTAATCCTATGTCAACCTCATCTTCACGAGTTCTTAATTTTTGTAGTTTGAGATTTTTTGTTTCATTTTTAGATCTGCTGTGCCACATGTCTTATTTTCAGTTCCTCTGGACATTTTCACCTGTCTTTTGTCACCTTATACATAGTTGCTGTAGTCATTTTTCAGTCTGTCTTTGAACATTGCAACATCAGGGTTCCTGTGAGTCTGTTTCAGCTATCTAATTCTGGTCTTTCTCACTAATGATTTTTTTTTTTAACCATAGGTACCTGACAATTCTTGTCTGTGTAGTGGATATTGTATTTTTTAAATGGGAGAAATATTTGGGGCCTAGAGTGATATTACCTTTTCTCAAAGAGCATTTGTAAGTCAGAAACTACTATGTTCCACGTTCATGGCTTTTGATGCTCAGGACCATTGAGGTGATGCTAACTGCAGTTTCAGGCAAGTACTGTTTGATTTCTGGTTCACATGACCCTGTAAGGTCATTTTTTGTATTTCAGTTTTACCTTTTTTTTTTTTTTTTAAGTTTCAGTTTCTAATGTTGGGGAGTTACCAAACTATATTACCTTGCGTTGCATGGTTCTTTGACTTACATTACTTCTACCCTGCTATTCTATCAAGACTACTACATATTTTTGCAGCCATTTCTTTTGAATTAGAAAAGGCCTTTTGGGCAAAACCAGAAAAGTTTGGTACTAATTAGTTTATGTTGAAACAGAAGCTGTGCTATGAGGTCACTTCAGCTTTAATACCTAGCTAGTTGTTTAGGACCTCAGGACATCCTGGCCATCTACCTTTCTCTTGCGATGGTACATATTATCACTATCCGTTACTTATCACTTAGTGATCAGTCTCAAAAATGAAGTACAGGTGCTAGTCTTGTATATAATCCTTGGCTAGATTTGTATGTATTTTGGATCTGCCATAGATAAGCTTCTAAGAATCCCTTGATTCTTGAAAAGTGTCAAGACTTTAGGGATTCCTGGGGCGCCTGGGTGGGTCAGTTGTTAAGCATCTGCCTTTGGCTCAGGGCCTGATCCCGGAGTCCTAGGATCAAGTCCCACATCGGGCTCCTCCGTTGGGAGCCTGCTTCTTCCTCTCCCACTCCCTCTGCTTGTGTTCCCTCTCTCGCTGGCTGTCTCTCTCTCTGTCAAATAAATAAATAACATCTTAAAAAAAAAGACTTTAGGGATTCCTGGGTCTACTCTATCCATTTCAATATTTGTATACTCTTCTTGATCATGACAAGAGCCTTAGTTAAATGCCAAATGAATATTTACCCAATAGGATTCTTTTTGCTTAAAGTCTTAGGTTATTCTTTTATTTTTGACACAATAGTATAGTTAATGTTTTTAAAGACTATTGTTAATATAGTTTATGTACATGTTTCATTTTTTATGGATTTACTCCTTTTTTTTTTTGTCTTATGTTCTCATTTTTCTCTTACCTCTCAATTTACTCTTCTCAACAAAGATGGCCATTTTAGAATCATTTTAGTGAGGGTCTTCAGGTGCTAAGACTTATTCACTAACATTCCAGTAATCACTAATATTCACTAATAACTAAGTTTTGCTTTCTGAATGTATCTTAATGTTCTTGTTATTAAATCAGTGTTTAGCTGGGTATAAATGTCTGAGTTCATTGTATTTCTAGAGCGTTCTGAAGATACTATCGTACTGTTTTCTGGAATTGACTGTTTTCTGTTGTAGGTCAGACATCTAAGATTAGTTTAATAACTGTTTCTTCATAAATACTTTTATTTTGTAGCTTTATGTACCACTCATTTTTCTTTGATTTACTATTTCATTACAATTTTAATGGGCTTAGATTTTCTTTTATTTATATTATTAATTCCTCTGAGTGTACTTTAAAATAGGAGCTTATATCTTATTTCAAACCTGAAAAATATTTTTGTTCTTAATACTTTAAATACTACTTTCTCTGTTATTACCTGTTTTCTTCTGTAACAACTATTTTTTTAAATAGAATTTTTCCCTGTATCTCCAGCATTCTTAACTATTTGTTCATATTTGTATTTAAATTGCCTTTTTTTCTCTCTGCTGCATACTCTGAATTTCTCAATACTATCTTACCATTCACTCACTGTTCTTTTCATGAAATGTGTTGAGTCAGGATTTTTTTCCCACATGATGCATTTCAGTAATTAACTCCTTTTTAAGCTTTCCTATATAGTATTTTTTCTTGTGTTATTTTTGTTTGCTTTTCATTAAGAGATACTTCTTTTTTAAACTAGGATTTATACACCCATATTTCTCTTTGAATATTTTAATATAATTAAAAATCTTTGTAAGAATCTGTTATAAAGTGGGGCGCCTGGGTGGCACAGCGGTTAAGTGTCTGCCTTCGGCTCAGGGCGTGATCTCGGTGTTATGGGATCGAGCCCCACATCAGGCTCCTCTGCTATGAGCCTGCCTCTTCCTCTCACACTCCCCCTGCTTGTGTTCCCTCTCTCTCTGGCTGTCTGTATCTCTGTCGAATAAATAAATAAAATCTTAAAAAAAAAAAAAAAAAAGAATCTGTTATAAAGTACATTTCAGGTGGAAAGTTTTTACATCCCAACATATATGTTGGCTGTCATTGCATTAGATTAGTTTCAGGTGTTTTGTTATCTTGAGTGGAATGTTTGGAATTTTTGGAATTTGAAGTGTGGGTTCTCTCCCTGCTATTTTCAGATCATATTTTAGTTTGTAATAAAGTTTCAGTTGCCTCCATTCATTTAACCCTACAGGCCAAATTTTTAATAAAGTGTAGGTTTCCTGTCCTATGGTTATATTAGCAGTATGGCAAGATGGACATGGACACAGCCAGTGATTTGATTCAACTCCATTCAGAGGCTTTGTCCACTCATCGCCCTATGTTTGAAACTTACTAGGGTTTATAGATCAGACAATGACTGATGGTATTTTGTTTATTTTATTATATATATATATTTCTCCATTCACGAAGTTTGTGGTATAGGGAACCACATTTCATTCACTGGCTTCATAAAGTCACTATGGTTCAGAGTCACCATTTTACATGAAGCACTTTTAGCACCCTTTATTCTGCAGAACTAAACTCCTGGCCAACAGTATCTTCTTCTACACCTAAAATTCAGTAAGCCTCAGCTTCAGCCTGGCTTGTTACTGCATGTTGTTATTCTATTTCTGGCTCACAGAGACTTTTTATCTTGTATTTGAGCTCAGCAGTGACTTTTAGATTTTCTTTTTTAATATTTTATCAATCATTACTATGTGTTTAGAACAGAGAGGGTGATCAAAGCATGAACTTCATGCTCCAGCTTGACCTGAATGCCGGTGGCATTGATTTTTCACAAAACTGTGTAGCTGCTGTATAGAATATTAGAACCACAGTCCTTCAAGCAGATCATATTGACCACAAACATAAGACACAATTTATAAATTATGCAACATGCAGAGAAGATGCAGAAACATAATGCCTCTATCAATTAAAATATTTTTATGTGGTATTGAGTTTGATTTTTCCGAGGAGTTCGATTTAATCGCAAGATGCAACTTAGCTGTACTATTTTACCTATAGACGTAGAGAGGTACTTCTTTTATTTTTCATAAATGCAGTCCCATGCAAATATTTCAAAGCATATCCCTTTGACTTCTGGCACTACTACAACATATTTTTTCATACTATCATTTTTTTAAGTAAAAACGTGTGTGTGTGTATGTTTTTTTTTTTTTTTTTCCCTCCTGGATGTGTGATGCCTCTATTGAATAATTGAAAGGAACAGCTCAAGGCACAAAACCTTAGGACAAAAAAAAAAAAAAGTCATTATATTTTATTTCCTTTTACTTTTTCATTGGGCTTTGAAGTTTTTCCTTATGTATTATTTTTTGCCTTACAATGTTTGTCAGATTCACATTGATGAACATTGATTAAAGCAGAACTATTTAGATTAAACTGAGTATAATATACTTGCAATATTGACTTTTTTCTTTAAGACAAACTTAGTCATTGACTCTCCCCCATAAGTTTGGGGAGGGGGATGAATATTTTAACCCCTTAGAATTTGAATTGAGCTGTAACTGAATGAATTTCCTCATCTTAATAGGCCCACAAAGGTGGGTGGGTGGGTGGATGGATGGATGGATGGATAGATAAGAGTGTATAGATGCATTAACATATAGAGTACTACCATATTTGATGTCCGTATGATACTGAGCATTTAATAGGGTTTGAGATACTATTAATTCACACTGTTAAACACCAGTTATCATAGCTTTGCATTGGCAACCCAAAAGAATGAAATAACTGTACAACTGAGCTGAATGTTAAGGCTGTGGCTAAAAAAGTCACAATCAGGAATCAAAGCATGAAACCCTAAGGGAAAGTTAAGCTTCAGGAGATTTCATATCACTCTGATTAATCAGACTTGAAGACCGGGGGAGCTGGTCTCTATTCCCAAAGCCTACTCTCATTCCTTCTCATGCTAACCGTATGGCTCCCCGCTCCAACAATCAGTGGGACAATTTCTTACTTTATTCCCTAATTAAAAGTGATAATATCATCTCCTAATTTTTGTTTTAATTTTGTTAGATTTCTAATCCACTAGGAATTTATAATACAAAACAGAGTGTAATTTTCATCCAGAGGATTATTTTTTTTTTCTAACCTCACTTACCAGAATAACCCAGGCTCATGGAAGATAAATGTCACTTTTATCATAAGATAAATCCTATCTATTCCTTGAAACTGTCTGCTGTGGTCCATTTTCCTACTGTTTTCATAGGGATATTTTACTTTTTTTGTTTTAAACTATTTTCTGGGGAAAGTCCCCTGTCACTGATTATTAAGTTTTATTTGCTTGTGTTAAACCCATAAATGGACTCTACAATATTCAATGCTTTTTACAATAGCTTTATCCAATCCATCTCCAAAATGTACTTATTTTTCTTTGTTCCTGGTATGACCGATTTTATTCCTTATCTCTTTTTTAATATATTTATTTTATTATTATTATTTTTATTTGACAGAGAGAGAGAGAACACAAGCAGGGGGAACAGGAGGCAGAGTGAGAAGCAGGCTCCCACTGAGCAGGGAGCCCCACATGGGTCTCGATCTCAGGACCCTGGGATCATGACCTGAGCCAGAGGCAGACACTTAACTGACTGAACCACCCAGGCACCCCTATTCCTTATCTTTGAAGGGAACTTTATTTGTAATTTTCCTCTTCTTTTTCTCTAAGCATCCCTCTTCCTGACTCCCAAATTAAATACCCCAAACTTAATTGTATTAAGAAAATTCAATGCTTGTCAATCCCGTGTCCAAAAGCATTTACAATAAACTGAAATCTTCTTAGCATACTTCTTTCTACATTTTCTGTAGATCTTCCTTTCTTTCCAAACTGCTCCTCCAGATGCAGTGCACACTAACACATCAAACTGCTTGCTTTTCCCCGGGGCCGTCCATGCTTCTGTGCCTTTGTGTTTGCTCCTTGATGGTGGAATATTGCCATCCTTCTTTTGTCTTCCCTTCCTTCAAGTGGCAGTGCCTTGGCAGTAGCTGCCTTACCTCAGTGCCTCTGACGGCCCTACCTTTTCTCCTTCCATTTACACCTTGCACGAGCCACTATCGTAATACTTACCTCCAATGACAGTAAGAAGTACTTTTTTAAGAGAAAGATTTATTTATTTATTTGAGAGAGAGAGAGAGAGAGCGTGCAGGGGAGAGGGTTGGAGGGAGAGGGAGAGAGAGAATCTTAAGAAGTCTCCACACACAGTGCAGAGTCTCACACGGGACTCCATCTCACAGCCCTGAGGTTATGACCTGAGCCGTAATCAAGAGTTGGACACTTAACCCACTGAGCCAACCAGGCACCCCAAGATGGTTTTAAAGTACCTCTCATGAGTTAATTTACCCTACAAATGTCATATACAGTATGAATACAAAAAACTCTACATTGTTTTATCCTAGTAGTTTTAGTATTTGACTGCATTTTTGAAATAGAGAAATGTTGGGTGCTTGGGTGGCTCAGTTGGTTAAGTCAGGTCAGGTCATGCTCAGGTCATGATCCTGGAGTCCTAGGATCAAGTCCTACACTGGGATCCCCACTCAGTGGGGAGTCTGCTTCTCCCTCTGACCCTCTCCCCCCATGCTCTCTCTGTCTCTCTCTCTCAAATAAGTAAATAAAATCTTTTAAAAAATGTTAATTTCCAGCACCACTATTTAGAAAATCTGTCACACACAGCAATAAAGTAGAACACATTTAATAAATCTCCATCATTCAGACTAAATGTGGGAAAGCCAAAATAAAGAAATTTATATTTCAGTCATAAAATTTTAAAAATAAGAATGTATTTGTAACTTTGGCAAAACACAGTGTTTACAAGTTTAGTCATTAGTGATGACACTTTAATGAATAGATTAGATTGCTGGCAATTACCACATTAGAGTTTTGATTAAATGGTTATTTGAGATTTCCCTTAAGAATTGTAAATGTAGACTCATTGACTCTATGTCTCTTTTTTGTTTTTAGTTTTTTCTTAGAATTTGTCTCTAAAATTAGTTTTAGGGTAAACTTTAGTTCCTCTTAGGCCTTTACTCCAATTACAGAAATTGACAGAAAAATTATTGTCTGCTAACCATCAGATGCTACAATGCTCACAGTCAGATTGAAAGAGGTTTAACTACCCACAGCTTCCATGATTTCCATGCAATGCATGTCTGTACTATGGCAATTCCATTTCCTAGATTTGGCAGGTATTTGAAAGAATCTGTTGAGAAATCTCAGTCCAGATATAACCACATCAAATACACATCAAGCACTTTCCTATTCTACCAAGAACTCTGTTGCATTTGTGCCATATTGATGCTCTTCCCTCTACTTGAATTAAGTTTTCTTTCCAGGCCTTCCAGTCTACTCTTAAACGAAGCTGCAATTCTTCTACCATGAACTATGCTTTCAACCTTCACCAAAGAATTTGTTTCTTTCTTCTGTCTTCCTGTTTCACTTGCTTTGTGTATTTCATGTATCACTTTTCAAATACTGCCTTACACTATGGCTAATTGTCTCCCACATATTTTTGAGGGGTGTGTTCTCATTAAATCTCTGGTCATTAAATCGTAGACTTGTGCAGATAAAACTGCTGCCATTGCTATTTTGGACTAAAATAAGCTTCATCACTCGAAACCTGTTTTAATTCATCCTTAATGTTTTTGTTAATGTTTATGTTCAGTACTCAAGCCACTTTTAAAGTAGACTGCATTGAAAAAAAACAACACATATGCCTTATTTACAAAAAAAATTCATTTATTTATAAGTTGTAATAACCACAGGATGAAAAGAAAATCTAAAATGTTAAAAGTTTAATTTTCTTTTTTCCTTGACCTAGCGGTCTCAACCCTGTTCTCCAAATGTAAAAGCATTTTAAAAAATTAATTTATATGAAGACCTGGAGGTCATTTTCAAGAAGCTCCAGAGAATTGAGACCGAATCAGTTATATGGACTTTAGTGATTGCAAACAAGGAAAGTCAATTTCTAGTGCTAATATCAAGGAATTTAATTTGTTCACTCTTATTAGTATAATTAGGAATAATACTGCTTCGAGGCAAGTAGCTTAATCTATAAAGGAAGAAGAGTAATTTCAATCCATGTAAATTTACTTACCAATATTTTACAGGAGAGTCATACCTTGTATTTTTCCCGGTGCTTACAGTTGATCATAAAACCAGAGTCAGATCCCCATGCCTCTAATCTCAGGTAAAAAAAAGAGAAAGGGTACTGGGGTTACGCTGGGTGGTCTGACATTGCATGAGTTCTTTAGCTGGTTCATAAACTGAGAAGAGAGACGCATGACGTAAGGGAAGGAACAATGCAATTGAAGGTGCCTTACCAACAGGGGACATGTAGCAAATTTTTCATCCCCTCTGAGCTTTGACTTCCTTAGCTATAGAATGGTGACATCTACGCCCTCTCACAGGGATGTTGTGGTAAGGAATTCACTGTAGATGTGATAGTGTGTTTTGGTTGCTGTCTACTGCCTTCAAAAACTGGGAATGCAACAGATGAATTTCCAACCTCCAGTAAATTTCTAAGTCTTTGGCTGACTTTATTCTAACTTCCCGAGGCCAACATGATGGAAGACTGAAACCTGTATCAGACTCTTTTGACCTTAACTGTCAATTTAAGGAATCAAATACTTATTGCTTGAGTTCACTTGTTACTTGATCTTAAACAGCTAATTCCCAGCTCAGTCCGTCAGGCAAGGCAGAGGAAGTTGGGTACCAATTTGAAAAGAACAGACAGCCAGGGCTTGAATCCCTTCTCCACTTTTTATCTAGTGATGGTGGTACCTTTCTCTGGCTCAGTTTCAGGATGCCTGATAATAGTACCTATTTTATCAGGTTGATGTGCAGCATCAAGAGTTAATGGTATGTATTTAAAGCACTTAGCGCAGGGCCTGACAAATAGTAAATACCACCTTATTTTTCTTAGGCATTAGGTATAGTCTCTGAAGCTAAGTGATATCTTTATTTTTTAACAGCTTTATGGAGGTATAAGTAATAAAGAACTGCACATATTGTATACAATTTAATAAGTATGGACATATATAAACACACATGTTACCATCACCACAATCAAGGTAATATTTCTACCCAATATTTTCCAGAGTTTTCTTGCACCCCCCTTTTTTATGGTAACCCAATTAAAAAATGGGCAAAAGACTCAAATTGATACTTCTCCAAAGATGACATACAGATGGCCAAAATGTATATGAAAAGATGGTCAACATCATTCTCAGGGAAATTCAAATTCAAACTACAATGAAATATCTCAAACCTGTTAGGACAACTCTAATTTAAAAACAAAGCAAAACAAAAAAGTAAAGATATCAGGTGTTGGTGAGGTTGTAGAGAAATTGGGACCCTTGTAAGAATGTTGGTGGGAATGTAAAATAGTACAACAGCTATGGGAAACAGTATGGAGATTCCTTAAAAAATTAAAAATAGAACGATGTGATGTAGCGATTCCACTTTGGGATATATAGCCAAAGGAATTGAAATCAACATCTCAAAGAGATATCTACAACCCTCATGTTCATTGCAGCACTATTCAGAGTAGACAAAATATAGAAACAATTGAAGGGACCATCAAAAGATGAACGAGTTAAAAAGATGTGGTATATACATGCAATGGAATAGTATTGAGCTAAGTGCCTCATTTTAACATCCTACATTTTTAGCCCAGCAATGGCCATTTGAATGAAATAATATGAAGAAAAAAAAATAGTTCATAATAGATATGAAACGCACTTATAGAATTGTCTTCCTTATTTTTACATGCATACATACAACTTCTTTAGCTTGAAATCCTTTTATAATTTAAGAAAAAATCAAATGTTTGGAACATAAATTAATGAGAACTTTATTGTAACATTTCATTTGATCTGAATGTGCTGTAACTTCATGGATAGGAATCTTGGGTTTTTAAATTTGTTTTTACACAACGGTTAAAAAATGTAAATTAGCATTAGAATGTTACGAAGTTCAAATGATTTTTGCCAAGTAAAGTATTTCATTTATCTATCACATCAAACTCATTAGGAAAATGAATGTGAAGCATTAATGAGGTGAGTCCCTGGGCTCTCATTCTTCCTCTCCTTTACTCTATTGGCTGAATATTGTTTGCTGGCTGTTGTTAGCAGAGCTGCATTTATTGCCTCTAATCTTATAGCTATTCTCTGTGGAACCACCTAGACTCTCAATATGTCTACCCACCATAATCTGTGATCTATTTCATAAGCAAGAAGAAAAATTCAAGTTTCCAAAGATCAGGCACATATGCATTTAGTAAAATTGAGATTATAATCAAACTATTTTGAATTAGAACATATGTACCAGCATAATACATCATTGTAATGTAACTCATCTTTACATTCACAATAAATGTGCAATTGTATCTACTTTTTAAAAATTTAACATCAATTAATTAACATATAGTGTATTATTAGTTTCAGAGGTAGTTTAGTGATTCATCAGTTGCATATAACACCCAGTGCTCATTACATCAAGTGCCCTCCCTAATGGCCATCACCTAGTTACCCCATCCCCCCACCCATCCCCAATCCTCAGTTTCCCTTAGTTAAGAATCTATCATGGTTTGTCTCTCTGATTTCATCTTATTTTATTTTTCCCTCCTCCCATATGTTCATTTGTTTCTTAAATTCCACATGAGTGAAATCATATGATAATTGGCTTTCTCCAATTGACTTATTTCACTTAGCATAATACCCTCTAGTTCCATCCACTTTGTTTCAAATGGTAAGATTTCTTTTTTATGACTGAGTAGTATTCCATCGTGTGTGTGTGTGTGTATGTGTGTGTTTGTAGTCATATACTACATCTTCTTTTCTGTTCAACTGTCGATGGACATCTGGGCTCTTTCCATATTTTGGTTATTGTGGACATTGCTACTGTAAACATTGGCATGCAGGTGCCCCTTTGAATCATTGTGTTTGTATCCTTTGGATTAATACCTAATCCTAACTACTATTTAAATATATAATGAACTACCCCAAAATTTATGGGCTTCACAGTAGCCATTTATTTAACTCATGATTTTGTGGGTCAACCTGGCAACTCTTCTCTTCTGGACTGCCTTAGCTGATCACTGCAGTTAGTTGGAGGCAAGATGGGCACAATTGGCTAGGATGTATACATTCTGTAGCATACATTCTGTATACATACATTGATATATATGTTTCATATATGAGATACATCAAACTTATCCAGTACATGCATATGTATGTGTCTATGATTAAAATATAAATAAACACTCTTCCAAGGCAACAAAAAAAATCAGTTTATATCTTTGTAGACATATCAGAAATCAAGTATATGCATAAACAGAAATAAATCAGGCCGTGGTGTGCTACTGCATAACTTCTATCGGCAGTCACATCACTCTGTTTTTCTCTGGTGAAATTTAAGACCCCCACTATATAGTAGAGTTTTCTATTTTGTTGCATAATAAATTATCATGAACGTAATGTGTTGCCAGCCTGCTCTGTTTATAGAGTCCTATCCAAGGCACTGAAGAGTAAACAAAAAAGGGTTTAGGATTAGGTAATTTAAAATCTAGTTGAGGTAAACCTCACATGCACATTTGCTTTTAGTCTAAGCAGCAAAGTCTAAGTAAGTTAGTACAATTTTTGGCATAGGACTTTAACTGGAGGGACTCAGGGAAGAAGACACCTGGGGGAATTGGATAATGATTTTCTTATGTCACAAGGAGTACATGGATGAGGAAAGGGAATGAGTGTGGAAATGAAGTGAGATAGGCTTGTTGAAGAAAATAGCTTGTAGAAAAGGAACACATATGACACTGAAGTGGTGA
This sequence comes from Ursus americanus, assembly GCF_024610735.1. Lineage (NCBI taxonomy): Eukaryota > Metazoa > Chordata > Mammalia > Carnivora > Ursidae > Ursus > Ursus americanus. The sequence continues at coordinate 39,188,470 of NC_142144.1, forward strand.
GGTTAATGGTCATAAGCAAAAGGGAGTTATTGAATGTTTGTAGGAAAGAGATAATCCAAAGTGATATTCATACCTGTAGGGGGCCTTTTCTATTTAGCAAGCCTTTAAATAGCTCAGAAATATAAAGTTGCATTATAATCAACCTATCTGAATGGGTTTAATGTAACTTACTTTTAATAATTTTAAACTTACCTAAGTATCTAGTGATAGGTTTTATACAAGTGAGTCTAGTTTCTTCTAATAATATATACCATAAGTAATTTAAGAAATGATTAATAGAGACATGATTCCTTAAAAAGTGCTCCACAAGATATCAAAAGTATAAAAATTATCAAAATAGTAAAAATTAGACATTGGCCCTTAATCTTAGTTTTCTTGAGTTTTTTATGACCTCTCTGGAGATACAGAATCAGCATTAGAGTTCTCAAATCTCTTGAGGAGCTGACTCTTTGTAAAAACAATGCCAAATGGAACTTTTTCTATTGTGTTGGAGTTTCTTTGCTTTAGGGAGTGGCTCCTGTGGTCAAGAGTACATGCTAGATCATAAGCAGAACATAGTAAGATACTGTAAAACTAGTTATTTATCCAACTCCAGCCCATAGGCTGAGAGAAGAGAGTGATGGTAAAAAAAAATAAATAAAATTGGGAATTTATTTGGAGAGAGAGCTGTTAATGGAAAAGTTATGCCAAGTAAAGTTGAGAGAGCTACTCAGAGATGTTATCTGTGTGCTTTAAATTTTTAGGGATACAAGAAGAATTTTCTGATTTAAGCCTGAAAATGTCTACAGGTTCTCATAGCCTGTGGCAGGAGAGTGACGTGAGCTGCATGGGAAATGGACATAATTGGGCAGAACGTACTGGGCAGCTTCCCCTGGGCCACAGCTGAACCTTGTGGAAGGAAGCATAGACAAAGTGATCTCGGTAGAGAGTGTGTTCTTAGTATAGACAGCCAGAAGATAGAGGCTGAGGGGTGCCTGGGTGGCTCAGTCAGTTAAACATCTGACCAGCTCAGATAGTGATCTCAAGGTCCTGGGATCGAGCTCCATATTGGGCTCTATTCTCAGGAGGGAGTCTGCTTGTCCTTCTGCCCTTCTTCCTGCTAGTGCTCACACCTGCGTGCTCTCTCTCTCTCTCAAATAAATAAATAAAATCTTAAAAAAAAAAAAAAAGAAAAAACCTTGAGGCTGAGAGAGCAAGTCATGAAAGTCTAATTGGAAGAAGCTTCATCTTCATCAGGGAGCTAAAAGCCAAGTGTTTTTCAGTGATGGTTATCTTGGAGGGACTCCCAAAATATTCTTTGATGGGCAGAAGTACTTTATTTTAGCAGTTGACACGAAGGTGGTTCTGATGTCATATTATAGTTACGACTGCATAATGTTTCCTATAATGCTTGTTTCCTATAATGCATTACCCTTCCCCGAAGCCTGGGCATAGATGTACCAATCAACTGAAATGCAGAGGAGGAGGTAAAGCAAATGGAAGAAAGAAACTGAACATGAAGGATATGGAAGCCGCTCCCAGATTCAGGTCAAAGCTGCCTGGAAAGAGAATAGTTTTGAGTCAAATGAGAGAATAAAGTTTTGTCATTAGACCAGACAGGACTTTTAAATACTAGAATGCGATTATAAAAGCTTAGGGATTTATTCAATATTTTATACAGTGAGAGAGAAAAATAATTCAACAAAGCAGTTGGAAGGTGTACAGATGAGAGTGGGTGAAATTGCTTTGTGCTTTAACTTTGAATCTACCTCATTTAATCGATTCTACTCTAGTTCGTTTAATTTGAAGTATATAAACTTTAATCTTCTCAAGATACAGAAATTATATTGGTGGATTGGGGTGAATATAATAATACAGTGTATATACCAAGACATTTAAAAAAACTGATAACAGTAAAATGTAGTTGTATCAGAGCTAAAATAATAAAATACTTCAATATGGGGGGATTAATAAATCTTTGAATTCTGCTGAGACATAGATTAAGAAGACAACTGTTAGATTTATTATTTTAAATGAAAACCGTTTTTTTTTTTTTTTTTTGCAAGGAATACTACCTTTAGATATGATTCTAGCCTATTTAGAAATGCTATGTGTTTTAGTGTAGGTCAGCCAAGTCATACTCAATGGCCAGTTATAATCAGTAAAACCATCCTCCTACACCAAATACAGGTTAAACCCCTAGATGAACAAGTTTTTCCGAAACCGTCTAGGAAGTATTTTTATTCTAAACATTCAGAGATTGGACGTCAACAGTTCTAAGAATGTTTTTAAAAATTTAAATTTGTAGGAAGAAAACTCTTTGTCTCCTTTGGTAAAGAAACTTAGGCAGAACCTGAACTTTATTGTAACAAGTTACAGAACATATGAAGCGTTAACTAAAATTTTTGGTGACAGACATGTGAATATTCATTCATTTCCTTTGTTATCTTTCTAAACAAAGTTAGTAACCAGCCCAGAGCTCAACATTATCACAGTACTTAGTCATCAGTTTATTTAGTTAGTTTCTCTTTAGGATTTTTCATTAACTGAAGGTTGAAACCCATGGCTTCCGGTTATAGCCATGATTTTAATCGAGCCAAAATCAAATCTATTCAGGGCACACAATTTTATTTCACAAATTGACTTTTTTCCCCCCAGCAATATTAAACTCATTAGTGGCAGACATTGAGTAGAAAGTTCGTTGTTTTTAACCATAACTGAAGTGTTTCCAGGTCAGTGTAACAGAGGTAGGGGGAAACCACAAAGACTAAGAGAGTTCGTAAAGGTGCTGTTCTAATGAAGACCCATGGAATAGTAACCGTGTAATTTAAGCCATGAGTAGATGATAGTGAGTGACGGTCCATGGATTGGAGATGACAGAAGATTTTAAGAATTGTTTTGATAGAAGTATTAAACTGGAAAATTAGGGGTTAAATGACTGGGTTCTGGTCACATGTTGTTCTGAGTATGTAGGGCTTTTCGGATCACACAGATGTCTTGGTCAAATGGGTATTTGGGCCACATTAGGGAAGTGACCATATGATGGAGCTGGTTATATGAAATTATGCTTTGTACTGTGAGACTGAATGTCCCATACCCTTGTCATTATCCTGCATAATTTATCCAGGTTACCTTCACGTGATGTGCTCCCTCACAAAAAGTAGACAGTACCAAAAGCAAACTTGTTATCTCATAATTTGATCAAGGTTCACACTGCCAATACCAAATGCATTTAAATAGAATCTAATATGGAGACATTAAATGAAAAGAGTTTTATGGAAGTGATTTTTGTTCATCAGATACATGTAATAGAGCCCTTCATCTTTCCTTTATGGTACCTGTTTTTTTATTCAAAAGATAACGTGAATAGTAATCCAAATTCCAAAGTATGTCACAAAGAACCTCATAATGAAATCAATTCAAGAATGGGAATTTTTTCCCCAGATAATATACAGTAGCCAGATTGGACATAAGTTACATATTAATAATTACCAGGTGTGGCAGATTTTATTTTACAAAGATGGATATAATACCATCACCCTATAAACTCTTCCCTGCATTGTGACCTTCCTGTTCACCTAATCAAAAACTGGAGCCAAGACCCTTAAATCTGGATTGTCTATAGCGACTCACTTATAATCAATAGAATGAGGCTAGAGTGACACAGGCTGATTTCTGAGTTGTACATCTTCTGCCTTAGTCTCTTAAAACACTTGCTGTCTCTGTGTTCACTCTCTAGAGTCTTCAAAATTCAGCTGCCATGCCCTGAGAAGCTCAGGCCACATGAAGAAATAACATGTAGATGTTCCAATCTACAATCTTTAGCTGAGCATAGCTTTTAGCCATCCCAACCTATGCACCAGATGTATGAAGAAGTCTTCAGAGGGGTGCCTGGGTGGGACCGTTGGTTAAGCATCCAGCTTCATTTCGGGGGCATGATTTCAGCGTTCTGGGATGGAGCCCCGCACTGGGCTCTGTTGTCAGTGGAGAGTCTGCTTGAGGATTCTCTCTCTCCCTCTGCCCCTCCCCTCTCTCTTTCTCAAATAAATAAATCTTTTTTTTTTTAAAGAAATTCTATGGGGTGCCTGGGTAGCTCAGTCGGTTAAGTATTTGCCTTTGGCTCAGGTCATGATCCCGGGGTCCTAGGATAGAGTCCTGCGGCAGGCTCCCTGCTTCTCCTTCTCCCTCTGCCCCTTCCCCTGTTCGTGCTCTCTCTCTTGCTCTTTCTCTCTCTCATGAATAAATAAAATCTGGAAGGAAGGGAGGGAGGGAGGAAGGAAGGAGGAGGGAGGGAGGGAGGAAGGAAGGAGGAGGGAGGGAGGGAGGGAGGGAGGGAGGAAGGAAGGAAGGAAGGAAGGAAGGAAGGAAGGAAGGAAGGAAGGAAATAAGGAAATTCCATGCTGCAATTATGTAAGTCATCCTGCCTGTTTGGTTCTTCCCAATTCTGTACCTGTCCAAATTCCTGATTCACAAAATCAGTTAACATAATATAAGTTTTTGTTTTACACCAGTAATTTGGAATAATTTGTTGTGCAAGGGTTAATTGAAGTAGAATTTGGTGTTTCAAAATATGGCATCAATGTAACAAAACTGAAAACACCTGGCATTTTTCTTTTAATTTAAATTCGATTAGCCAACATAGAGTACTTCTTTACTCAGATACAGTGTTCAACAATTTGTCAGTTGCTTATAACACTCTGGCACTGGTTTTGGGGGTAGGTCACAGGTATAACCCTGGCAGGCCTTGAATATGCTGTTAGTGAAGGCTTAAAGGAAAATGAAAAAAATATTACTCAGCCAGAAGAGAAAGGATCCTTGTTATACAGTGGCAGAAAATTTGGCCATACTGTCACCTGTGGTAACATGGAAAATGGAAAATATCTCTAACAAACTAATTGAATTTGCTAAGGAGATTTCCATGTTGAGTTTTTAAAGTGCCACTAGATTTCTTTTAGTTATGTATGATAAAATATAAATAGAAACCAGCTAAAAAGGAATTATTCAGTTTTTCAGCAAACTTTAGAAAAGTTTATAAAAGAGACAAGACTTGCTGAAGTTTGGAAAAACAAAACAAAACAACTTTTTATTCCCAACCTCTTCAGAATGCAAAAGAATTTCAAAATAGTAAAGGGACTCAGGGCAAATAATTAGATCTACAAGGTTGTCAGGAAAATATGGCCTCAGAGTAAAGATAAAGCCAAGGGTGTGATTGAAAATCTCTTTGTTAAACTCTCCAAAAAAATTTTAAGTGATGCCTCATAGACTCTTTAAGACAGGCAGAGGTTTACTAAAGTTCTTTAGTGTGTGCCTCTGAGGTAGTCTCTGGTAAAAAGTAGACTTGCATTAAATCTTAGAGATGATGTCCCACAGCTGTCTCATAGGAAGTCCAAAGTTGAAAGAATTTATCACAGAGATTAGTGCATATGGCTTTCTTTTAATGGGTGGATTATAAATTGGTACATAAGAAACCTGGAGGGTTTTTTGGAAGAATTTTATCAGCTTGGACTACAAGTAACAAAAGCAATGCAAAATAAAGAGGCCTCTGGAATTAGCAACACATATCCAGTGAGATTGCAAAATTACTATGGAGCAGTGGCTGCTCTGTACCTTTCATTGACCTCCCCCTGACCCCTGGTTTCTTTATGTTTTAAAAGATCTATTTATTTTAGAGCAAGTGCATGCACAGATGCTTGTGAGGGGGGAGAGGAGAAGGGGAGAGAATCTTCACAGTCCAACACAGCGTTTCATCCCACAACCCCTGAGATCATGACCTGAGCCGAAATCAAGAGTCAGTCACTTAACAGACTGAGCCACCCAGGCGCCCCTCATTGCCCACCCCCTTTCTATGGCAATGCCTATTATAATGATTTCATGCCTGATTCAACATTGTATCCTGAGTTTGTAGGACAAAGATAACTGATCTCTTTACAAGCTTTTAAATGGAGATAAGCCACTTAAAAAAAAAAAAAAAAAAAAAACTAAGCTGGAAGAGACTCCTCTGTACCTGGTCCAGAGTAGATGTGAGATCCTAAACTTTCTGTTACTGTCTGGGATGAGAGGTTTTGTGTCTTCTGAGATGGGGATTTTGCATGTGGAGGGATGTGAACTGTGGCCAGAGGGCTACTGGAACACACTGTATTGTTCGAAGATGACGCGAACAGCATCTGCTGTCCCACACGATCCTCTGCCATATGATCTTGCCACTCCTCTATCAAGAGGGAGGGATACAGTGACTGATTCCTTTGCTGTGCAAAAGCTTTTTGTCTTGATGAAGTCCCAATAGTTCATTTTTGCCCTTGCTTCCTTTGGCGATGTGTCCACGAAGAAGTTGCTGCAGCCAAGGTCGAAGAGGTTGCTGCCTGTGTTCTCCTCAAGGATTTTGATGGATTCCTGTCTTACATTTAGGTCTTTCACCCATTTTGAGTCTATTTTTGTGTATGGTATAAGGAAATGGTCCCATCATTCTTCTGCATGTGGCTGTCCAATTTTCCCTACACCATTTGTTGAAGAGACTGTTTTTATTCCATTGGATATTCTTTCCTGCTTTATCGAAGATTACTTGACCATAGAGTTCAGAGTCCATCTGCAATGACATGGATGGAACTGGAGGGTATTATGCTAAGTGAAATAAGCCAATCAGAGAAAGACGATTATCATATGATCTCATCGATATGTGGAATTTGAGAAAAAAGGCAGATGATCAAAGGGGAAGAGAGGAAAAAATGAAACAAGAAGAAACCAGAAAGGAAGACAAACCATAAGAGACTCTTAATCTCAGGAAACAAACTGAGGGTTGCTGGAGTGGAGAGGGGTGGGGGATGAGGTAGCTGGGTGAGGGACATTGGGGAGGGTATGTGTTGTGGTGAACACTGTGTATTGTGTAAGACTGATGAATCACAGACCTGTACCCCTGAAACAGATAATACATTATATGTTAATAATAACAATAATAATAATAAAAGAGGAGTACAGTGACCCTCCATTTGGATCTGGGCTTTACCTAGAAATTTGTAATTCTTGGGAATTAGTCAAAGTGACCCTGCATGTCTTTGGAGGATAAGTCAGAAGAAGCTTTTTAGCTTCTGCCTGGTTTTTCTGGCACATTCTCTCTCTGATTCCTCCCTTCAAGAACTGAGCTGCAAGGCTCCTATATAAGAAGTTCGAGCCACATGGAGAGACCACGTGTAGGTGATCCAGACTCCTTCCTCAGCTGAGGTCTTTGAGTCATCCCAGTGCAGGCACAGGTGTATTAGTAAAGAAGCCTCCAAATGATTTCAGGCCCCATTCATTTGTGTCATCCCACTGTTTAATTCCCCCAGCAGAGGCTTCAGGTATCCTGAAGCAGAGATAACCCACTCCTATCACACCCTCTCTGAATTTCTCATTCACAGAATCATAAACTTAATAAAATGATCGTTGTGTAATGCCATAAAGTAGCAATTGATAACTAAAATATCAAGAAGCGATATTTGAGGTTTGAATTTCTTCCCAACATTTTAATAACTCCTATTTGACGGTATGCTCATTCATTCGAGGGTTATTCCAGGGGAAGAATATCTTGAAACTAAGCACTGACAAAGTTAAGCTGAGGTATGACAGAGAATAACCACATAGGAAGTCAAGAAGGAATAACTGGAGTTGACAAAAATATAGTTGAACCACAGGAATATATAGATTAAGGACTTATCGGGGCAGTGCAAGCTGTCTTCAAATATGTGGAGGGCTGTCATGTGGAAGATGGATTAGACTCGTCCTGCAGAGCTCTAGGGAGCAGAACTAATACCTCACATTGGTAGGTCCGGGGAAGCAGATGCTACACCTAATAAGAGGAAGCATTTTTCAGTAATCAGAAAAATAAAGTTGTGGACTCCTTTTGAGGTAGAAAACTTCTATAATTTTCTTTCAAGGAAGCCTGGATATTGTAATCATGGTACTTTCCTAGAGAAACTTCTTGTTTAGGGTAGAATATTGGAGTAGTTTCTTCTAAGAAACTCTAACCACAAGGTTGTATAGGAGTCCATAAAATACCCTATATTTTTATAGTAATCTATATTCAAAGTTTAGGTTTGCAGGACAGTTGGAAGACAAAGGAAACCATTATGCACAGGTTTTCAGTGACTTGTGCTTTCAAGGACAGGAAAATACCTAGTATTTACTCAGTGCCCAATAACAAATTCAAAGAATACATAAAGAATAAATTAGTGGAACACCTATAATTCCTATGTATACAGGCATAGTTAACCTAAAGTTGATACAATTTTATCCATATATTCCATTATATATATATGTATTATATATATATATGTAATATATATATTATATATATTACATATATAATATATATATATATATTCTGTGTGAACTGCCTCATTTTTCTGAATATATGATGGAGCCTCCATGAACGTAAAAAACATAATAAAAAAATACAAGTAAATCATGAGTAATTTAGATGACACAGAGAATAAGAACTATAGGAAAGTTAACCCTCAGGTATTCATGATTTAACAGCTTAACTGATTATAGAAAATTAGGAGTGGAGGGGAATTTGAAGTAATCAAAAGAAATATCATTATCATCATCATATCATCATTTCCATTACCTTCTCTTTGAGCTGGCTGTTATTGTTCACTTGTACAGCACAATTCTAAGCATCTGATATCCATTGTCTCTTTTAATCTTCAACTGATTTTTTATAGATTTTATTTACCTATTTATTTAATTATTTATTTAAGAGGGTGAGGAGGGGGAGAGGAAGAGGCAGAGAATCCCAAGCTGACTCCATACTCAGCCCAATGTAGGGCTTGATCTTATGACCCTGAGATCATAATCTGAGTGGAAACCAAGAGTCAGACATTTAACTGACTGAGCCACCCAGGTACCCTTCAACTGATTTTATAAAGAGGGCTGTGGGTTAGAGAAAGAGTATGGCATGGTTAAAGTTACTTAGTTAAGTGGATTAATTAGAAACGGAACCCAGACCCTTTATGATGACTGAGCCCAGTTTATTATGTTATATAGTTTGTTGGTATAGATGAGATCTGTACTTTTTATGGTGGAGGCTTTAATTTATAACAGGAGGTTGGATATTTTATCAATAATACATCCCCAAAATACCTTCCCTGCTGTGGTTCATATTTCCTGAAATTCCACAGTTAGGTCCTTCCCTTTGGTTCTTGATACAATAGAGGATGTAAGTGTTATTCATTTATCTGTGAATAATGAACACTCAGATGGATTAGCTAATACATCTGGCTAGCAGATTAAGTATATCTCCCCAGTTTAGGGAGCTGGAAAGGTATGGACACTGTGGAGTTGTCAAAAAGGAAAAAAAGGCCATGAAATTCAAGAAGAAGGTAAGGCTGGGTGGGACAAACATCTCCTAGTTAATAATATCACCCACATAAAAGACCTGCAGTATATATTCCAGTGAGGTAAGGAATATAGAATTGTTCACTTTCATCTTGGAAGCATAAATCTTAGGACCAGCAAGTCAGCAACATATGATTTACACAGTAGGTAGGTAAATTTGCATCCTAGTAAAGGGTGCATATTGTTGGAAAAACATGGAGACAAATATAGCTGATATTTAGATAGATAAATATTTCTGAACCCATAGAAAAAAAATGAGGTAAAGAAAAAGTTCTCAAAATTTCAAATGTGAATTGATCAAGTCTTCATCAGAATATTTCATTGAAGATGGAAGAGAATGTGCAGATATTTAGGCAGGAGGTAAGAAAGTCAGATCGGGATGCTAGGAGCTGGAGAGAGAAATAAATCATTTCAAATATTTTGTTTTTGCTTCAAAGTTTTCTGAAATATTTTATGCCATCCCAACAAAATTCTCTTAGGTGGAAAGAAATGAGAGTAAATCATGCTCTTTTGTTAGTTTGGTATGACACTATGGATACTAGAAAGTTTATGTGGGAATGCCAAATGACAGTTCATATAAAGACCAAGATTCATGAGATTCAAAGTATTAGATTTAGTTGAAAAATGTTATGTGGAAGGAAAACCTTTATGTGATTTGCTTATGTGAGTTCAAATCCAGCTTTCTATTTGAAGTTCAATATTATAACAAAATTATATTTTGGTTATTTTTCATAGTCTAGACAAAATATCCCTCACAGGCAACTCAAATTTAGTGTGAAATCTATGACAGGTAAACAATTTTAAGAGACTGAATGTTCTAAATGTCTCTACTTAGGAAAGGAACTAAGATTCAGAAGTGTTTATTTAGATGTTTTTCTCTCTGTTACTTTTTTTGACCTCCTCTCTTCTTTCTTTACTGAAACAGTTATAGAAAACATTCATACTTACAGAATGGACTAGTTGTGTAGGTAAAGTTTCTAGGATCTCACGACTTAGTATTTATAACAATACTTCCAACAATAAGAATAACTCAGGTTTATTTCACTTGCTATTTGTCAGGCACTGTGATACCTGCTTCCCATTCATTCTCTCATCTAGTTCTCACAAAAGTTCTGTTAGGTGTTTACTACTGACATCTATCATAGTAAAGATGAGAAAATTAAAGAAATGGAAGTATCAATTAAAAATTTTTTGAACAGAGCCACCTGGGTGGCTCAGTCAGTTAAGCATCTGCCTTTGGCTCCGGTCATGATCTCGGGGTCCTGTAGTCAAGCCCCACATTGAGCTCCCTGCTCAGTGGACAGCCTGCTTCTCCCTCTCCCTCTGCTGCTCCCCCTGCTTATACTCTATCCCTAACTCACTCTCTCTCTCTCAAATGAATGGACAAAATCTTTAAAAAAAATTTTTTTGAACAATTTAATTGGCTTCAGAGAGATTGCTTATCTCAAATAAATTGGTAAGCAAATCACTAGGTTTAGGTGCATTTTTCTCAATATAGAAAAATGCAAAAATACACATAATTAATGAGTTCTATAATTTTAAATAGTGACTTAAGATTGGTTTAAGGTTGATCATCTATTTCTTGGATCCAAGATATTTTACAAAACTGATATTCAGAGAATATATGCAGGTCCTAAGGACTTTTGTTAGTAGATAATTATAAATATTATCTTTAAAATTCTAGCTCCTATAGCACATTTCATATTTCCTTATTTGGCATCCGTAAGTCCTCATAAATCTTTTGACTTAAGTGCATTTAATTAAATGAATTAGAGGGGTTCCTGGGTGGCTCAGTCAGTTCAGCATCCGACTCTTGATTTCAGCTCAGGTCATGAACTCAGAGTTGTGAGATTAAGCCCTGCATCTGGCTCTGCACTGGGTATGGAGCCTGATTAAGATTCTCTCTCTGCACCACCACCCCTCACTTCTCCCTCTCTAAAATAATAATAATAATAATAATAATTATTATTATTATTATTATTATTATTATTATTATTATTATTCTTTTAAATGGATTAGAACAATACAGTTAGTGAATCAAATATTTAGTGGGTAGGCTAAAAAGTAGCACTAAACACTCCAGGTATAACTTAGTCTAAACATTTACCTCAACAGTCACTACTCAGGCTTTGTCAGTGTTCTCGAATAAACGTTGAAGATAGATGTCTTCACTATTATGTACTAGGTCTTCCCAAATTTCTGGAGATCCCACAGTCATGTGTAGAATATTAGAAATATTCAAACAAATCTTTTTTTTTCTTCTTGCTCCAGTCCCTGAATCCATTTATCTTCTTCATGTCCCTTTACTTCAGACAATTATAATAGTAAATACTAATTATTAATAATGTACCAGGTGAAATACCACTTTATTGATATTTATTATTTGATTTGACTTTCACAATAAACTATAAAAGATTACAGCATGTTACGATGCCATCTTCACCTTATAGAAGTTATATAATTTGTCAGCAGCCAGTGACAAAAGAGAGATTAAAGCTCAGGCCAAACTCTTGGATTCCAGCGTCCAACCATTCAGCACAGCCTCCTACTTGTGAGGTTGCCTAGGTTTCCGATCTTCTGGTTGCCATTTCAGTCCCCTAGAGAGGGAAGCCTTCCTGTGTTAGCAGTGTCTTCCATGGCCTCTCCTTCCCTCAGGGTACCAACAGTGCTCTGTAGTGTAAGAGTCTTGATGTATTCAGTTTAAAAAGTGAAAAAATGCATTGTCTACACTTTAAAAGTTTGGAACTGACAGAATACCATTGGTAGAGTACTCCATTTTCAGATAATATGCAACATAACATTAAGCCTGATACTGTTTTTGTTATTTCCAGAAATGATGATTCAAAATGTGCAAGCTGTGTATTTAGACAAAATTAATATTTCCCAAACTGACAGTGGCTGTAATGGAAATAATAAAAAATGTGCCATCCCCAATGTGCTGGCACTGTACCCGTGGAAGATAAGGCTGACTAAAACTGTTCCTTGTCACATCTTTTATGAAGAAAAATGCTCACAACTTCAAAACAGTCTTCTTCTATATTTTGTAAATGTGGCAGAAATGTATCTAAAATTTTTTTCAGAAGTAACAAAATTTGGAAACATTGAAAAGTGATACATAATATCTCTTACAGAGGTTGTTATGGAGAAATAGATATTAATAAATAAGCACCAAGTAATACTTTCTTGAATATTAAGTTTTGGAAGAAAAATTGTTCCTAGGCCAAGTAGACCATGGGTGTTTGGGTCAATTTAGCTTTGCAAAAAGTTTTCTACAACTATCTGGCCTACATAGCTTTCATTAGGCTTGAACAATAAGCAGTTGCAATTTACCCTCTGATTTTCATTTCATTTTTCATCTCCTTCAAGAGAATAAATGTACTCTAGGAAAACAAAATTTTGTAAAACACTAGACAGGGAAGGCAGAAACTCAGACATTAGATGAGTGCTTATTCAGTCCATCTTTAAATATTTATTCTCTTAAATGTGAGAATTTTAACAATACTCCAATTAGTATTGCTTTGATTTGTAACTAGAGATGAAATAATCATGCACATTGTATACGTACATATGCAGGGTAATTAAATAGATTAACTCTTGAGTGTGTGTGTAGAATATTCAAATCTAATATTAAACCTTGGGGATCATCTTGGAGCTATTACATTTCTACATCTCACCCCAACATTTGGAAAGTGTTGTCTACTCTTCTGTTCTCCAGAGCAGCACTTATTATTTCTTCCTTGTCTTATTGTTATCTGGTTTCTTCTCCCAGAACTCTGCCGAATTGGTAAATTTTTATTAACTTCTTATTAACCAGATCTAATTGCTTCATTTCAGTTCTCTTCTTTTATCAGTCTTCCTCTTAAAACTCAGACCTCCAGTAACTTCCATGCCACTGTAGGGTTCTCTATCCCTTTCTATAGTTTTCTTCCTGGTTTCCTTCTCCATACTGCTTCAGTGATGTGATTTCCAGTGTTTTAATTTCAGCCATTGTTCTTTCAATTTGCACATATGTCTTGGATTATTAGGCTTTTCATGAGTTCAAGAACAGTTGTATGCTGCTGACCCTCACATAGCCAGCACCAACCACCCTCCTTTGTTCCTATCTACATGCCCACTGCCCCCTTACATATACTTGGATTTTAGCTGAACCTGAAAACATATATGGCCACTCAGTGCATTCCACACCACAGGAAGTATAGGAAAATTGAAGTTGCAAAAGACAACGGTCTTAAATGATACAGGCTAAATATTTTAACTTTTGCAATTTTATAAAAACATGATTATGTGCATACATGTGTCATTCTCCTGTCCAGGAAGAGACCTGCGAAAATGAAGCCTCCAGATACTTAAGCTTAATTTGCTTCATCATGTATCTGCCTCTACCTCTTCTTTTCCAGTCCATGGTCCACACTTCATTCATGATATCCTGCTAAAATAAATTTCTGTTTACTCTCCATAATTCAAATAATAACATGTGAATTCTGAAGCATAGCAGACAAACCCTTAGATATTATATTTCAAACATATTTTCACCATTTTATCACAATCTAGCATCCATCCCCCCCACAAACACACACATACAAACACAATTATTGAAATTAAGGAGCAAGCTATGACACAGCTACAGTTTAGCCTCAATGGTATGGCTTGAATGGCTCCTACTGATTTGTGACATCTGATTGTGTGACTGTCTTCCTAACTCCATGTCCAATGATAGCATGATCGTAGCAGCAAACATTACAAATCCAGACCTATTTTTAAAGAACTGGTTGTTAAATATATATCAACATACCACTGCATAATCTCCTTTGAGAAAATATGTAAATCATGAAATTATTAACATGTGAAGGGTGATACCAGTTCCACACAACTTATGCAAAGTATCATTTTCTTGTAACATGTTAATATATGTTTCCAGAGCACATCTTCAGGTACAGTTTGATTCAACATTCTTTTGATATGACCAGGTTGGGAGTTCTTTTTGTTCATTTCCATTTTCAGTTTTCTAGATATTGTCCTTCCTACTAGGCAGATTCTCTCCTTTGGGTCTGAAGGTGATTATCACCAGTGCTTGTTCATTTATTTCCAAAGGTGAATGATAACTCCATATGGGAATTACTTCTTGGGCTTCACTCAAGTTTGAATTCATTTAATTGAAGCCTACATTAAGAATTAATTGCTCTGGCCATGAGGTTGGGATTCCACAGGTTAGGTTATATCTAAATCCTATTGCCTACCACTTGGTTTAGTAGAGATCAGTGTCCATCAAAAGAAAGACCTTTCGAATAAAGAGAAGAAAAGGAAGGAAGGAAGGAAGGAAGGAAGGAAGGAAGGAAGGAAGGAAGGGAAGGAAGGAAAAAGGAAAAGGGAAAAGGAAAGGAGGGCGGAAGGAAAAGAAAAGAAAAGAACAAACAGAAGGAAAGAAGACCTTTCAGAAAGAGGTAGTTTCCAAATGAATAAATTCAACTGCCTTGAATATAATATATTCATGTAGTTCCTACTCTAATGAGATAGACAAATAATAAAATATTTTGAAGTTGGAAACTGGGGGTACCTGGGTGCCTCAGTCAGTTAAGTGGCCAACTCTTGATTTTGGCTCAGGTCATGGTATCAGGGTCTTGGGATTGAGCCCCTCAGTGCCATGCTCCGTGGAGAGTCTATTGAAGATTCTCTCCTTCTTCCTGTGCCCCTCCCCCTGCTCACACACTCTTTCTCTCTCTAAAATAAATGAATAAATATTTTCTTAAAAAAAGTTAGAAAATGTATACTAAGCAGAAAATTAAATCGTTATACAAATGGCAGTTGAGACCTAAAAGAAAAAAATAAAAGAAAACAAAAATAAGAGAAAACAAAATTTGAAATCAAGAATATTGTAGAAGCCTTCATATAATGTATTATGTAATAGCCTTTTAAGCTAGCTTTCTGGCAGGGAAACAAGTCAGGTACAAGTAATTTATGGCACATGCATATAAAATGTGAGAATTCAGATATGAGTAAGTATTCTAAGATCTTATTATTATCTGTGCTTCAATTCTAAAATATTATTAATACTTTAGTGGGTGTAGCTTTAACATACTCATCATATATAATGTGAGAGAAATTTGCTTGCCAGTATTAGAAGTCAATTAGACACTGATACTCAGAAGGAAAAATCAATAAGAGTACATAATGTCATTTGAGTTATCTTAAATTGCATAGGCCCCTAACCAGATTTGAGGTTAAGGAAGTGGCTCAGACATTAGGTTTTGTCAATCTGCATTAGAATGAGGTGAAAAATGACAGAAAGTCAGATTCAAGACACACATTGAGAAATCATTCCAAATTGTAATTTCATTGTGAGTTATAGGTGTGATAAAATTCATTGTACAATTTTTAAAATGTCAAAGAGAGCTTAATAGCATTTTGGACTATCAGGTCAGTAAAAATTTCTTTTACAAAATAGCCTCTCACTCCCACATTTGTATTGTATGTTGCACATGATTTGAAGATGAATCTATTTAAATGCAAATGTACAGTCACAAAGCAGTGGAACTAAATTATATGCAAACAAAGCTAGTTGAAGAAATTGAGTAGTTAAGCATTTTTCAATCAAATTTAAAGGCAGATTTGTTTCTTTTCAAAAAACACTACTTAGTAAAGTTTAAACATGCCTTTTCCAGAATTGTTATTGAATTACACTGTCCAGTATGCCTGTAGCAATATAGCCATATTATGAACAAGTTCTCATGCATTTATCATGTTTTATATTCCAGATTCATTCTGTAACAGTAGAAAGACTGTTCTGTTAAATCTTCTTTATTCATATAATTTTTTAAAGATATTAAGTAGTGAAAAGGAAGGAATTTGGGGAACTATTAGATATGCGAGTTGGCATAAATAGATATGCCAATTTCCAAAGAAGTGCATTGTTTACTCAATATGGAATATAGTATAGTAAATGAGATAAAAAAAATGTTTCTGAAAAAAACTAGGTCAATATTATCATTATGAGGAGATAAGGATATTATGTGAAAAAAGTTTTAATATTACAAATAATTGAAACAAATATAATCTAGGCCATATTAAATGAATAAGAGTACTATCATTGTCTTTGAGCCAGCAAGGTTAGGGAAGATATTTGAATAAGTCACAGTGCCCTTAAAAAAATAATATTGGCTAATTAAGTAAATTTTAGCTGTCTCTGAATTAAAATATACAGATCTTTTTCAATTTAAAATAAGGTTACATTCCAGTAAACCCATCATAAGTTGGAATGTCATTAAGTAAAAAATACATTGAATACACATAACCAACCAAACAACATAGCTTGGTCTAGCCTACCTTAAACGTGTTCAGAACACTTACGTTAGCCTACAGTTGAGCAAAATCATCTAACACAGAGCCTATTTTATAATAAAGTGTTGAATATCTCACATGATTTATGCAATACTGTACGGAAAGTGAAAAATGCCCATCACTGCAAGAGAATATCAGACCACAAATCACTAGCCTGAGAAAATATGAAAATTCAAAATTTGAAGTATGTGCCCTTGCACCATATTAAAGTCAAAAAAATCATAAGTCAAACCACCGTAGGTGGGGGATTGTCCATACTACATAAAAACTTAGGAAATAGCTGAACGAAAAATTAATAGTGATGACAACTAATATTTATTATGAAGTGTGTGCGACTGGAACATTTATAGGAAAATTTTACCTCTGAATACAATTTCTCTAAAAGATGTAGGCTATTCAAGCTAATAATTTCTCCTTGAATGAGTCTGGCAGTTGCAGTCTTTCAAGGAATCTATCCATTCCATCTTAGAAGGTCTGGGTACAAAGTTCTTTTAATGCTGTGTAAATATATTTTTAATGCCTATGGAAACTGTCACAGTGTCTCCTCATTTATTTTGGATTCTTGCAATCTGTGTCTTCTCTCTCCTTAATACAGTTTTTTTAAATCTCTTCCAAATACTAGCTTTTGATTTCTTGTATTTTTTTAATTGTGGTTCTGTTTTCAGAGTCAAATACTTCTGCTCTTGTCTTTATTTTCTTTTTTCTAGTAGCTGTAGATTTAAATTAGTTTGATTTGTTTTGTTGTTGTTGCTGTTTTTCGTTTATTTAGGCAGAAGCTTATATTGTTCTTTTGAGACATTACCTACTGTCTAATATAAGCATTTAATAGGATACATTTCCCTCTGGTCACTGTTGAAGCTCCATCCCGTAAATGTTGATATGTTGTGTTTTCATTTTCATTTAGTTATATATAATTTCTCTTACTTAACATGTGATTTCTTCTTTGATTAATATCCTACTCATAAGTATGTTGTTTACTTTCCAGATATTTAGGAATTTTTTTAGATATCTTTCCATCAAAGACATTTTCGGTTTAATTTCATATAGTCAATGACACAAAATATTCATTTCAATCTTTTAAATATATTGAAACTGGTATTATGGCCTGAGATGTGGTCTATTTTGCCATATTTCTTTGAGCATTTGAAAATAATGTGTCTTTTGTTATTGTTTGGTGAAATATTTTAAATGTCAGGTCAAGACTGATAAGATTGTTTGAATTTTCTACATTCTTATTTATTTCTACTTTTTCCATCTATTACTAAAAAACACCGGTTAAAATATAACTCTGTAATCGATTTTTTCATTTCCCCTTTAGATCTGTCAAGTTTTGCGTAAGTTTTTTGAAGATCATTTAGTGTTTTCACACTCATTTGGAATTTTTATTGACAGCAAATACCTGGAGGGGAAAAAAAGAAAAAGAAAAAGAAACCATACAGCTCAATACCCCTTATGACCTTAAGCAATATATCCTTAGCAAAATTTTAGCAAACTGAATCCAATAACATATAAAAAGCCTAATACATCATTACCAATTTGGATTTATATTAATGATGCAAGGCTAACCTGTAAAAATTAATGTTGTTAACTATATTCTTGGAATAAACAGAAAAATATTACCTTAACATATAAACTGTTGACAGAATTCAGTCCCCTTACATTAAACACTTTCAGCAAACCAGGAATAAAAGGGATATCTTAATGAAGAAGGTCAGCTACAAAATATCTACTATTAATATTATATTTAATGGGACACTGAAGGTTTTCATCCACAATCTCAAAAAAGCAAGGGTTTCCACTCTCACCACTTTTATTCAACATTGTCCTGGAGGTTTTAGACTTCCATAATACAAGGAAAAAATTTAGGATGCATAGAAACTGGAAATGAAGAAGTCTTTATTTTCAGATGGTATTTTTCTCTATGTAGATCATCTTAAGGAATATAAAAAAGCTACTATTCAGAGTAATAAATTAGTTTAGCAAGTTTGCAGTATACAAGGTAAATTAAAAAATTGTCCTTTTTTCTTCTACAGCAATGAAAAATTAGGAATTGAAAGAACAGTACCATTTAGAATAGCATCAAGTATATGAAATGTTTAAGAATTCTTTAATAGCATATATATAAGAACTGTATGCTGAAAACTGTAATGCTGAAAAAGACAGTTAGATACAATATATTCATGCATTAGAAGATCCAATGTTGTTCAGATTCCTTCACAAATTAATCTAATGTCTCAACACAATCCTCAGTAAATCCTAGCTAGTATCTTTGTTAAAACTAACAAGATAGTTGTAAAAGTTATATGGAAATGCATATAGCCTGGACAATTTTTAAAAACAAAGTAAAACTTGAAGATATACTATTCAAGATTTACAATAAGTCTACATTAATCAAGATAGCGTGGTGTTGAGAGAATGGAAAAGAATAGGGGCTAGAAACAGCCCCCAATGTGTATAGCAGTTAATTTTTAGCAAAAATGCAAAGGGAATTCAATAGAGAAAGGATACTATTTTCAATATATGATGCTAGAAAAATTGGACATCTATACATAAAAATTAAACTTTGGCAGCATAAACCAGTATTAACTTGAGATACAACATAATCTTAAATGTAAGAGCTAAAACCATAAAATTTCTAGCATATAATGTAAGATTAAATATTTATGACATTTGTTAGACAATTTCTTTGAGATAGGATGCACAAAAAAATCAAGAAGTATAAAAGAAAAAATAACTTTTATTCTCCGGAAGACACTGTAGAGAAAACAAACACAAAGGCAAGGCACAGACTGTGAGAAAATATTCAAAACACATTATGTCTGGGGCACCTGGGTGGCTAAGCCAACTGAGCAACTGCCTTTGGCTCAGGTCATGATCCCAGGGTCCTGGGATCAAGCCCCATGTTAGGCTCCCTGCTCAGCAAGGGAATCTGCTTCTCCCCCTCCCCCTGCTCATGCTCTCTCTGTCTCTCTCTCACTCCCTTTCCAATAAATAAATAAAATCTTTTTATAAAAAATGCATATGTCTAATAAGGACTTTTCTCCTACATATTTAAAGAACTGTTATAACTTAATAGTAAAAAACCAGCCCTATAAATTGAGCAAATGATTTGAACAGTGACTTCACATAAGAAAAATAACTGGATCTCTCATATCTATAGACACTTTAGACAGTTGAAGAGTAGTTTCTTAGAAAGCTAAATGTATACTTATAAAGGAAAACATAAATTTGCCTTAATTACTTTTTGATCCAACAATCCCATTTCAAGTGAAATGAAAGTGTGTGGCCACACAAAGATGTAAAGTTTAATATTCAAAGTAACTTTATTCATAAAAATATACATCAAATGAAGAGATTAACATATGTGGCACAGCAATACTCAACAGTAAAAAGAAACAAACTAGCATTAAATACAATAATCACATAAATATTATGGAAAATGAAGCCAGACACAAGAGACTGCATAATTCTAGAGAATGCATAACTAAAATGGCAAAAAGTAGATCAGAGGTTGACAGAGCCCTGGGTGGGAGGGATGGAGAGAAGAAAAGCTTCTATACCATGATCACATGGTGGTTATTCAACTTATATGTTTGTGAAAACTTCCTAGATTTTGCACTTAGCATTTATTCTAAAAATTCATAAGAAAGAATTCAGATTGGCTTTGTCAATCAAATATAGATAGTAGATTGGGACTATATAGAAATGTGAGTCCAAATGTTGTCCTTTGGCTGTTGTTGGGGTAGGAAGGAGGGGATTCTGCCTCTTCCATAACTACAAAGATGTAGGATTTTTTTTATGAATAACAAGTATGAATGTTTTACAGTTACACAACTACTGGATCACCCATCCCCTGGGAATCAAAGATGAGGACTTAATATCTTCCAGTGACAAAAGCAACAAAAGCCCTTAACCAATAGGCATATATGATAAGTATTGTTGAATATCTTTCTAACATTTAGTTTAGATGGTCACCTGCCTGGGAATTTGACCTTTTCCCAGTTCTGAGAAAATCATAATTAGTCTAATGCCTCTTGATAATCTTACTCCTCCTTTCAGTTTCTGGTTTGGTCTTGCCATGTAACCCAGCTATGTCCTATAAGACAGAAAAGATTACCTAGGAGTAGGGGACTTCTGAATAATGGAGCCTTATTCTTCAACAGGAGAAAATTATTTTCTAGCTCTCTGGTCGTTTGTTAGATTTGGATGTGTTGCTTGGAAATAACGTAGCCATCTTGCAAAGAGAAGTAAGACCATCATAAGGATGGCAAGGTGATAAATGGAAGAAAGATGGATTATTGATAACATCACTGAGTCACTAAATCATTCTTGAAGCTGGAAGACCTTGGGTTTGTTGTTACATGAAACAATAAGTTTACTCTTTACACCCCTCTGAAATCGGCTACCTATTGTTGGTTGAATATAGTAATCTACCTGACACAGCACCAAATATAACAATGAGAGGATGAACATAATTAAGATATTAATTTTGTACAACATTTTCCACTTGATAAAACAATCTCATATGTGATATTTAATTGACCCTCAAAATAAGTCTATTACCAATGTTATGAAAATTGAAGATATTAATTGAAGATAATAAGATGATATCATCTTGCTTAGGGTGCTGCACAAAACAAGAAATTTGGGGTTTTGATGGTCTGGTCTAGTGGTTTTTTTTTAGCAGTGAGAACACTGTTAGGCTGTAATAATTTTGACTAACCATTGACTGAATTTTTTAAAAAGCTCATTCTCATTATTTGTTGTATATGATTAACAGATTTTAATATGTCTAGTTTGGGTGTATTGTATTTGCTTTCTATACCTAATATGACTGTTGAATAAAATTAACATGCAAAGCGTAAAACTGAAATACAGATTGAATCTTCTATTTTTTTTTAGATTTAGATTTTCTTTAATGAAAAAATAAAATATAACAACAAAAATAGGTGGATAATTGTTTTTGCTTCCACATTTTACATTTTATTTATTTTTTACTTATTTTTTTAAATTGAGGTTTAATTGACATTTATGGAACATAAGAAATAGGAAGATCAGTGGGAGAAGAAAGGGAAGAAGAAGGAGAGGGTTAAGCAGAAGGGGGAATGAACCATGAGAGACTATGGACTCTAGGAAACAAACTCAGGTTGAATCTTCTTTCAAAATAGCCACCTCAAGAAGATTTCAGACACTGTTTAGTATTCTAACACTACTTAAATTTTTTTGATCTTCTTCCTTTGGAATTGTCATCAGTGCTAGCTTAAAACTCACAGACACACAAATCACTCATATGATCTTTTAGTCACATGTCAACTTGATGAAAAATAATATTTTTCACCTGGAATATTTTATTTAATTCACCATATCTGGTTATTGTCCCCTCAAACCAAACCTATCCTCAATGGATGAAGTGACTCTATAGGCAATTTTAGCAGAAGAGCTTAAAAGTTTTTTGGTCAAACCCAATTTTTTTTTGGTGTTTACTTATAAGTAAATACATTGCACAGAATTAATAGTTTAATAATTCTCCATATGATTAATAAAAATTTGTATCAGAGGTCTCGTAGCAGCTTTCATTGTAGCTAAACAGATTGGTCAGATGTGAAAACTTCCCATTCATTCTATGTAGCTGATTTTAATAATAGTTCATTTCTTTTATTTCCTATATTGGTTTATACCCAGTGCAATTCACTTTAAAAAAAAAGATAGAAAAATTTTCACCAGCAATTTCAGTAATTCTGAAATCAGAATGACAAGTCTAGGAATACCCAAACTATGTCATATGCTTTGGGAAGATACTGTTATTCTTTGAGATCCAATCTGATTTCTACTACATTCATGAGAGTATCCTCACATGGGAATCTGACAATGTAGTCTTTCTTCACTGTGACATGAGAAAAAGAAAGTACATCATATCTTGGGATTCTGAGCCTAGAACCTTCTAAATGGGGAGTAGTAGCAACAAATTCTAACCAGGAATGAATTTGAAATTCTTATGTGCCTATTAGAGTTTGGCTTACTGGTTTCCTCTCTTAGCAAAGTAATGAATGTCCATTGCCATTCTTGACCTATTTCTTACATGTAACTTGTTTTTACCCAATAATCACTAATGTAAGTTTCTTAGCATTTAAACAAGTGACTCTATTTTCCTTTTGCACCCTGTATAGGACCTACCATTAAGATGCACTATAGCGGCACCTGGGTGGGCTCAGTCAGTTGAGCATCTGACTCTTAGTTTTGGCTCAGGTCATGATCTCAGGGTCCTGGGATGGAGCCCCCCACTGGGCTCTGTGCTCAGCACAGAGTCTGCTTGTCCCTCTCCCTCCCCCTCTGCTTCTTCCTTCTCTCTCTCTCTTTCTTTCTCTCCCTCTCTCTCTCAAATTAGTAAATACAATCTATAAAAAAAAAAGATGCACTATAAATATAACACCATCTTTAAGGATTCCAATTATTGTCTGTATCATCAAATCAAAACATTGTCAGAATCTTATGACAGTTAAGAGCATTTTGGGAATGCATCTAGTTCAACTTTCTTATTTACATATAAAAATCTAAAAGAGTATAAATGACTTGCTTGTGGACTCCTAAATCATAAGTTGAAATCTGGTTCCTGTATTAATGTAGTGGAATAACCAAAGATTTTGAAGTCAAGAAAACATAGAATGTGTAACCTGACCCTATGATTTAGCCACTGGAATACAGATAAGCTCTTTTATTTCTCGAAGACTCTTCCCTCACTTATGAAATTGAATTAATGACAACCCTCATGATCTTTGTCACTATTAAACGAACTATCATATTGAAGAAGCCTAAAGTTCCTGGAAAATAATAAAATAATAGGTACTCAGTAAATGCATGTTTGTTTTCTAATTGGTGTGTGTGTGAGAGAGAAATAGACTTATGTCTAGTGGATAATACTATCCAACTTCTCCCATATGAAACATTCAGTAAGCACTGTCTCTGTTCAGTACATACTTGCTTGCTTGATGGAATATCTGAGATTCCCATTTAATTGGCTTTCCAGCCCTGGGAACATACCTGTCAAATAATTAGGAAAGATCAGACACAGATAGGTGCAAACTTCCCTATATTAGAAAGTCTATATTATTACTATTTGAGTCATAGCATTTTGCTGAACCTCTATGAGGTGTATTCTATTTTATTCCCAAAGTTGGTTTGAATGTCTTCATCATCATCTAGAAGAACAAACAATATTGATTACTGAAGCTAGCCGAGTGATCATTTCTTAATTGGTTTAAGAAAATTAAGATCTAGTGTTCGGATGGATTCTGGGTAACGATTATTGGTTTTGTGGACAGATGTTTCCAATAATTAGGGATTTTAAAAAGCATATCCCAAGAATGTGCAACCATGCTAGAGATAGACACCTTTGCCATGTAAAAATTCTGAGCACCAAAGAAGCCTTTCAAAGGAACTTATGGGGAGAAACAATTTTCAGACTCTTACCTTGGCTACATTCTTAGAGATATACCTTCCCTCAGCCATGCTATTATGTGTGATGTGCTCTAAAATTAGGTTTGCAATGCCTGTAGCCCTTCCTCATAATAAAACTGTCAACATGCATGTCAATTAATGCCAATTGGGATGTGAACACCTATTCACTAGGAACTGGACTGAAACCACCAACTAATTTCACATAGGCCATTGAACAGTAATGACTTTCCATCACTTACAACCTGAGCTACTTTCAAACTAGTGACCCAGAAAAGAAAGGCTCTGTATCCCATTATCATTTCCCTGGAAAACATTGTTCCCTTGAGTTCACTTACTCCTAAACAGTTCTAAAATGCCTTATTGGCTTTAACAGGTTGTATTAGTGAGGCAGAGAATTCAGAATTTCATTAAAAATTATTTTTAAAACCTTTAAGAGCAATATCTTAAATTTCTATGGGTGATGGTAGAAATGATGAAAAGTAACATTTACTCTGGCAATTGGAGACAGCAGTACTGCCAACCTTAATTCTTTCTAATATACACCTAACTCTTTGAATGAAATACCTATTTAAAATAATTAACTAATATGATACTGCTAAATATGAACAGTCGTATGGAGGTAATTGAGAGCTGCTTCTAGTGATTATGCACATGTGTGTTTATATATATAAATGACTAAATTTTTAAAAATATTTTTTCTTGTACTAAGAACTTATAAGATTTAAATGTATCCATTTCATATTGTTAAATTGCCTACGACTTCTTAGAGAAGATAAAAATTTATGATGAATTCTATTCTACTCAGAAAAAGAAAAAAAAATTCCTAAGTTGCAGAGTATATTTGGAATTACTACATTACTCCTGATTTTATAGTTTCCTTAGAAGTTATATTTGGATTTATCTTTAAGTTTATTTAAAATTTCACTGACTTAAAAACCAACATGGTAAAACACCTGGGTGGCTCAGTTGGTTAAGCATCTGCCTTTGGCTCAGGTCGTGATCCCAGGGTCCCGGGATTGAGTCCCAAATCAAGCTCCTTGCTTGGCAGGAAGCCTGTTTCTCCCTCTGCCTGCTGCTCGCCCTGCTTGTGCTTTCTCTAATAAATAAATAAATGAAATCTTTTTTTAAAAAATGACATCAATAAATATGTCTGTGAGTGAGTATATGATCTGAGGCTCTTTACTCCCCCTTTAATTCTGTAGCAAAATTAATTGAGTTTCATTGTTTTCTATTTTCCTAATAATAAGTCAATAGGTGAATCAATTAAATATCAAAGTGATCAGATATTTACCATGACTTATTGGGAAAATCCTGGGCTTTGCTGTCATTGAGACATGGGTTAGAATTCTGGCTCCACCATTCACTAGCTATACAATCTTGAAAATTTTTACTTATTTGCTTACGCCTCAGTTTCCTTATCAGAAAAAAAGATAATATCTCTCTCCTCAAATGTTATAAAAATTAGAGATAATACTTGTGATTCTCGTACACTGTAAGTAGTCAATAAATCATACAGTATTACAGAAGGGAAAAATGACTTTGGGAAAATAAAATCTAACTTCCTGATAACCTTCCTAAAACATTAGTTGGAAAAATATTTTGTTTTTTACTTATTTTCAATAGGATGTGTTTAGCTTCAGATAACAGAATATTATGCAAATAGTTGTATTCTATCAATTTCACAGAAGAGGTGAATCTAGTGGCTGAACAAGCAAGAAATAAAACTTTTTAGTTGCCATCCCCAGCTTCTTATCTTGGTCACCTTGGTAAGATACATGCTGGAGCTCCAAGCTTCACATCCTTCACATCAAGAGCATCCCAGCAGGAAGGAAGGTTTTAAAAAAGATTAGGTTTAAAAAAAGATTTTAACCACATAAAAGTGTGGTTATTTTAAAAGGAAGAAGGAGTGACGGCTGTCGGATAGGCAACAATAGTGTATACTATTTTTCTCTCTTTCCAATGGGTATCATAGTTTACAATAATAAATATGTTTGTGTGATTGTCCAATTAATTTGTGTTTTCAGCACAGATTCATGGCTTCTACAGAAGCAAATGATCTCTGTTGAATCCCTTTTGCCTAAATGTCTTCCGTAGTTCAACAAATATTGGCTGAATGAATGCATGCATGAATGAAAGTCCATAAAAATGCTGAAGCTTGTATTTTATTGATTTCTCACAACATAAGTGATGTCAATTCATGACAGATTAATATTTTTTATGTGTGTGAATAGATGACTTATCTTCCCATTTTTTGCATTATACTTCCTTGGTTATATCTCATACTCATTTCTTGTCAAATATCAAACTGAGTATTTTATAGATTCTAACTAGAACAGTTATTTCAGTGATTTCCGTTACATTATTATTTTTATAATAGTGTAATATTCCTGGTCTGGAGTAGCAGGAAGAGGAAGGACAAAGAGGTAGGTCAGTGTGACTTCAGTTCTAGTCTGATAGCCAGGATTTGGTACGTGCTTATTTTGTGCATTCCTGTACACTTAGTATTTAGTATTTCTTAAATTGTGTAGGTGAAAGCTTCTAGTACTCTATTAATGCATTCATTGCTCCATATATATTAACCAGAAACTTGTAAGACACAAAGGTGATTGTGATAAAAAATGGATAGAATTATTTACCTCAATTCCAAATGTTTTTTTAATTACATACTCTTAGAGTATCATCATCAACCATGTGTTTCTTTTAATGGTTTTATTGTCATAATAGGGCAATTCATCCTAAAAAAAAAAAAAAGTGATAACCAATCACATGCCTGTAGTAAAACTTGCTTAATTAAAGTATTAGAATATCTGCATTTCATGTCTCATTAGGAAGAAATAGCTTGCACTGACCAATACTCTCGCTTAACACAACTAGAAAAGATAGGTAAAATTTTATGGGGCGCCTGGGTGGCACAGTGGTTAAGCACCTGCCTTCGGCTCAGGGCGTGATCCCGGCGTTATGGGATCGAGCCCCATGTCAGGCTCCTCCGCTATGAGCCTGCTTCTTCCTCTCCCACTCCCCCTGCTTGTGTTCCCTCTCTCGCTGGCTGTCTCTGTCTCTGTCGAATAAATAAATAAAATCTTAAAAAAAAAAAAAAGAAAGAAAAGATAGGTAAAATTTTAAAATATATTATGAAAATCTGTATGAAGGCAGCAGGAATCTTCTAAGTCAAGATGTCGGAAAAAAAAGGGCGTAGCACTCTTTGAGGTATGGCCAACATTCTGTATGCCATACTGCCTGCCAGTGAATTTGCTGGTTTCTTAAGTAGCATAGGACAAGATACATAGAAGCCACAGGAATGACTTTGAAGAGACACCAACAGGTGTTTTATAATCTTATAGGGATTAGAAGGCAACAATTGAAATATGGACGTACTGTGTCCATGGGGGCTTGAGAAACAGACTAGGAAGAAAAGAGAAGCACCAAAAACTGAATGCACAAACTCTGTGCCAACCAGTTTATTCTTTATTTTCGTGAGAGTCTTAAATCTCACAAAATCTGTGGCATATGTACATTATACTTATGAGTAATATTTGGTTTACCATCTAAGAAAAATATTCTTTCAATAAACGCTTATAACTACTCATTATGTGTTCATGACTATGGATGATAATGGCCCAGTTATTGAGGGAATGTGATACAGTCCTTGCCTTTATGGAATCTGTAGTTGCTAGATGAGATTACAACGCATTTATTTGCTCAGCAACTATTTATCGAGTAACTATTGTACTCCAGGATATATCCTGGGTAGTGAATACCCACAGTAAACAAAAAATTCCTTTCTCTCATGAAGTAGATATTGTATTGGTGGGTGAATAGACAAAAGCATCAAACAATAAATATGTATTTTTAAATCAATGAAGAGAAATACCATGAAGAAAATTAAAATAAAGTAAACATAAGGAAAGGGACCTGGTTGGGAAGAGGTCATTTTAGGTGAAGTTGTCAAGAAAGACCTCTCTGATAAGACAATTTAAAGAGGTAAATAAAAGAATGAATCAATCATATATCTAGAGGAAATGATTTTTAGTCAAAAGGATCAGTAAGGCAGAGAGTCCTAGAACAGCAGAAAGAGATCAGTGTGCCTGCAAAACTCTGCACATGAGCAAAATGGAAAGGGAGATCAGAGAGATAAGCAGGGAACCAGATCATGCAGAGCCTTAACATCTATGTAAGGACTTTGAATTTTCCAGAGATGGACACAAGCTAGAGATAGGTGAACAGATACAATAGGACAAAACTGTCAATGTGATAATAGAAGTATGGTGCATATAGAGTATTCTAGAGCAGGAGAGGGGTAATTCCTTCGGACAGGAGGTTTCTTAATAAGATTTCACAGTGGAGATGATCTTGCATTAATCGTACAGGATGAGATAAAACTTTTTAGATAATGAAACAATAGGAGGGAAATAATAGAAACAGATCTTTCCTATTAGAGGAAACTCTCTTAAAAAGGTTGGAAGTCTGCTTTGTGTTGGCTTCCTGTTCTGTCCCTACTATGCTCTGAGTAGGTTCAACATTTTTGGAAGGTTGCAAAATAAGGAGTTCAAAGTAAGAAGCTGGTAGGTGCACCTACTCCAGTCTCATCCCAAATGACAAAGACACCTTGGAGAATAAGCTTCTGCTTACTGTCATTCCTTGGATTTCCTGACCCTTCCCTCAGACAGCTATCTTGATCAATGGACAGGTGGTTCCACATAAGTGTACAGCTACATGATCTATTCCCTATATTGACTTAACTAAATTCAACAGGAAAAGCAATAGGTCTTGAGAGCCTAGAAATATTGTGAGGTGGAAGATTCAAATGAACTTTTCTTACAAAACTGAATTGGTTTTTTTTTAAATGTTTTTTTATTATGTTAGTCACCATACAGTACATCCTGGTTTCTGATGTAAAGTTCGATGATTCATTAGTTGCATATAACACCCAGTGCACCATGCAATACGTGCCCTCCTTACTACCCATCACCAACCTATCCCATTCCCCCACTCCTCTCCCATCTGAAGCCCTCAGTTTGTTTCTCAGAGTCCATAGTCTCTCATGCTTCATTCCCCCTTCTGATTACCCCCCCCTTTCTTTATCCCTTTCTTCCGCTACCGATCTTCCTAGTTCTTATGTTCCATAGATGAGAGAAATCATATGATAATTGTCTTCCTCTGCTTGACTTATTTCACTTAGCATTATCTCCTCCAGTGCCATCCATGTTGCAGCAAATGTTGAGAACTTGTTCTTCCTGATAGCTGAGTAATATTCCATTGTATATATGGACCACAACTTCTTAATCCAGTCATCTGTTGAAGGGCATCTTGGTTCCTTCCACAATTTAGCTATTGTGGACAATACTGCTATGAACATTGGGGTGCATATGGCCCTTCTCTTCACTACGTCTGTATCTTTGGGGTAAATGCCCAGTAGTGCAATGGCTGGGTCATAGGGGAGCTCAATTTTTAACTTTTTAAGGGACCTCCACACTGTTTTCCAGAGTGGCTGTACCAACTTGCATTCCCACCAACAATGTAGAAGGGATCCCCTTTCTCCACATCCTCTCCAGCAATTGTTGTTTCTTGCCTTGTCAATTTTTGCCATTCTAACTGGCGTAAGGTGGTATCTCAGTGTGGTTTTGATTTGAATTTCCCTGAATTGTTTTTTGTCACTTATTTGAGGCATAGTCCCCTTCCAAAGTCCTGCACAGATCTTTCCCTAATTTGGCTTTGATTCTTATAATGATTTACCTAATACCTTTGTGACTTTTTACTCTTGCCCTAAGGAGGGGATTCTAAAAAGAAGGATAGCTGTAGCCAGAAGAAAAGTATATGCCAGGCAGTCTACTAATTATTTCCATGTTCTTAGTTGTAATTCTCTATTTTTAGTGATGCTCAAATTTATGGTTGCAAAAATGAAAGTGTTTTAGTGTTTCTGCTATTTTCTCTTTTTTGTGCTATTTGTTTTACCGCAAATTCTAAGTGTAACTATTTCTCCTGGCTTTCTAACTGAAATTATTGAAGTGACTACTAGCTAACTCAGTGTCCTTCTACAGAGTTAGTCTACAGAGACTCTGTAGAGATTGACTTTCCTTGTAAATCTCTCTTTGACCAATTCTGCCTTTTCAATAGTGTGTTTCATACACTAGGTAAATTATACCCATCAAATCTGAATTTATGCACTAGGCAGTAAGAGTCTAAATCAAATTATTTTGAAGTAGGAAAGTGACTCAAATAAGATAAATATTTTTAGGTAATTCCTTTGGCAACAAGGTGGACTACACATCGAATTTAATATAAACTAGAGGAAAAAAGACAAATTAAGATATTGAAATAATCTTGTCATGGGATGATAAGCATAATTAAGGATCAAAGGAAATAGAGCATAGAAAATAAATATACAGGGAATATGAAACTTGAGTATTTTACCACAAGGAAAAAAGAAAACCAAACATTTGTAACTTAAAAAAGACATAAGTAAAATAAATAAATAAATAAATAAATAAATAAATAAATAAATAACTTCTCTTCAAAGGAAGCATTTGTTCTTTAGGAATTTAAGGTTGTATGACAAGCAACTTCTATAAGTGTGTTTGTCTCTAGGGGACACCTGGTAATCAGAAGGTCCACCAGCTCAAATGTGCTGAGCTCGAGGCAGCTTAACAAAGAATTTATTAATCCAATAATGTTTGGGTGGAAACAAATAATCAAAAAAAAAAAAACATGGCCTTGAAAATGTGGATATACTGTCTTCACATAAAAAGTTGATTGAATGTTGTCAACTGCATATGCTGATCCTACATGAAATATAACACAGTGGACGTACTATTTTGGCACTAGAGAATTTTAACAGGAGAAATTGGGAATTAGAATCAGATATAAACTAATGTATGTGAAGCAAGGCTGACTTCATGGGTATGTCACTAGTTACATAGGACCCGTATTCAGAAGGGCCCCCATACTTGGTTGTATGGTTTGTTTTCACCATCTTGACATTCTTAATAATTTTATCTTTGAGTTTGTGTTTTATAAGGGAAACAGAATGGAACAATGGAGCCTGGTTATTAGACAAAGGAGACAGACACAATATGCATGTCTACAGTTCCTTGATACCCCATTTACATATATTATTTCCACCATCCCATGACCACCAAATTTTGGTGGACACAAAATGCGTATATAGGAAGGTTCAGTGAGACTCAAAGGGAGTCAGAGTTCTTAATGTTTTGTCTGCAAATGAATACATGAGGACTCTGAAAGCCTAGAGAGGTTACACTTTCCTTCTGATTCAAATGCTGAAAGCAGAGAATAGTGTTCTATAAACACAAACGACCAAGCTAACTTACCATATTCTTTTTTATTAGTGTTACTTCCCAGTATTATATAATCACTTATGAGGACAACCCATAGTTTTTTGTTTTGTTTTCAGTCTTTGTGTACTCGGTAAGCAAAATATGGAGCATGTGTATCTGTGAAATGAAAACAATTGAGTTTGTTTTGTGAGCATTTCTACTGTTCTGATAAGAATGATATATACACATGTATGAACTATGAAATACTAATTGTGTAATATTAATGATATTTGGTAATTGGTCATATTTGAGTTTCCACATAGGAGGAGTTAAGTGCACTTGTATTTGCACTTAAAACTGGCATTGTAAAATATAAGATAAATGGAAAAATTCATGCTAACAACTTACACTTTAATTTTTAGTTATTTAGAATGATACTAATAAGCAAATACAAAAACATAAGAAGTTGAATCACTATATTGCACACCCAAAGCTGATATAACACCGTGGGTTAATTATACTGGCATTAAAATAAAATTTTAAAAAATTTAGAAAACATGACAAGTTGAAAGACTGCAGAAGAAAGGAAGAAGCTTTCTAATCTAGTACCTTTATCAGCACATTCTCCTGCCTTTTTTTAAAACTTTTACTGAGATAAAATATACATAACACAAAATTTATCACTTGAACCATTTTGAAGTGTAGAATTTGGTGATATTAAGTATATTCACCATGTTGAGCAACTATCCTCGCTGTCTAGTTCCAGAACTTGTTCATCATGCCGAATGGGAACCCCACATCCATCAAGCAGTTGCCCCTTTACCTCCTCCCCCTTGCATCTGGCAACCACTAATCTGCTTTCTGTCTCTGGTTTTTGCCTATTGTAGTTATTTCAGAGAAATGAAATCATAGAGTAAGCGGACTTTTGTATCTGGCTTCTTCCTCGCTTTTTGACCAAGGGGCCTCATGTTTTCATTTTGCACTACCCCCTCTCCCCCAAATTATATAGCCAACTCTGGTTGGGGAAATATTAAAAATCAAAGCTGACTCTAAATGTGTCTGCCTTTTGAAAGGGGTGTCATTATTTCTATCAGGAAGAGATTAAATCTCTAGACTGCACCCCGTCAATTAATGGAACAAGGGGGAAAATTCTCTGAAGTTACAATTGCATAGGTCACTAGATGATAATTCACAGAAGATGTCCTTTTAGGCCAATCTTAAGTTGGGTAGAGGTGAGTAGAGAAATTCCTGTGAATAATGACGGAGAATGAATATAGGCTAATGATCTGAGTTTTGATGGACTCAGTGTCACTGTCTGACAAGTGGTTGAGAAACTAAAGCTATTAGGAAGTCACTACTTGCTGATTTGACTAATGGACTTTTAAGGACAAGAGTGTTTAACATTCAATTTTATTTTAGTTTGCAGTAATGCATCGTTCAAAATCTTGATTTACCTTGCTATACACACTAATGTTTTGCGTCTGTAGTTTTAGGAAAATCAAAGGAAAACATATGCGTGTCATATAAAAGCTAAGAACACGATCAAGATTTCAGAGAAAGGAGAAAGAAAGAAACAGCTATGCCCCCCCCCCCGAAATTTAAATAACTCTTGAGAAAATATTTTTGGACCATTTTTGGTCCAATCAGATATAATACCAGAAGTAGGTTAATATACAAAAGAAAAAAAACACATGGCTTCATAGCCCTCTTCCTGAATGGGAAGTAATTCTCAAAAAGTCCTTGAAATGAGCAAAACACTCCCATTTTCTTACATAAGGTTAATTAATGTGAACTCCAAGAAGGACTACCAGGAAAAAAAACCAACAAAAACCAAATTTTCGATTTCTGAAGGAAGAACACAGTTTATTACTGCATCTAACTAGTGTCTCAAAATTGGAAGTTAAGTAGGATATTCACAAGGTGTTAAGAACTGATTGGGTGGTTTTAAAGTGGGTTTTGCACAGCAAAAAACAAAAAAACCGAAAAAAACAAAACAAAAACTGGTCAAAAACTGTTTGAACAGAGTTTATGACATGATAACTTCGGTTTGGCAAAGGGGAAGTGAGAATTCTGGAATGACTCCTGATGAGGAAACTGCTGAGTTATAAAGCTGTTAGTTGACAAATCGTCTTATCTTCTGGGATCAGGTACTTCCCAGAGCAAGCAACTAAGATATTTTGGCTTGTTCCATGATTTAATGCAGGAACAAAAAGTATGTCTACATCGTCTAATATAGGGTCAGGAAGATGCATATGGCCCCAGTGTTATACAACGGAGAAACAAAGAATTGTGATTGTTCCGTTTCTGAGAGAGAGCATAGTGCCCCGAGGCACTGGGAACAGGAAGGAATATACTGTGATTTGATTGCTCATGGAATTCTTTTGTCATCTTTCAAATCAAGCATTTGGAGAAATACTATCCTGCCTATTCTGGGGCTGACTTATAAGCAACGTGTACATTGAAAAAAATACCCACAAATGCTGCTTTTAATTTGTGATTACTTGTAGGATTTACTGCATACTTCTCTGTTTGGAACTCCTTAAGTGAAACTAATAAAGTAGGCGGTGCTTAAATTGGTACTTTTTAATAATTGGCTTCCTCAGTTTTATAGCAAGATAGAAAAATACACGTACTAACACCAGCAACAGATGGTATCGTTCTGTCCATGTGCCCTCACTTATAGTGCAGAGTTAAAATCTAGGATGTAAAGTGCTGCTTTTGTGTGAAAATACAGAACGCAAGTAGAGGAGAGGGGTACGTTTTTCAACTACTTCCTTTTTCTCCCAGAAGAACGTGTGCCTGAAATAGGGGAATGTACGTGCTCCATACAGAATTATTTGCCTGAGTCTATATCCTGCTTCAAGGCCTCTCTCCTTCTGCTTTGGAAATTTCTCTGCATATATAAGATTTTATTAACCAATATTTCATCATTTCCCTATTTTAGGTAAAATTGTATGAGAGTAAGTTAGGCTCTGCTAGGTAATGACCATCTTTACCCCAAAGTCTAGATTAAGATCTAAAATGGAGTCACCAATAGAGAATTCCTTGACAAAACTATGAAGGCATAAATATATGTACTTAATACAACAATTACATACACACATGTATGCAGATGTATCTTCACATCTATGTATATCTATGTATTTCCAATAATGGTCCTACATTTCTTAATCCTTGCAAAAAATCTACCACCTCTGTATTTTAATTTTTTTAAAAGGGACAATGTGTATCATTCTTCTTTCCAGTTGGCTGAGGTCAATATGCACAAATGAAATGACATCAGCCAGTAAGTTTAGAAATATTCCAAAGAAACAAACTTAATTTTATCAATTTCTGTTTTTAGAGGAATATAGTCTTCATCTAGCTGTTCTTTCGAAGTCAGGGAGGCCAGCTGCCTGGCACCCTTCGGTAACTAGTTGTCAGCTGGGGCAGTTTTTACGTCATCCTTTTTTTAACCTCGCTCTGATAGTTGTTTTCTGCGACACCCAGAAGGTAGCAAAATCACAAGTAGAATTTATAAATATTCCATCCTCTTGGGAGCAGGACGTTTTTATTGTTGAACACAGAACCATGTCCAAATATTCCTAAGCTATTTATGACTCTCCGATTCTACAGAATTTGGTACAGAGGGATTTAGAGTAAGCAGGGTGTATTACTCACAAGTAACTATAGCTGATGTAATACCTAAATCTCTAGATTGTAGCGGTTTAATAGAGTAGATGTTTATTTCCTATTCATATGAAGTTGAAGACTACTGATCCTTACACAAGACTAGTTCCATTCCTAGGGACATTCAGGCACCCAGACTTTTTCCGTTATAAGGAAGTGTCTACTTCCAAGCCATTAGATTTCTCTACATGCATCAGGTGCATAGACATGGGGAACATGAATGTATATCTACTCCTTGATCACTTTGATCTGGAACTGACGTATATCTCCTCTGTTCAAAATGCATTAGTAAGAATTATTTATGTGATGTTACCCAGATGTCGAAGAAGGTATAATTGGGACCTGAATGTCAATGCCAAGCATATCTCTACCCTGTGGGAGGAAGGCACAAAATTCTGAGGGACCTCTGGTCCTCTCTCTCCTATGAATAGTGGACAAATGCCATCAGTCATGTTAATGACTCGGCACACACTTAAGTACACTTGTACTAAGCAGTTATGCTCTAGTCCTTCATTGACAGGTGAAGAAAACAAAGACATTCAAAGACAGTGTTCAATTCTTTCATCTTACAACTGTGTTCATTTATTTTATCTTATGAGGAATATGCATACAGGTGAGAATTTCTGGGACTCTCAAAAGTCATATACCTAAAGCACCTCTTAAAAATGCATTTTACCGGCATGATTTCTTTCAATTATATACAAAAACAATGATTTGGGGGGAAATTATACTATATTTAAAATTAATTTTTCAGAACTAAAGCCCTTGTTATGGTAAATAGGGCTTCAGCAATGTCACCAAGCCACAAATTCTTCACTTTTAAACTGAGAAAAAAATAGGCACTTGGCCGAGTTTTTGTGAGCAACCACACACACCAATAAACTGCGTGCCTTCATATGCCTTCGCTTGTGCGCTTCCTACTCCAGCAAGCGCCCCATTTCCCTGACCCGTGCACAGCTAAACGTTCTCAAAAAAATTGTCTCCACTTCCTCGTCTGGTACTCTTACTTCATTTGTCTCCATTCGCGCTTTCAGTCTCACCACGGGTACAGCCCTTAGGATCCACGTCTTGGCAAACACAATGGTTCATTCTCCATCTTTGTCATCATGACTTCTGAGCAGCACTGGACACGGTGCCCTGCTCCCTTCTTTGAAACTCGTAGGCTTCTGAAAGTTCTCTGAAGGAGTTTTCCACCTTCTTAATGAGAATTCTTTTCCAATTTCCTTTTCTGGTTTCTTTTTTGTTACAGACTTCTAAATGTTCAAGGACCCTAAGGAGTAGTCCCTGGTGATCTTTCCTAGTCTCCTTTTCTCGTAAGTGATCTAATTAAATTGCCAAGTTTAAGGAAACCCACTTATAGCATCCAAATGTATATCTCCTCTCACTTCTCACTCCTAAGCTCAAAAGATGGTATGTCCCGCTGACTATTTCACAACTCCACCGGAACGAATCACTGATAGTTCCACTTCCATGTGGCCAAAACATAATGATCGATCTCATTTTCTAAATCTGTGTCAACAACATCCGCCTAGATTTTCAGTCTGGAAATCAAGGAGCCGTCATTTCTTCATCCCTTTCAAGATCTGTACCCAGTCTTTCAATAAGGACTCTCACTCCACCTTCAAAATATACCTTGGGATTTGACCATTTTACCCCCAGGCATCTCCACTGCTACAATCCTATTCAAAGGCACCATCATCTCTCTTTTCCTACTCCATAGAATGGACATCTAGTGATTAATGTTTTTAAATCTTTCAGAGTTATAATGTCCTTGCTTAAAAAGCTCCACGTCTTTTTATTGCAGTTAAAAGTAAACTAAAGCCCTCTCCGTGGCCTGTAGGACTTGCACACTCTGCCTACCTAACCTCTTCTCCCCAGTTTCCCCCCACTCCCCCGTGCTCTAGCTCCAGTGACCTTCAATCTGAGATATCTAAAGCTTACTCCCTCAATGGTTACTTACTCTTTCGTCATCTCGGGACTCTCTTTCCCCAAAATATTTGCATAGCTGTTTCTTTCTCATGATTCAGAACCAAACTCAAATACCACCTTTCCGGAGAGGACTTTCTCGATGACCCTAGGTAAAAACACTGAAAAAAGTACTTCAGGTATTTTATGTTAAAGTGATTTTTAACCTAAAAGAAATGAAGAATTATTAGTGAGCAGTAGTAGCAATAACAGGAGAAATACAAGGTAAAAACAAGAAAACCAAATACTAAATTTGATGTCGGGTACCCCATGACCCAGCTCTGCTGCTAATTGGCTATGATGTTATGTAAAATATAACACATTTAAAATCTCTCCATGTCTTTTTTTAAGTGATTAGTAAGGTTCATAAATCAGTAATGATACTTTGAGTTGAAACATTCTATCACTTCCTCTGTTTTATTTGCAGTAGGAAGACTGGAAGATGATTGACAAAATTTTAAACACTTGAAAATACCATGTTTAAGATAAAAACATTATTTATCTTAAAGGTTGGGAAAGGAAAGGACACGGTCTCTCGTGAAGCGGGAGGCATCACATCGAGGGGCCTGTGCTGGGAGATACTATGAATCAATGACATTTTTGTTGTAATAATTTCAGAATTTTTTCCAAGCGTATCGACTATGGGTGTTTCCCAATGTTAGAAAACAAATAATGGGGCGTCTGGGTGGCACAGTCAGTTACGTGCCTGACTCTTGTTTTCAGCTCAGGTGCTGATCTCAGGTTGGTGAGATGGAGCCCTGCCTCAGGCTCTGTGCTCAGTGTGGAGTCTGCTGGAGATTCTCTTTCCCTTTCCCTCTGCCCCTCCCCCTCTCAAATAAATAAATCTTTTTTTTTTTTTTTTAAGATATTATTTATATATCTGAGAGAGAGAGAGAACATGATCGGGGGAGGATCAGAGGGAGAGGAAGAAACAGACTCCCCACTGAGTAGGGAGCCCAACTTGGGGCTCTATCTCAGGACGCTGGGATCATGACCCGAGCCGAAAGCAGGCACTTAACTGCCTAAGCCACCCGGGAGCCCCAGTAAATGAACAAATCTTAAAAAAAATATTAATACCATTTTAATTACTGAACTGAGATTATAGGACCATTGATCTTGACTAAATAATTATCCTCTTTATTTCATTAATCACAGGTTTTATCTTATTTACTAAAAAGTTTATTTTCTTTCTGTATAAGCGGTTTTGGGGAAAAAAATAAGGCAACACTCACTTTCTCTCAGGAGTGCTCGGTGACTACTGTTGGACATCATTTTGAAAAATTCTGGGTTACTATTCGAATTTGTTCCACATATTTATTTTCTCAAATAGTTCTTTAGATCACAGGTTGAGTCTTAGAAATCATTTATTTTACTTTTAGAGAGCACCTTATAGCTTATCAGATTTAATGGCAGAAATTAAGTAGACTTTCTTACGTAGTTTTTAGATAGAAGTCAGAAAACTAGGTTACCATTTTTTACATTATTTTAATTGTGTTAAAATATAGAGCACATAAAAGTTACCAGTTAACCATTTTAAATTGTACAATTAAGTAACATTGAACGTTCATTCACAATGTTAAACAGCTATTATCACTGTCTAGTTCAAGAACTTTTTCATCACCCCCAAAGGAAACCGGGTACTCATTAAACAGTCACTTTCTCCCTTGCCCCCGGCCCTGAAAAATCTGCTTGTTCTTTCTCTGGATGTGCCTATTCTGGATAATTCATGTAAATAGAATTATACAGTAGCCTTTTATATCTGGCTTCTTTTACCTAGCATAGTGTGTTCAAGATTCATACACATTATAGCTTGATCAGCACTTCGTTCCTTTTCAGTGACTGAATAATATTGCATTATCTATTATAATGTGTTTTGTCTATCTACTCATCGCACTTTTGGGCTATTGTAAAGAATGCTGCTATGAACATTCATGTAGAAGTTCTTGTTCGGATGCCTCTTCTCAGTCCTTTGGGGTATGTACCTAGAAGTGGAGTTGCTGGGTCAGACGGCCATCCAGAGTTTCACCTCTTGGGGAGCTGCCCAACTGTTTTCCAAAGTGACTGTACCATTTTAATTTTGGAGGTTTCCAATTTCTTCACATTTTCTGCAGCACTTTTTTAATATGGTTTTTGATTGTGCCACCCCAGAGGCTGTTAAGTGGTATCTCTGTGGTTTTGATTTTATTTTCCTAATGATCAATGATTTTGATCATCTTTTCATGTGCATTGGACATTTGTATATCTACTTTGAGGTATGCCCATTCAGATCCTCGGCCCATTTTTAATAGAGTTTTTTGTCTTTTTGTGGAGTTGTAAGAGTTTTTTATACATTGCAGATATTAGATACTCATCAGATATGTGATTTGCTAATATTTTCTTCCATTTTATGCATTGTCTTTTTACTCTCTTGGCAGTGTCCTTTGATGCACAAAAGTTTTTAATATGAGTAAAGCCTAGCATCTAATAGTTTTTCTTGTTGCTTGTGTTTTTCATAACATATTTAAGAAACTACTGCTAACTGAACTAATGAATCATTGAACATTATATCATAAACAGATGATGTACTATACCTTGACTAAGTGAATTTAAATAAAATATATGTATATATAAAAAAAGAAACTATTGCTAAATTCCACACCTTGAGCTTTATTCCTATGTTTTCTTCTAAGAGTTTTTTAGTTTTTGCTTTTGTGTTTAGGTCTTTGGTCTGTTTTGAGCTAATCTGTGTGTATGATGTGGTAGGGGTCAACTTGTATGTGTGTGTGTGTGTGTGTGTGCGCGCACGCATGCAAACACTGCCATGTATTTGTTGACCAGTTGACCTAGTACCATTGGTTTAAAAAAACCTGTTCATTCCTCACTGAATTTTCTTGGCTCCCTTGTCAAAAATCATTTGACTTTAAATATGAGGTTTTTTTGTTTTTTTAGAGATTTTTTTGTTTATTTATTTATTTGAGAGAGATAGAGAGCATGAGCAGGGGAGGGTGGGGAGCAGAGGGAGAGGGAGAAGCAGACTCCCCACTGAGCAGGGAGCCCGACAGGGGGCTTGACATGGGGCTCAATCCCAGGACCCCAAGATCATGCCCCGAGTGGAAGGCAGATGCTTAACCAACTAGCCACCTAGATGCCCCTGGCATTAGCTTTCCATACAGACATTTACTTGGCATCTAACAGAGCGGTGTACCGTTTTCTCTTTTGACTTAGTTGTGTGTCTTGCATTCTGATATTATACTTGGTATTCAGTTATCCTTCACCAGTCTTTATTCCATCTTATTCCATGATCGACTGGGTGTAAATTATCCATTTTGAGTACAGCTAACCAGATATACAAGGAAGCAAAGGAAAACTAGAGAAGTTCACATTAACATGGCTGTATAATCTTAGCTAGGTTTTAGTTTTCTTATATATTAAAAAAATTGAAAACCAAATGTCCAGAAAGCAGGTAATGGTGCTTTTAGGAATAATTTTATCTGTAAGACTCATGTAATTTGAGAGTTTTCAAGTAGAAATTTAAAGGTTGTAAAATGCCTTTTTTGGTACTATGTATTTTATTGTTTTAAATTATTTTATAGCTTATTATAGTTCAAATGGTAGATTTGTCGTTGTTGAAAATATTTATTTTCACTTTTCTAAGTATTTTACATAACAATGTGTTTAAAAAGTAAGATACATTCTTTTCCCACTGCTTTCAAGCTGAAATGAATTGGTTAGTATAACTTACATTTTCTTTATTTTGTGTTTTCCTACTTTACTTCTTTTTCATATACTTATTGGTGAATTTAATTATCTGAGTATATAATTTTTAAAATACATTATGAAATGGGCACCTAGGTGGCTCAGTCAGTTAAGCATCTGCCTTCGGCTCAGGTCATGATCTCAGGATCGTAGGATCGAGCCCTGTGATGGGCTCCCTGCTCAGCGGGGAACCCGCTTCTCCTTCTCCCTCTGCCTGCCATTCTGCCTACTTGTGCCCTCTCT
Organism: Ursus americanus; assembly: GCF_024610735.1. Taxonomy (NCBI): domain Eukaryota; kingdom Metazoa; phylum Chordata; class Mammalia; order Carnivora; family Ursidae; genus Ursus; species Ursus americanus. The sequence continues at coordinate 39,229,494 of NC_142144.1, forward strand.
CTCTGTCAAATAAATAAAATCTTAAAAAAAAATACATTTTGAACCAACTAAATTTTTATGGTTTTAATCATGAAAATTTAGAATTTTGGCCATTGCCTTTTTTGAATTATAGGCTAAAAACTTCAAATATAATAGAAACAAATTCTGCTCCATAATGGCTTTTGTAATGAGGATATCCATTTAAAGTGTATTTTCATAATAGTAGCTAAGATTTATCATGTGCCAGGTAATGGGGTAAGTGCTTTCGTCCATCATCTTCTGTAGCCCTCACAACAAAACTGTGAGTCTCAGAGTCCTCAACTGTAAAATGGGGATTAAATACTCATCGTGTTTCTTATCATTAAATATGTCACCATTTGTTGGCAAGAGGTAACTGCTACCTACTTCCCTCCTTACAGTGATTCATTATTTATGTCGTAATAAATTCACATATTAAAAGTAAGCAAAAAAGTGCTAGCCGAATCCTGACTTTTAATTAATTACTTAGTGCACTGAAGGTAAAGTCAAGTTTGAGACTAATATTAAAGTGATCAAACAGAAACAGTCATAAAATGATCACATCAAATAATCAGACACTGTAAGAACTGGAGGAAATACGAGGCTCTGTGTCCCTAGCAGCACGATGTTAGAGAGGCTGGAGACAGAAAACCTGAATTCAGATTTATACCCTTTACAAGCTCTATATTGTCGAGCAAGCAACTTAATTGTCTGAGCTTTATTCATTTGTGTGTTAATCCTCATAAATCATGCGTAGAGATATCAGTCTGAATGTCCCCACTTTCTTCATCTTTACAAATAGGTAATGACCAACTAAGAAGTTGTCATAAATTCCAAAGATGTCTGGGCTAGCGTGTTACACAGCTAACCGTAAAGCCCTACACAGCTGTGATAAATGATTGTTCAGATAAACGAGCAGCTGTATTGCAATAAGATTAGGATCATTTTGTTTTCTGTATTTTACCACCAGAGCACTGTAGACCTTGGATGATTTCTTTTAAGAATTTATTTTGGTTTTGGGGCGCCTGGGTGGCTCAGTCGTTAAGCGTCTGCCTTTGGCTCAGGCTGTGATCCCGGCGATCTGGGATCGAGTCCCACATCAGGCTCCTCCGCTATGAGCCTGCTTCTCCCTCTCCCACTCCCCCTGCTTGTGTTCCCTCTCTCGCTGGCTGTCTCTATCTCTGTCAAATAAATAAATAAAATCTTTAAAAAAAAATTGAAACTCCTTTAAAAAAAAAAAAGACTTTATTTTGGTTTTAAATAGATTGTTTTCCAGGTCCCATGGGCTCTATCATTCTATAAAACTTGCCATTTGCATTGATTCGTTTCTTTACTTAATATTCACATGTGTCCATTTGTGTGTTCTGAAGATAAAACAGTTGTGTGGCTTTGTCCAGTGATTACAAGCTCTAAACATCCCGAGGAGACCTCTACATGAATTCTACCCAGATGAGGTGAAAACTGTGCCAGATAAAATTAATTGTTATCACTTTCCTCAGGATTGTTAGAATATATGTCCTCTTAGAAAGTTTTCTTTCTTTTCATGGTGAATTATGAAAAAAAAATATTTTGAAAATATCATTTTGTGTGTTGTAATCCCCTTCTGCATCATATAACACACCATCCTATTGTCGTTGCCTGTGAAGAGGGGAGGCCAGGCTCGGGGGGGTGGGGGGGGAGGAAGATGACCTGGGGACAGGAAGGCAGCACAAGACAGTCCACCTCTCCCATCTCAATTACACTCCCTAACTGGCCCCATTGTCGTAGATTGGGGAAAATGAATTCAGAGTAGGAGGACATTAAATTGGAAAATGAACATCCTACCTTTGGTATATAGTTAAAATCAACTAGGCTGGCAACTTACTGGCTGAAAAGAATTAATGGAGGATAAAAGACACCGATCACAAGATTAATAGGCTGCCTACAAGGTTGGAGAGGCACACACATATGTGTCTGTGATTTAAGGGGACATCAAAAGTAATATTATTTTTATAAACTAAAAGCACCGTCTGCTGCAATCCAGTTTCTTAAAAAAATATTTTTAAATTGTTTTTCTTAAGGCAACATTTACATAACATCAAATGAATCAATTTGAATTGTGCAGTTCAGTGACATGTAGAACTGCCCCTTCTGTCTAGTTCCAAAACATTTTCATCACCCCCAAAAAAACCCTGTACCCCTTAGACAAAAGTACCTGTACTTTCCTCCTCTCCCAGCCTCTGGCAACTACCAATCCGCCTCCCATCTCTACGTATTTATCTCCTCTGCATACTTACTATATACTGATCCAGTTTTTAAACAACACGTCCTGATGCTTCTGTAGTTTGTGTATTGTTGATACTTACACGTCTTAGAGAATAGTAGTGTTCTCTCTGTGCATCATATCATACTGTTGCTCATGTCATTGAGCAGATGCTGTAAGAGCCTGCCTCATGTCTACACAGCTACTTTATTTTTAATTGCTCTCATGCTCCAGGTAGTATTTCTTAATGGACCAGTTCATAGTGAATGTACCCCACCCCCTGTGATGGGTCCACAGTTATAACAGCACAGAAGTGTAGCCTTGGGTTTTAACAAAATTGTGTTTCATCCTTTTGAAATAATTCTCGTGTGTGTGTGTGTTTGTGTGTGTTGAGATAACACTATTTTTTAAAGAGAGATAGTAAGTGATGCTGCAAAATGTGCAGTAAGATATTTATTCATTTTCTAACGAGGTGGAGGGCAAAAATTTCCTCTTGTGGTCCTACCTACCTGCTCCTGGAGAGGAGTTTGTGGGTTTTCTTTCCCATGGATCAAGAGAAAGAAATAAGATATCGTGCTCTATATTTTGACCTACAGAGAACAGAAGATCCAAACGTGGCTTCTAGATCCTTAGCTCTAAGCTATGACCTCTGCTTTTGAGGTATGAAATATTTGTATCCCTATTCATGTTGCCCCTTTTCTCTATCTTTGTTGCTTACTTTGTGTACCGTTCTTCAGAGAACATCAGTGGTGATTAATTAGACAAGAATCTGGCATTTGTTCCCCCTGAAATAAATAACTAAATAAGTATGGATCAATTCCTAGCTTATATTACCTAAGTAGCTGTCTGTTTGCCGACCTGCCTCCCTTGCCTACGCTGAGGCTCCTAAGGGCAGGTAAAGGACCTTTAATATACTCCGTTCCACTACCAAATACAGTGCCAGGTACACAGTATACACACAATAATCACTCACAAATAATAACATAAAGATAGAATTTTAAAACATGTAATGACTGTAACTTCATGTTGTAATAAATTTTGTTCAGAATTTGGAAGCACACACATTCTAAGGAAATACATATATGTGTGTACGTGTGTGTGTGTATGTGTATATATATATATATAAATACAATATGTATGTATGGTGTGTATATACATATATATACATACATATATATCATATAAAAATATCGAATTTTCAACTAGTTTTATATTCCAAGTCAAGAACCAATAATAACAGCACAAATGGTAGAACAGGGGCTTCTAATGTCACACCCCAGAAATACTAAAAAACCTGACAAAAATGATCAGAATCAGTGTTGATGGACATTTGGTAGTATCTTAGGTTTATTTTTTAAAACAGTGCTGCTACAAAAGTTCTTATTTTCTGATATATATTATTTAAAAATGCTTTTGGTAATACAATTAGGGTAAAATTTCTAGGTTTGATGTGTTTTTAATTTATAAAATAGTACCTTGTTTCCAAAGTGGTTTGCCAGCCTTAGTAATCGACAAAAAGAACTCTGGAAAATAAAGCTAAATGTTTATAGCAAGCAAGAAAAATGCTTAAACAGAAAAAAAGCAACGTAAACATAGTAGGAGAGATTTGTAGGGCAAACCCAGACATACCCAAAGCCAGAGAGGAACAACTGCAGAGTGAGACTCTTTGGGGAACAGAACTTTGAAAAGCTCCCGCGTTCAGTGGGAAATCTAGAAAGCCTACACAGGCCCTGGGCAGGATACATGCTCAGTCTGGCTGGCTTTCAGGCTCAACAGAAGCAGGGAGTGAAAGCTAAGGCAGATTTGAAAAATCCAGCAAGACTAGTCAGCAAAGGGGTGCCCCAACACAGACCCAGTGTGCAAAGATCTGGAGAGTTGCTAGGAATAAATTTAACAGAAATTTGCAAGACTTGTACACTGAAAACTACAAAAAATTATCAAGGGAAGTTAAAGAAGACCAAAATAAATGTAAAGACATTCTGTGCTTATGAACTGGAAGACTTAATATTGTTAAGATGGCAATACTATCCAGATTAATTTACAGATCAAAGGAATTCTTTACGTGTATGTGTGTATGTGTGTATGTATGTATGTAATCTCTACACCCAACATGGGCTTTGAACACACAAACCCAAGATCAGAAGTCGCATGCTCTACTGACTGAGCCAGCCAGGTGCCCCTTACAAGCCATTTCTATGCAACTATTAGTATTTTAATTGTTGCCAGTGAGATGGATACAAAAATGTGGCATGTCATTTTGATCATGATTTGAATTGAACTGGTCACAACTGAAACCTAAAAGACAATCCCTCATATTTGCTTATTATTTCTATTATTAAAAATGTTTGTAGTGACATGCACACATATACAAAAAATTTGCATTTATAAAAAATTACACTATACTTCAGTGAATTTTCAGCATGAGAATATACTTGTAAATAACAGTCAGACAGAAAAATAGTTTATTATAAGCAACACATAAAAAAGCCCTGCCCTTCTTTACCACAATTCACCGAAAGATAATTATATCCTAACTTCAAACACCATGAATTACTTTTGCTTATTTGAACATTATGTAAAAGGAAATGTATTACATGTATATTTTCTGTCGGTTTCTTTTGCTTAATGACATGTTTGTGACTTTCGCTCTTTGTGAGTCATTCATTCTGTTTCACGGAGCAGTAGTCATTTGTGCTGCGTGGTATTTTGTATAATGACTCTCCACTTGACTGTTAATACCAGTTGAGATTTTCCAGATTTTAGCTAGGTTGTATGAACTTTTGTCAGATGTGTAAGTAGGAATTGAATTGCTTGGTCTTGGGAAATGGTGATCTAGATGTATAGATATTATCAAAAATTTTCCAAGATACATGAGTAATTTTTACCATTTGCATTGCAGCAGTTTGAACAATTCCAATTAATACCGTTTCAATGCTTGCTCCTGTCAGTCTCCCTAAAATGTGTAGATGTGTATTATATGTCATTGTGCCTTTAATTTGCATTTTCTTAATGATTAATACTATTTCATATATTTATTGGTCATTTAGGCATGCCTTTTGGTAATGTTCCTATCCACTTATTTTTCCCTTTTGTGTCCTTTAAAAAACTAATTTGGAGAAGTCCTTTGTGTATATTTGGGCTATGAATCCTTTGTCAGCTATGCATTGCACATATCTATACTGTTTTTCTAGAGTCCTCATGTAACTCAGTGTTGTTTGTAAAAGACCCTTTAAATGATATTTGTGTACAAGGAAGTATAAGAGCATTAGTTAGTACAGCAGGACTTTCCTTTTCAGCCCGTCTGATTTTGAATAAGCAAAACTCCTAGGGATTTCCTTCCCCTCCCCCCCAGAATTAGTCAAAATGGAATACTAGTGTCCATCTAACAATAGAGAAATAGGCTGTATGAACATCCTATTAGTTAAACAAAATGTGTATTTCACAAGATTTAAAACACAGAATTATGAAAAAGGACATCAAATGATCTTTTCTATTATATTTTCAATTCATGTCAGGTCCAGCTTCTGTAAAATACATTCGACACATGCATACACATAGATTCACACATATTAGAAATAAAATACAATTTTATTATTTATGGCCCAAGCCTCATTTCCCACTGCTTTTCTCTCCTCATGCTCTGTTTTAATGTCAGCAGTTTTTAAACCTATCTTACTACATTCTCTAGTTGTTTTACTCAGTATATTCTCCTTTATTTTTCTCATGCAAATGATATTCATTCTTCAAGGCCAGGCTCAAATTTAATTACTATGTGAAGCTTTCAATTACTAACTTTCATCTTGGATTATATCCTATTTCACTTTTTAAAATCTATCATAATTGTTCATGACCATATTTCACATAATTAACTATTGCTTAATGCTATTTTTTGTGTTTGTCAATAAAATTGTAAGTTTCTTAAAGGCGTGCGATGGGCGCCTGGGTTGCTCAGTTGGTTAAGCGTCTGCCCCAGGCTCAGGTCATGATCTCAGGGTCCTGGGATCGAGTCCTGCATCAGGCTCCCTGCTCAGCAAGAGGTCTGCTTCTCCCTCTCCCTCTGCCCCTCTCCCCCACTTGTGCTCTCTCTCTCTCAAATAAATAAATAAAATCCTTTTAAAAAGGCAGTGGGATTTTCATATGCATCTTTATTTCATGTAGCATCTAATAATCTTGATTATATAACAGGTGTTCAATTAATTGAACATTGGTTAATCTACCAGACCTCCTGATGAAAATGAATTATTTTCAAATAGTGTAGTAGTTGATGATAAATAAATAATATGTCAAAGGGAGTGTGGTAGACAGAATGTATTTTACAGAATGTAAAAGATGTACACAACAGATGTAAAAGATGCCTGGGTGGCGCAGTCGTTAAGCGTCTGCCTTCGGCTCAGGGCGTGATCCCGCAATCCCGGGATCGAGCCCCACGTCAGGCTCCTCTCCTGGGAGCCTGCTTCTTCCTCTCCCACTCCCCCTGCTTGTGTTCCCTCTCTCACTGGCTCTCTCTGTCAAATAAATAAATAAAATCTTTAAAAAAAAAAAAAAAAAGATGTACACAACCTAATGGCCAGAACTTGCATAAGGAAGGATTTATAAGGATGGTCTTAATTATGTAACCAAAGTAACATGAGTTCGCTCCTTGGTAAGTTACAGGTACAGACTACATCAGGGGGAGAAAGGAAACTTTATTTACAGCAAATAAGGAGATCATGGGGAATAAATTCCAAAGATAAGACTCTCCCAGGGGGGTGAGAGGGTTTCTTTCATTTAGAGTTTGGATGAATATTCAGAAAGGTTGTACAGGCATACTTAGAAATATACAGGCATCCTATGTGATGTTAATGGAGCTTGTGCTCCTCCTAGGACAGACTTCAACAGTATAATGAAGGAGAGGTGACGGCCGCACTGAGGGAAAAGGCGATGGGCTTTCGGAGCTGGTATAAAGCTGGGGGAGGTCTTGAGCTCCTCATCTCTAGTAAAGAATGCAGGGTCCCGCTTGCTTTTGAGACAGCCCTGGGAGTTTTATCACTGACGTATTCTCTCTGACAGGGTTAGGCTATTTCCTGGGTGATGAGACTGTTAGGTTTTTCATTCCCTTTGTTCCCTTAAAATCCTTAACTACAGAGGGTTTTGCCTTGCTTTGTAACCCGGACACCTCCGCAGAAGTGTACTTGGGCAAGTGAGGCGTGGAGAGTGGGTGGGGGGGTAACTGGGGGCCTAAAATGACTTTTCTTTTTTTGTTTTTTTAAGATTTTATTTATTTATTTGACAGAGATAGAGACAGCCAGCGAGAGAGGGAACACAAGCAGGGGGAGTGGGAGAGGAAGAAGCAGGCTCATAGCAGAAGAGCCTGATGTGGGGCTCGATCCCATAACACCGGGATCACGCCCTGAGCCGAAGGCAGACGCTTAACCGCTGTGCCACCCAGGCGCCCCCTAAAATGACTTTTCTTGTATCAAGAAAGCTCTGGTTCATCTTTCTTTTTCTGGAGACCCCTAACTTTCTGCTTCCAGTCACTTGAGAGTTATCCTGTTTTTTTTTTTTCTTCAGCCAAACAGCTGATTTACGTCCTGGGATCCACATGCAGTCCACGCATTCCCTCCTCTCACTCTTTTCCATGAATATTAGCCAAGTTCAATTTCAAGTTATCTAGTCACCAAGTCATACTTCTGTCCAAACAATAATTTGCTATTGTGTTTTCAAGCAACTACTGAGGATGCGGTTATAATTTACTGGTTCATTTTTCTCACATACAGTACATGCTTTAGGGAGGCTGAGGAAAATCAAAACAGATGAAAGCACCTTCTAAAAGAAAGTTGACCCGGAGAACATTAGATACGATAAAAAGAGACTCGTCAAAATTTCTTTTCTTTTGCTAATAGGAATATTTAGAAACATCTCTATGATTTTTTGTAATGATTGGTAAAACCGTGTTTTGCTTTTTTTTTTTTTTTAATCAGAGACACAGATTTCACCTCCAGCTTCTTAGCTCATTTATAGCATTGTGTTCATATCCTACCAAAAATGCTAAAATAAACTTTTGGGGCCAATGCTTGGCAAAACCTACTGCTTCATCACAGCTTTATTTCCCTTTATGTTATTTTCAAAGATTAGATATTTTAAGAAAATATATGTAGAATTAGGATCAGAATTTCACTACCTTAAAAACACAAACAAATGACCCTTTCTGAACAAAGTGTGTGAGCTTTCAGAACGGGGACGGGGGTGGGGGGGAGGGGAGCAAGCCCTGAAGCACCTTGTCTGGGAGGCTGTGAGTCACCATTCACATTTTAGATGCTCTGGCACGTGGTTAATTGGGGCCTAAATATTAAGTGCACATCAACTGTAGTGCTCTTGGCAGTCAGGTTCATAAATTTTCCTCAACATTTTTAAAGAGTGAAGTTGCTTCACTAAGAAGCTACATCGTTATTAAATAGCGAAAGGATGGGACCCACTAATTAGGAACTCATTCGGCCACTAAACTGGTCCTTTTAGAGATTACAATATAATTTTCCTATTAAAGGCTCTTTGATAGGCTTGAAGGAGGGTTTATTTGAAGTTCCCTTAATGCTAAGGAGAGAGAACTCCGCTCTTTGCTGCGTAGTCTTTGTAAAGGGACTTTTGAAATGTAAAAACGATGGACTAAGCAATGGTGAGGTATGTCGTTTGCATATGAATTGCTGTACGGCCGCTTCTCCTGTTTCATCAGCAAAGTACCAATTAAGCACCAGGGCTATTGTCTTCTAAATTAGCAAAGAAAAATTTCAGAAGGTTATATTTCAGGCAACAAATACTGCTCCAAATAGAGCTTCAGAGTACAAGTCTTCAAAACAAGAAAGAAAAAGAATATTCTGAAGCTCCTTTCTTAAATACCTGGCCTGTTACTTAGACATTTTACTGATTGAATTATATATGAAAAGTCAGGTCCTATAATCTGTAATTTGTGTCATTCTACAGAAAACAACCTTGAAGGATAAGGTCTTATTAGAGCAATATTAGGCTTAATCAGATTGGAGATGTACACCATTTTATTCAAAATGCTTAGGGACACTTAATGTCTGCTAGTTCATCCAGCTGTGTAATGAATTAGGAATTAGTATCTACTTTTGTGAACAGGTTAAAATCCCAGAAGTGATCTCAGCCTATCCAAGAAAATACACTAACATACCACAGTAGGGTACTTACTTACGAAAGACGCAAAGATGAGTCAGTCTACACGAATAAAACTTGTGTAAAGCTCCAAGCAGCTACAGTACTGTAAGGATTGCAGTTGTTTACAGGCCAAAAATCATAACATACCAAGAAGTTGATTTGTCATATTTCCTAGACATTAGCAGGTAAGTAGGAAATTTGGACAAAAGTTAAAGAGGTACTTTAATATTACTTCTTATGCTAATGGTAACTATCAATGAAAACTCAACTCATAATCCAATTAACAAAGCCCTCACAATGGTAAGCATAATAGGTCGGCTCTTGGCTAGCTCAGAGATCTGGGTACACATAAGAATCACCTGGGGAGATAAAAAATACAGAGTTTCCATTTCTGAATTAACTGGTGCTGAACTAATCCTCTTGGCAATAGCAGTTATAAAGTCTAAATAGAAAAGAAAAAAATTGTCGGAAATACGTTGGTGTGAGACGAAACAACCCAAAAGAGGAAGCCTATGGTAGTATAACATGGAAGGTCCATTCCCTACCATAGTGTTTTCTGGTGCTCACCACTGCACAAGGCTTGTCCTGCAGGGAGGTGCTGCTTTCCTGCTCACCGTGCCTACCGTTTATTCCAGTCCCTATGGCTATGGTTGAAGGGTAAGGACTGCATTTTATTTCCCTCTGTAGCCTTAGCAAATAGCTTATTACAAGGGATACATTAAATACAGAGTTATATATCTGTTTCTATCTATACTCACATACATTTATACACACATATTGAGTGTATGTGTATTTTAAATTGAAAGAGCTAGAAACTCTAAGCGTGCATTAATAAAGAAAACATAGATTTCTATTCTTTTACCCTCAGGTACATCCCCCTTCCCATAGAAACAGTATTTCTTAATAAAACTCAGTCTTGAAGCATTCCCTAACATTAATGTGCCCTGTTTTAAAAGACAATATAATGCAGAACAAGAAAGGGAAGTAAACAGCACCTAATCTCACTTGAGCATTTCCTTGTTAACTTTTAACTGTTATCCATCAGTGGGAGAAAGGCTCCTGTAAACTTAATTTGGGTACACAAATACATCCTGTTATTATCCTTTCTTAAACTCAAGTAGGAAACAGACACTTAAGTCAGCCAGGGTACTCTGCCAACAGCAAAAGCCCTTGGAACAATATTTGATTTGTTGGGGCTCAGGGCAGGCCGCCCCAAGATACGCCACAGTGGCATATTGATTATTTTGAATTAAAGTTACTTAAGGAAAAGCAAGCGCAAGAACACCCTGACCCTCCTTTGTGTCCAGAAAGCAGGAAATAAACCTCCCATGTGCTAGTTACTCTCCCTGCACCAGCAGGTAGAGAGACATCCTTATCATTAGAGATGGGAAGTCAGGGCTGAAGAAGCCCATATAAAGAAATCTTGTTACTGTTAATAATTTACTACCCCAGCCCAAATTCTGTTTAGAATTCCTTACTAAAGTTCAAAAAAAAAAAAAAAAAAAAGAAAAAAGAAAAGAAAGAAAGAAAAGTGTTTTCTTTGTACAGTCAATTCCTCACAAATTTATTTCTTTTTTTTACTAAAAAGTGCAAAAACTACCTGCCTTGGTCACTTCTTAGGTCCCATATCCAGGAGTCTTCTGTATATTGAAACTATAGTTCATCTGTCTTATGTCCATTCTTAAACCAGCCAGAAGGATCTTGAAGGGTATAGTAACATTTTTCCTTCCCAACAGACCCTAGATTCAGCATGTCTGGGATCCAGAGCTCCTGGGTACCCAGGATCTTGGCAAGTTGTTTTTGTTCAGTCTAAGAAGAGAGGCCTTTAATTTCATATATAGAGCTTACTAAAGAGAAGCCATTAAAGAGCATTTTCCTATGCCTAATTAACACTCTGAGTGTTCCCTCTGACTTTCTAGCATATTCCCTGCCTGGAAGGAAAGAAAACAAACAAACAAAAAAACCCCAGAAAAACAAAAAAACTGTGTTCCAGCAGTGTGCTGCAGTTCTGTATGATTTCTTTCACAGCTGTTCTGCCCATTAAGTTCACTTTCTTCACTATCCGATCCCTAGAAATATGCAGCATAACGGTCTTTTTGGTTCCCTATGCAGATTACTTGTCATTAGCAGTCAAGGATCATATTTTTTTGTCATAAAACATAGATTATAAAACTCATATAAACAAAAGGAACAGGGATTGAAACACACACACACACACACACACAATTCAAGTGTTCTTATTGAGGGAACAAAAGTTGTCTATCTCAATTTTTGCTAATTTCTATTATATCCCTTGGTACATTAAAGAACATAATTTTCTTCATAGGAGTCTTGCATAATTGTTAAATTGCAACCCATCTTAACTTGATGTCTTGCTGTAATGTAATATGGGTTCATCTCTATGTGACTCAAAGTAATACTGGTTTTTTGGCTCAGTCAGTTAACTGTCTGCCTTCAGCTCAGGTCATGATCCTGGAGTCCTAGGATTGAGCCCCATTTGGGTCCCTGCTTAGTGGGGAGTCGTCTTCTCCCTCTCCCTCTGCCCCTCCCCACTTGTATTCTCTCTTTCTCTCTCTCTCTCTCTCTCAAATAAATAAATAAAATCCTACCAAAAAAAAAGGAAAGAAAGAAACTTTTCATTGGTACCTTTCAATACAGTAGAGCAAGTATTAAAAGTTGTAAAATGAATGTCCATGGCTTGGAAGACAGTCCTGAAGATAATAAAGCATTCTTCAAAAATGTCACCTCATTAATATTCTAGAGGTTACAGATGATAAAGTATAGGAAGGCTGAGTCAAAATGATTTCAAATAGACTAACTGGTGGCATTTACAGATTTTCTCAGTGGCTTATGCACGTATTTTTTGTGTGTGTAGGCAAGGAATAATATATGATATTTTTTTAACCTAAATTAATCTACAAAAAACTTTTAAATCAGTATAAATTTTGTACTAAAATATCAGATAAGAAAGTATTGTGGTAAAATTTAATTGCCAGCATTCTTTATTCCGTAGTGCAACGTAAAATGACATCTTCCACTCAATATAGTCATACATTCAATAAATAGTACCGTAACTCCTCATCGAGGGGCTCACTGGAAATTACAGCACAGTTGTTATCCTCCTGCATCCACGTATCCATACACCACCCCCTCTCTCCTGCCCTTGTCCTGTAATGCATCCTTGTCCTCTGCCTTCCTGTTGTATCTGACCAGCAGGAAGCACACTCGCATCTTAGAGTGGGAGGAGAGGAGAGGGCACATATTTATTCCTGCACCTCCTTTTTCACTTTGCTGCAGATCTGACAAAGGCTGCATTGCTTACTGGCTCCAGTGTTTAGTGGTCCATTTTTTACTGGACTCCGTTAACTCGATTCCATCACTCTTATCCCTTCGGCATTAAAATAATGCATTTCGTTGAATCTAAGTGATATCACATACCACTTTTTGCCATTATTGTTCATCCCTAGGAGTTTGATTATCCATGTTGGTCTTTTAACTCTACTCAAACCTTTGTAAATAGTCTCTTCATTGAACTCTCCTCAATTAACCCCTTAAAGTATATCATCTTTTTCCTGCTAGAGCCCTAGCTAACACACAACCCCACTCTTTTGGTGGATTATTCTTTTAATGTCATCCGGAATTAATCTATTAATGTTAAATTTAGTTTTGGAGTATGTGTGTGCGTGTACCTACGTGCGTGTGTGTGTGTGTGTGTATGTAATTATTAAGATTGGCTGGTAGTTTACATTTGGTACTGTAGGAGCTGGAGCGGAAAATGTTTCCCTTCTTTTCTTCTAGGGTTGTTGGCTGGTTTAATAACTAAATCAACATAAGACAGGTTGACAGGAGAAAAATGAATTTCATATGTACAGGAGCCCCATAAAAGTATAAGACTCCCCAGTCAGGTAATTGCGTCTTATATAACATCCTGAGCTAAAGAGAAGGGGGCGGGGGTCCAGGGCGTGGGGAAGACAATTCACAGGAAGATGAGATGAGCAGATATCTGGTAAACTAATGTTTGCCATGCCACACATAGAAGTTTTCCTGATACAAAAAGTTAACTCTGGTCATAATTCTCTTTCTGGTACAGATTCCCTCTCTAAATTCTTTTAGGCAGTTAAGGGGGTGGTAAAATTTCTTCCTAAGTCTGCTAGGCCCCCATAATTTTTAGCTGGAAATGATCCACAAGCCAAAGTGGCACATTCTGGGGTGGCATAGTCTCAGTACTTACTTTTTCTTGTTTAGGTATCAGGGTTATACCGCATTTAAAAAGTTGGAAGCAGGGGCGCCTGGGTTGCTGAGTCAGTTAAGCATCTGACTTGGGCTCAGCCCATGATCTCAGGGTCCTGGGACTGAGTCCCGAGTCAGGCTCCACACTCAGGGGGGAGTCTGCTTATCCCTTTCTTTCTGCCTCTACCCCCACTTGTATGCTCTCTGTCTCTCTCTCAAATAAATACATGAAATCTTTAAAACCAGTTGGAAGTGTTCTTTTTCTTCTTATGCTATAAACCAATGTTATTATCACGTGATAACATGATTATTACATGCTATATTAAAGTTTGAAAATAAGGACTATGTGGTCCTGGAGTATTGGCCAATATAGCCTTAATATTCCTCTTAGCTTGGCTAAACTTTAGATAGGATTCTTCCTGACTCTAGGCCTTTGACCTCCCTTTTCTTAAAGCATTTACTTTAGAAAATTTATAGTTGCAAATACTTATTCTTCCTTTTGACAGCTTTACAACTCAGGAATGTCTTTCTTAGGAATGTCTTTCTTAGAGAGATGGAATATCCCTGTGAAATATAACCATCAGGGATAATAGCACCCCTATGTCCCATCTCTGTGGGAGAATAGGAGCCTAACTCCAACTTGTAAAACTACCTCCTGTCATGAAGATAGGAGAAAGTTTACTTTTCCTTTGGGTAAGTCCAATTAGCAGACACAAATGGCTTTAGAGCTCTCCCACCTCGTATCTTAATAACCCTTTGTTAGAGTATAATTAAGCTTAGAATCCAGTTTTCTCGCCTCTTGCAGTAGCCTTGGGTAAAGTCACCCTGTCCTATTTAACTCCGGCCAATGCAATTTTTACTTTGAAAGTCTCTTCTTGATAGTTCTCTTCTTCTTTATATCAGCTATTACTTTATACTTTTCCAAATACCACTTTTTATAGATTTATTAGAGTTCTGTTCACTTCTCCTTTCCATTTCAAAATTTCTGCTTTTATATTTATGAATTTTAATCCTTATGTGTTATTAATGTTATCAAATTGAATGTGTCCTTTATTATTTTCATTTTTTTGTAACAAAGAGTTTTAAGTGAAATAAGTCAAGCAGAGAAAGACAATTATCATATGGTTTCACTCATTTATGGAACATAAGAAATAGCAGGGAGATCGGTAGGAGAAGGAAGGGAAGAATGAAGGGGGGGAAACAGAAGGGGGAATGAACCATGAGAGACTGTGGACTCTGGGAAACAAACTGAGGACTTCAGAGGGGAGGGGGGGTGGGGGGTTGGGGGATTGGGATAGGCCGGTGATGGGTATTAAGGAGGGCATATATTGCATGGAACACTGGGTGTTCTACGTAAACAATGAATCATGGAACTTTACATCAAAAACTAAGGATGTACTGTTGGTGACTAACATAACATAATAAAAAATTATTATTAAAAAAAAGAGTTTTAAGGTGGTGAATTTCCTCTCAGTACAGTTGTTATTACATCTCATAGTTTTATTGATTGATTGATTGATTGAAGAGAGGGAGGAGGGGCAGAGGAAGAGAGAGAATCTTACCGACTCGGGGCTCAATCTCACAACCCTAAGGTCATGACTTGAGCCAAAATCAAGAGTTGAGCACTTAACTGACTGAGCCACCCAGGTGCCCCCCATCTCATAGTTTTAAACGTGCAGTAATAATTATTTGGCAATTGCATTTTGGTTGCATCTTTCATCCAAGAATTGTTTAGAAAACCATTGAATGAATTCCCACCTGCCTAAGTATTTTTTATTTCTATAATCACAATTTCCATATAGTGTTAAATGTGGTATGATCAGAGAAATTCTCTATAATTTCTATTTTTGGGAATTTAATAATTTTCCTTTTACTCAACATATGACTAAACACTGTATATTTCCTATGGATAATATTAGTAGGCAGATAGAAAGTTTATATTATTTAGAGTTTATTAAATATGTATGTTTTAAAATACTATATATACAAATAATCTCATTAATTGGATTATTTATATTCCTTAAGCCTACTTTCTTATGTACTTTGCCAGTGTCAGGGGAAAAGCAGAAAAATAATGCATAATTGTTGCTAGAGATTGAATGTTTGTATCCCCTAAAATTCATGTATTGAAATCATACCAGCCAAGGTGATGGTTTTAAACGTGGGATCTTTGGAACATGCTTAGGTCAGGAGGGCAGAGGCCTTATGATTGAGATTAGTACCTTTATAAAAGCAACCCCAGAGTGCCAGTGTCTCCTTTCTCCCACATGAGGTTACAGCAAAAACACAGTTGTCTAGGAAGTGAGCCCTTACCACACATCAAATCCGCAGTACCTTGATCTTCGGCTTCCCAGCCTCCCCAGAACTGAAAAATAAATCTTTGTTGTTGAAACCACTTAGAATATGGTATTTTTGTTACAGCAGCCCAAACGACCAAGGCAATTATGTTGTTTCTTTCAATCTAACTTTACTCATTAATAATAAATAATCACACTCCATTCATGATTTTTGCTTTGAATTAACATCTTTTTTTTTTCTGATAGTCTTATTTATCTCCCTTACCATTGTTATGACTATTAAGCTTTTTCTGGTTTCTACTTGAGCACTTTACGTATTTTCTCTTTCAATATTTCTGAGTGATTATTGGAATTTACCTTTTTTTTAAATTGGAATTTACCTTTGAGGATGATGTAGAGTTATATTTTTATTATGATTGCATTTTGAGTCATTATTTTTCTCCAGGCTTAAGAGTATTTTATTTACATTTATTATTTGTAAGAGGATTTCCTTCCTCTGCGTAATCAGTTCTCCAGTGACTGGGAATTTATATAATCTCTTTTCATTCTAGTTTTGTTGTTTCAAACAATATTCTTTTTTTTTTTTTTAAAGATTTTATTTATTTATTCGGCAGAGAGAGAGACAGCCAGCGAGAGAGGGAACACAAGCAGGGGGAGTGGGAGAGGAAGAAGCAGACTCCTAGGGGAGGAGCCTGATGTGGGGCTCGATCCCATAACGCTGGGATCATGCCCTGAGCCGAAGGCAGACGCTTACCCGCTGTGCCACCCAAACAATATTCTTAAACTTGTATAAAAGACAGCAGTTTGAGCAAGACAATAGGATATCTACTAACATGATCGTTACGTCATGAATGATGAGATAATATAGGTGGACTTGTTCTTTTTCTCTCCGTTTCTCCTTCATCGCTTAGTTTTCCTTTATGTGGAGCTACGTTTGTCTCATTGCAATCTTCGTTTTCGGTTCACCGCTATTTCTCAAAGACTATCAGCTTTGTTTCTGATATTTTTATAGCCATGTGCTACTTTAAAGCTTATCATATAAGAAGTTGTAGAAGTTGTAATTTTGTTTGACTTTATTGCATCCAGTATTATTCATATAACTTGTCTTTGCATTTATGTGTGAGTATGTATATGTACCTAATTTAATTATGGGATCAGCTCTATGGCAGCAACAACCATGTTCCTCATGTCTTCTTCAGGTCCCCACTATCCCTAGCAAAATGCTTCTCTACATAGGTATTCAGCAAGATTTTTTTTTAAATTTTGTTATTGAATTTAAAAGCTTGATGAAAATAAACCAGACCTGAAGAAATGCTCGGACTTCTCGTCTGTTAGCACCCATATTTCCCGTTTCTTCTATTCTTTTCTAAAAACAAAACAAAGTTTCACATTTCACAAAGTGTCACTAACTTCAAAGACTATTCTATTCCATTTTATTTATCAAAGTGAAGTGGGAGAGTGAGGTTCTTCTCTCTCAGAGTGGAAGAATGAATCTGTAGGACAAAAGAGAGTGAGTAGAGCGATTGAGTTTTATTAAGTAAGGATATAGAAAAAGCTCTCAGCAGTGAAAAGGGGTCCTGATAGGGTTGCCAATGTGGGCCTCCACTGATAGTCTTTTATTTAGAACTGACCAGGGAGTGTGTGGCTTTATCATTCTTGTGATGTCTTGATTTAAGTAAGGACTGGTGGTAACATCTTTAATGGCTTACTTCTTCAGGATCTGGTCACAATGTGACTGCCATTGAAAGACCCCACCTCTGATGCTCAGGGCAGGGTGGTCTGGTTTGTTCCCATAGCTCTGGTTTCCTGTGCCTCAGCATTTCTGGGATTTCTGTGAGCCTCACCACGTAGCCCCCTACCTAACTCTCCCTACCTACTCAATGAGACCCTTCAGATGGGTCATATACTAGGGGATGATTGCCACCATGTCTCTGTGGGGGCAGGAGGGTGGGGTAGAGATAAAGGAAGTTTCCAACGGAATTTTTATGTGTTAGAGTAGACTTATAGGATCTTGGGGATCAGGCTAAGATTGCCTTTTGCCCTTAGCAAAGTGTCAACATCCAGGCAGTTGAGTCCCTAAAGGACTGTCACTCGGTTTTCAAGGACCTGTCAATGGGCTGTAAGTAGTAAAGAAATTTAATAATTTTCTTTCTGCCTTTGTTTCCCATATCAAAAGGAAATAGTGGGGGAATGATCAATAACTGATATCGGAGATACACATGCCCTAATTCTAAAGAGAAACAATAAGAATTTTCATTTTTATGCAAAACAGACTCTAAAGGTTTAATTTAGTATGAGATAATAAAGGAAATTCTGCATTAGTGGTTCGTTTGTCACTGGATAGCCATTTTTATCCATATGTAGCAATATATGTGCTGATGAGGTGGAGAGAAGGAAAAGGTGTTTTAAGACTTGTATTTATGTAAAGCATATTGAAGAATTTTCATAGTTTTCAATTCCTGGCCAAATGTACTATTTGCATTATCTTGATTATGAATGCTGTTACATAATCCTATGAATCTCTTTATACATTTAAACCAGATCAGAAGAAGTGTAACTGTTAATTTTTTTTTTTTTTTTTTTTTTTTTTTTTTACTGAGAGTTGAAAGACCTTAGTTCCCAAATATTCCTGCCCAATTCTGTTTAACTAAGTTTCTGTAACAGGATTTCATTCTTGCTGTGCCTACAGACAGACCCATGATGAATACAGACTGTTTCCCCACACCTTTTAGGATTTGAATAGCAAAAAAATTCTTGAAACAAAACTTTGTCTTCCACAATAAAATAAAATCTTTAATTACTTGCCCCTTCCCTCATCCCTCATCAACACATACCTTAAGGTGCTCTCACTTGCATTGTTTTAATAAAGGCCATTTAACTGCTTTGTTTTTCCTTCCACAGTCTGGTAAAGTAGGGGCCAAGGGCAGGCGGCCCCAATGTAGGCCACTTAGGCATGAGCATTATTTTGAGTTAAAAGTAATCAAAACCCAGCGGATGCAAGAAAAGCTCTTTCTCTGGTCCTCCACTGCCTAAATTTACATGGGAAGGGAGAGCCTTTACCAGGAAGAGGGCTATTAACAGAGACTTCACTTTAGCTAAGAAATTTATCTATATAATAGAGCAATCTTTGTTTTTGAAAACATTTGTCTAAAACTGGCTCCATCAAACTTCTTTTTATTTTTTTCTCTCCCACTTTCTCCTGTGTCTTGGAAAATTTTAGAGATTGGAGCGTCTGGGTGGGTCAGTTGGTTAAACATCTGCCTTCGGCTCAGGTCATTTCCCAGGATCCTGGGACAGAGCCCCACTTCGGGCTCCCTGCTCAGCAGGAAGCCTCTAACTCCCTCTCCCTCTCTCTCTCTCAAATAAATAAATAAAATCTTTTAAAAAATTACAGATTAAATTAATAAAAAAAAGGTCATGTGTTTACTCTATAAATATGTAGTCTAGATAGACAGCAATTGCCTTCTGAAAAAAAAAGACAAATTACCAAGTTGCATTTATTTTTCTTAAAACACGGGAGCTATGTAAAAACAAAACAAAACAGCAACAAAAACCCTGCAATTAGGACAAGTAATGGAGTAAAGGCCTTGCTCATTAGATAAAAGAATGTAAGATGATCTTTATTTCTACAAAATGAGGAAAAAATTTAAATGTGATTTGAGGAACCTCTGAAATTTAGTTTTCAAACACGTAAGTTTATAAATTATATTAAAAATAAATGCATGTAATATTTGACTTAAGTGGATGAATAACAGTTTTAAAAATGTGTGTCTAATTCCATTTTTTACTGTATAAATTAATGCCAACAGACTATTCCAGTTTACATGAGATTATGGCTAAACATTTTGTGATTTAAAATTTTAACAGTTTCCAACATTAGTTTGTGAGTCAAAGCTATCATTGTCCCCACAATAGTTTAAGATTTCAAATATATAAAATGGCGTGTAAAGAAATTAATTTGTAATGATAGGATGCCTCTTAAAATGTTAAATCTCGTAAATTCTAATAATGCTGTAAATAATAAGGGATTACTGTATTGACTTTAATTACAATTTCCAAATTTTCAATTAAATTTAAGACCTTAGACTAATATTAAATGGTGTTAATAAATAATCTTTTGTTAGTTGGGTAATTTTAGAGCATGAAAACAAAACTCTGGTCATTAAAATAATTTTAATTTACATTTGTTTTTTTACCATAGGGAATGTGAAAATGCCTTTGCATAATGTTAAATACATATCTTTTTTTTGCTACAATATAATTTTTAAAGATTTTATGAAATATCTGCTCATAAAGATACAGAATTTGTGGATTTATAATTGAGTTTTCACTGTATCTTTGTCTAGAGGAAACAAAAGTTATTTTGGTTAAGATGAAAATTAATATAAATGCTTGAGATTATATTAAGTATAAGAGTAATAGAAGTATATACACAGAATAATAAGTATGTTTTATCTGTTTCTTAAGGAACGTTTTATAGTTTATTTAGATGGGAAATTTGGTGTAAATTATCTAATATTTTATTTAAAATACCGATAAATATAATTATATTTTAGTTAAAAATAAAAGCTTAAGTTTATTATCTGATCAGATATTTGTGTATGTCTAAATACGTATATAAAGATTGTTAAGCTTTTGAATAACAAAAGTAAATATAAAAGTAAATGTTAAATAATTCAAGTTGACTTAATATTATTGTATTTACTTATAAAGAAAAATTTAATGGGGGTGCTTGGGCGGCTCAGTCAGTTAAGTGTCCACCTTCATCTCAGCTCAGATCATGATCTCAGGGTTGTGAGTTCAAGCCCAGCATTGGGCTCCACGCTGGGTGTGGAGCTTACTTAAAACAACAACAAACAAACAAACAAACAAACACCAAGTTAATGAAGAATTTACTGCAAACATCACTGAGTAACATATAAAAATAGTAAAATGAAACCTTGAGTTTTGTCTGTCATGTAACCAAGTTATTCTCTGCCCAGATAATAAAAGTTCCTTAAATTTTAAAAATCAAAGTTTCTCATAATTGTTGTTCCTTCATACTATAACATTTTTCCTTTGAAAACTTAAGCTTTCATCTTGTCCCACTTGGCACTTTTTCATGATTTTGTCTTTCCCTAATTCAGGCCCATACAGAATAGTAAAACTATGAGGATGTGCTTTATCACAAAGGTCTTTGGACTTTTCTGGAATGGCTCAGATAACACAAAGCTTTTTGTTTTTGTTTTTTGCCGTTTCCTTATAAAAATATTATAAATGATTAATAAAGGGAATTAGGCTGCTTTGGTATCCTTCAAATTTTAATAAACTCATAATTATTGTAAGAATTATTTGTTTACCAAATATAGGGACTTCCATTGTCATAGATTTATATGCATAATTAGCCTTGTCATGTTAGAATAAAAAAATATTTATTTTACAACCCCAAGACTAGCAAGTTACTATTTATCAATAAATTCTTTTTTCCAGATTTCAGTACACTTGCCAACAGGTATAACAAGTGACAATTGGTGATGTAGCAATTTATGATATCTGATGTAGGGCTTGATTGATTTTTAATATAAATCAAAAGCCTTAAATATTTCTCAGTGTTCTGTTTATGCTTTTGTTCAAGTATAATCAATGGCTACATCCTTTTTTTTTTTTTTAAGGATTTTTTGTTTGTTTATTTGAGAGACAGAGTGAAAAAAAGAATAGAGGAAAAGGGAAAAGCAGTTTCCCCGGCTGAGTACAGAGACTGACAAGTGGCTGGATTCTAGGACCCTGGGATCACGACCTGAGCCGGAGGCAGATGCTTAACGGACTGAGCCACCCAGGTGCCCCAGTGACTACATCCTCATAAATTAATTGAATGTCATTCCTAAAATGAGGATTCTACCTTTTGTTTTGTAAAATGTAAAGATTCTTTGGATGACAGGACACAACAAACTGACATTCAAGGGAGATGAAAAGCAGAACAAAGGGATGGCAGGAAGGTCCGCACAGAGACAAGGTAAGAGCAAGCTGGAGCAGCTTATGTAGGGCAAGTGGGGTGACATTAGCTAGATTTCATGCGCTCCCCATGGAATGGCTAATTTATATAATTTGGAGGGCTCTGGGGCACAGATGCTGTCCCTAGTTTTCTGGTACTTGATCCAAGGGACATTTACAGCTGATGGATATGGTGGCCAGGAGTATGAGAGCTCAGTAAGGTGATTGGGAGTATGGATTTAGCTGCTCAGAAAAAGAAACTGGCCTGCCTTCAGCCAGGACCTCAAAATGGAGCACGACAATAATAAAAGGAAATAAATTATATTATATCCTCTTCTGGTGTGATCAAATCAACCAACATGATGTATTAGTCAAAACCGTTCAGTTTTTACCATAACAGTGAAATATTGGCTACAATCTGATATCAATGCCTGTTGGGCAATTTCACTCAAAATTTCTGAGAATGTCCCTTTGGTACAAGTCCCATTGGCTGACCTCATAATCCTAGCAAAAATCTATAAAAGCAGAATATAGGTATTTGAATATTGGCAAGCGGATAGGGTACAGTTATATCATTCAAATGAACACAAATCATTCTTATTGATTGTCTGGGGAATGGCTATAAGATTTGCTCTGTGAAAATTAAAAGACAACTATGTCAACAGTAACTTAAAAAAAAAAAAAAAACAACCCTCAAGGGGCATCTGGGTGCCTCAGTCGATTAAGCATCTGCCTTCAGCTCAGGTCATGACCCAGCCCCACATCGGGCTCCTTGCTCAGCAGGGAGCCTGCCTCTCTCTCTCTTTCTCTCTCTCTGCCACTCCCCTGCTTGTGCGCTCTCTCTCTCTCTCTCTCTCTCTCTCTCTGTCAAGTAAATAAATAAAATCGTGAGAAAAAAAAAAAACCGTCAGAACTTTGAGACCCTGTGTTTCCAACTCGGGTTGTCTAATGTAATACCAAAGGCACTTATTTTCTACTTTTACATTTTGATAAAGCTTTGCAAGACACTGAAATGCAGTGCTCCCTGGATTTCTCAGTGTTTCTGCAGGGTTCTGGCTTCCTGAGTAATGGAAATTGACATGCTATAGCTAGGGAGAATGCCTCCTTTTGTCCTCCAGAAACATTCGCTCTCCACATGTTAAGTGTATTATATGCAGACACACGGGTTTATAATTCACAGGGGGATGAATCCCTGAGTCATTCTTCTACATTCACATTCAGAGTGATTCTATACTAGGGACCTCCTTCTTCTTGTCTCAGACAAGATTTGTTTTCATTACAGAGATAAACTTTCTCCCTCTCGAGGGGGAGCAGTATAGCTGCATACCAGCTCCTGTATAAACTAATAGGTTCATAATTTCAGATTCCTCTCCTGTATAAGGAAACATTTTTGGTACATGCATGGATAACCATCTGCCTCTCATTTCATCTTTCTGAGAATGGGGTACGGGGAACAGAAATGGTTAATGCTGCAATTAATAAGAGTCTGATTTTAATCTGGAAACCTCATGCTTGCTTTCAGAAGACTATAAATAAATTCAGGTATTAATGTTTTATCCAGTGCTGCTCATCGTCTACAAACATCATCGTCCTTAGGGTATTACTACAAAGTGTTAAGGTACCGTAGCCGAATTTCTTACTAACATGTGTAAGAAGCTTTTCTCAAGGATAAGGTACAGATCCCTCATGTGACCTTTCACCAAGAATTGGAACTGACTCTGATTTAAGACTTCTCTTTAACCTTATTGGAAGGGACCTAATCAGATAGTGTTAGTACAAACACTGCCTTAAAATTCTGAAGAACAGACCCTTGGGTTCATGTCTCTCAGCTAAAAAGATGTTGTATTTGCACTTCCAGAACCTAAATGCTGATAAGAGATTCCAGTAATAAAGATTCTCTAGAATCTTGAATCAAGCAGCAGAATGTTAAATATTCTAAGAGTAGTGTTCCAAATGCCAGGGACCAATAATTGCTAAACCTTTAAAAAATAACTCCTTGTTCTCCTTTTTCCCCCTAATTCTATTTCCCCTTTCTGTTAATTTAAAATTCAGTTTATCTTGACTTGTTTTCATGTTGCAACATTCAAATGGATATGATGGTTTGAGCTATTGGCCTTTGGTTAGTTTCACTCCTTCCATATTAGCAATTTGCTTTTAAACTAGAAAGTCTCTTCTATGCTGTTTTTGGAATCACATAAATATGTTAGGAAGTCATACTTTTTTTTTGGTCTCCAAATACTTCTAATATCATTTACTGCATGAGAACTCTACGTTTTATATTAGCACTGTAAGGATGGTATTAAGTACATTGGAAGGGGGAAACTCTCCATTTTTTCTTGCAGACAACATGTATCTTGAACAGGAGCTATGGAAATAACCAGAAAAACTATGGTTTTTAAGCCATGTTAGTTATCTCATTAAAGGTTAGTGTCTTAATTTGGAGGCATGTTGTACAAGTTTAATCTTGCTGGAGAGTGATTTAACAGGGGGATTATGCTGATTAACATCTGCACTGTTTACAGCAGAGAGAGTTAAAAAAGCAATATTCCCTGAAGATAAGAACCCTGTGCAAGGGCATAAAACTAAAAAAAAAAAAAAAAAAAAAAAAATCCATAAACAAGATGCATTATAACAGATTATTTTCTTTCACTTTCATCAACTGAGGAACTAGGGAAAACTGATAGAAAATTATCAATTTTTCAAGTTTGTGCATTTATTTGTTTGCTTTAGGGTTAGAATATAAATGAAATCTTGTTATTCTCAATCAGTTTCTTAAGAGGATCAGAATTCATTAATAGTGAAACTAATTAAGACATCTAATTATTTTAACCAATGGGGCCATAATCTGATTTCACCTGTTAATAACACAGTTATATCTCCATGTTGATATTAAATTATCAAAATTGTGATCAAAATTCTTTTGGCCCAAACTCTGACATTCTTTGTTGAATTTTCCCCTTATTTTAAGTGATAATTCCACATGGATGCAGATTTTTAGAGTGTTAATATATACATCATTTATTCTACCATTTTCAGAATGTATTTTTTATATCATGAAATCCTAAAATAGTATGAACATAGTCAATCTGATATTGTTATTCTTTCTTAGACTTCTATAATGTATATTAATTTTATTAAGAATAAATATAAGTAAAATAATCACTAATATTTGTTCATTCAAATAGCATTTATTTGCTTATTATATGTTAGACACAAAAAGTATTCAAAAATGAATAGTACTTAGTTTCTGCCTATTATCCTGTTTACAGTAATCTTCAGTGAAATTATGAAATAGGAAAATGAGTCAAAAATAAAATTTTTAGTATATAAACTTTTATTTATGGGGAATACTGATCTGTCTCTGCTATTTATAACAAAAAGTCATTCTTTGGATTTTTTTTTTTTTTGGAAATTTCTGAATAATATTATTAATTTATTTGAAAACTGACCTGGAAACTCCTTTGTAGGGTTATAAGCATCTGCTTGTTTTGCAGGACAGACTCCTACCCCAGATTTGGTTCAGATATTGAAGGTGAAGATGATAGGCAACACACCAACAGAATCTGAAAGAAAGTTCATTGCCCACACAAGGGACTCCTGCGGATATCAGGACTTGCAAACAGGTAGGAGGCCTCTTGGGCAGAACAGAGGGAGTAGGTCTATTGTGGTTGCTAGAAGGTATAATTTGGGGAACATTCCCACTCACAAGCTGGAGATTTGTGAAGTTTTAACTTTCCAGTGGCTTGAGTGGGAAAAGGGGAAAGAAAGGCTGAAGATTAAGAAGTCACTGGTCAAACATCAAACATGTGGTCATCCCATAAAATGTGTGTTATCTTGTTGTTAGGCTAAATAAAATCAACTCATTTTTTGAAAAGGAGCATAGCTTTTCAGAAAAAACACAAGCTTTGGAATCAGATTGAAATTCATTCTCTGCTTCAAGTAGCCATGTGATTTTGACCAAAGTCATTTCATATCTGTTAGATTCAAGGTTTTTCCTTCTATAAAATGAAATTAATACTTAACCCACATAGTCATAGTGAGGATAAGACAAGTCAAGTTTTTGACAGTGTTTTACTTTTTATTAAAATAAATTTATTCTGTTGAAATAAATATAATTAAGATTATTGACGTCTTTTTCCAAAGAAGATCCTTTGCAAGAACTCAGAGAAGCTAAATATTCCATGAGTTGTGTTACATGGGCTCCTGGCTCTATAAGTCATGAGACTTCTTGAATGAAACAGATCTCAGTATGGGTAAATGGTGCAGGAGCTTATCACTATCTCATTAGATATTACAAGATCAAATCTTTTTAATTATTAGTAAAGGAATTTATCTACAGTAAGAATTTTAATATTTGACTTTTTAATGAGATGTAAAGACATATTTTATATTCTTTTTTGGTAAAAGTGTATTACTTTCTCATTATATCAACTTGAACATTTATTAAATTTAACTCCTTCAAAGTTAGAAAATATTATATAGCAGACACAATTGTCTTTGTGGTGAAATTCAAGTGAAATGGTGCTAGTAAAATTAGGACTTTTTTTCATTCCAAAATTTATTTAAATATATTTCCTCTCTGTATACTGTTCTAAAGTTTATTCTTAGAGTTATTTCAAAGACTTCTTCAAATACCTGTCATACACTAGGATATAAATAGTATGCAACAGAACAGCACCTGAAAAAGCACAAGTATGTTGTATCAGGGAGACCAAAGTACAAAATACATATTTATTTTAGCACATATTCAAGGTACATCTATTATATTTAGGCCATAAATTTCATATTCCAAGTTATTTACAATGGAAAATTAAAGGTATAGAGTAAAAAGCTTTCTTCCCCTTAATTATTTACTACCAGGGTATTGTGTAAGCATTTCTTGAAAATGTAAAAGGCCCTTAAAGTTTTGTTTTACTGGCTGTCTTTTCTATACTATATAAAAAAATCAACTTCAATATGTCGAAGATATTAGTGAGTAAAATATGCGTGTAAATTAAATAAAATTGGACAGCTAGTATGTGTAAAGTAATTAATGATGGCTAATATTTGAGCTATAATGACTTTTTAAATGATTGGCATAGTTGCAGTATAATTAGCTGAAATTACTTTAATAAAACCAGTAATTGGTTTTGAAACAAGGGCAGTATATTTAAAAATCTACATGGTATTTTGTATATGTACTCTTGTTACACTAAAAACAAGACCTTCCTGAGAAGATCTTGATGGGGGAAGACAATGAAAATAAATAAATAAATAAAATAATATATATAGTGAACAGTCAAGAATGAACTCTTGAGATGTCTTTGGTGCAAAAAGGTGGTTTTATTAAAGCATAGAGACAGGATCCCTGGGCAGAAAGAGCTGTACTGGGGTCATGAGAAATGTCTGATTATACACTTTTAAGTTGGAAGGTGATTAGGGATAGGATAAGTATGTAAGAAATTTGAAAGCAAAGTTTCCAGAACCTTGAGGGGCTAGCTGTTGTTAGGAAAAGGTCATTTACTGCTGCCTAGTAAAACCTTAGTCACGAGACCCTTAGATGTATATCAGAGGGTCATATGCTTGGAGGATGATTGCTAAAACATATCTTGGGGGGGTAGAGACAAAGGAAGCTTCTAAAGGAATTTTTATATGTTGAAGGAGACTTAACAGGATCCTGGGGGTCGGGATAATGTTAAGCTAAGATTGCCTTTTGCCCTCAGCCAGGTATCAACATTGAGGCAATGGATTTCCTAGAGGAAGGTCACTCTACCTGTCTCAAGGACTTGTTAGTGGGCTATAATTTGTAAGGAAATGTAATTTTTCCCCCTATTGCCTTAGTTCTCCACATCAGTCTCTATGTAAGAAGAATTGGATTTTCTTTCAGGATGGGAAGCTTCTACTTTGAACTGGCAATTGTACATGTACTTTTTGAGAAATTAAAATACTGGAGAGAAATATAAATACTTTTTTTTTTGCATGATTTAGTACATGCAAGTGTCCTATCATTCTTTACTCACTCTGATAATCTAACACTTACTTTTTGTATTCAGCATATGCCAGCAACTAAGTCCCTGGCCATGCTGGCATTTTGTACCTAAACTTCAAACCAGACTCAAGATCAGAGTGGTAGTGAGAGCATGGTAGCCAAGAGTACAGTTCCTACTGCACGAGTGGAAGATAGCTAAACTGATCACCCAAGGGTACTTCCCCAGCCCTTGCTTACACACCTTATAAAGCAAAGTTCTGTATAAAATTATTTTAGGCGGGAAAAAAAGGTTCAGGAGAATTTTACTTCAAAAAGTTAGCCTTAATGATCTCTGGAAATTGGGAGCTTGGACGGGATTATAGGTCCCAAACAGAATTTCTGTACCATGTTTACTGAAGTTAGTGAGTTTCTCTGACAGGCACAAGGCGGGACACAGAATGCTGGGAAAGATACTGTTCTTGAAAAGCTCACAGTAGAAATTAAAGAGTATGCAAATATATTTTTCCCATACCTCCCAGTAATGAGAGGCTGAGTATTCAAATTAGAGCTCAAAGAAATATGAACATAACTAAAACATAAGAGCACAGAATAAGAACATGATAAGAGAATCTTGTCCTGGTGGATATAGACCACATGAGATGGCAGAATTATTGGAACCCTAGAAGTGATGATGAGGTCAAAATGAGCCAGGGGAATAAAATGCATTTAGGAAATAGTAGAATAAGAGAAAGCAATAACTTAAGTCTGTTTTATTTAAAAGAAGCTGAGTTGGGTGCCTGGCTGGCTCAGTTGGTAGAGCCTGTAACTCTTCATCTTGGGGTCATGAGTTCAAGCCCACGTTGGGCCTAGAGCTTACTTAAAAAAAAATAAAGTTAAAAAAAAAAAAAGAAAAGATGTTGAGTTGAAGTTTTTGTAAATGTTCTTGGCTTCTTCAGTCATAGGAAAGGAATTACATCTGTGGTTGTTTGCATGCGTACATTTGTGCATACTGAAGATGTGTGTGTGTATCTTTCACAATAAGGTGTCTATCATCATCAAATAGGATAGTGAACGTATAAATATAGAAAAGTGAAAACTACAAAGTTACATATGTATAAACACAGGATGAAGGTGTCTAATCCTGATTTATAGTTTCTAATATTAGGGTACAATCCTAAAGTATAATTTACTGAATCCAAACTATATATGATGAAAGTATGAAGTTAAAAAGGGCAAAGTGTTAAAAGAAGCATGGATAAAAAAAATCACTCTATCAATTAATCTTTTATACAAAATAAAAGAAACATGTGTCTCTAAAAGGAACTCACAGTAAACACTTCCATCATGGCCATTTTTTAGTTTAAGACATTTAGGAGAAAATTCTGATGTTCGAAAAGTGAAAGAATTTACTCAGGTTTTGTAGGATAGGCAAAGTGAATCAGTCACCTAGCTCAGCCCCAAATAGGTATTTATACTAGAATATCTCATTAAGGTGAGAATATTTAATAAAATATTCCATTTGCTGTTAGCTAAAGATAGATTTTACATTCATATATCCATTGTTAAAAATGTTTAGCTTAGAAAATGTATAGCATGTAGCTGCTCAGTGAGCAAAAGTAAACTAATTGGAAATTAAAATATGTACGTTGGTTAGCAAATGAATTTGTAGGGAGTATTAAGTATAACTTTTTCCACTAAAACTTTAATATAGTTATTTTCATGAATGCATTGCCTGTTGTAATTCCTGTATTCTGATGGCTATCAATTTATCATGCTTGTGTCGGTTCTCTGCCTTTAGTAAAATACACATTTACTGATTCTATTAATGTTTATTACAAAATATATATTGTAATAACTAATTAGGTCATTTATTCAACAATATTTATTTAGAGTCAACTACACGTAGGTACTGTACTATTAACATGGTCCTGGCTCCCACTGTCTTCCTATTTTATCTGAAACAAAACTGAGTAGATTGCAATTTCATTTAAAATGGCATGCAATTTTATAATGTCAGATTCATTATTTTTAAGTTAGAATGTTACTATTTACACAAATTTATGATATTACAGAACATCTAAAAATTGGAAATGATTATAAAATTTTTAAATATCTGAGACCATAAAAGCACAACCAAGAAGCCTGCAAGATATGCTGTACTAAACGATGTTGATCTCTGGGATTCAGAGACAGAGTTTTTCTATGATTTAATACAATATTGGTAAGGCTAATAAGATACCCTTTCTATTTTTCCTAAACAGTAGGCAAAAGGAGAGCAAAGATTTATTAATATTGTCGAGGAAGAAGACTTTCTTCTGCCTTATGGCCCTTCTAACTGGATTTAGAATCAAATTGATAAGAGACAGATTAATAGGAAAATATCAAATTTAATAGCCACACATATGGAGAATCCATACAGATGTGAGATTTCAAAGACAATGTGGCAACATGAAGCTTACCTGAGCCAAGGACAGGGGCAGGGCCTGAAGATACAAAGGAGAGAAAGCTCCTTAGCAAGAACATGAAAGGAGATATTTGGAAAAATAAGATTGTTCTATTATGCAGATGATTCCTTCAGTAAAAGGGGCCTCTGTTAATAGCTTTCTTCCTGTCATAGACTCCCTTATAAATTTAGGCAGTTATGGGAGAGGCAGAGAATGTTTTATTACTTTCAACTTGAAATAATCTTTGTCCCAAAGTGGCACATTTTGGGGTGTCTCATCCTGTACCCCTTCAATATCCCCTTTTTTGGTGTGAGATGGTATTAAAGAAAACTGAACATTTGTTGGAAGAGGTAGCTGTGAGAAAGAGGAAGTTTTAAGTTGAGCAGAGATTACAGAAAATACGAAATAACATTCACTGAGCATTATTGAGTACCAGGAAATATAAAAAAATTTGCATATATATCAATAAATTTCTAGACCATCTCTATAATTTGGGTATTATTATCATCCCACTTTACAGATACGGAAATTGAGGCATGGTCTGTATACTTATCTAAAATCACACAGAATTCAAGTCAGAGCCAGGATTTAAATCAATGTTCTGGCTATCAAGTTTTTCTCTTCATACGACTCTGTAGCAGCACTCAGAGTTGAATCTGCTTCTCAGATCCCAGAAGGAGTGCCAAGAGAGAACATTTTCAGCATATTGCCTTGCAGGCACACAGTCAATAAATAGTTGAATCATGCATCATACAAAAATTAGTCTAGCTGACCTCTAAAGTTCCTTCCAGTTTCAGCAGTAGATGATTCTATGAATGTTAAATTAATGTGTTTCACTGGGCCGCTGGGCCTAGAGCCAAGTTACACTGAGGAGTTGTAGTGTAGAAAGAGGTCAGTAAGTGCTTGCTCTCAAGAGCAAAACATGTTTGAGAGGGTCCATTTCCAAGCAGGAAAGTCCAAGGACTGAGAACTGCACCCACAATCGCGTACTGTCAGTGGAACCCGTGTAACAAAAGCGTACCATTTACAGCTCAGTCTCTGCTCTCTGAATCCAGTTTTTCTGGCCCACTACCTTAGTGGGTGGCCAAGACAATTTTTCTCTTCCCTTTAGCTAACCAATTTGTCACTATCGCAAGCTCCAGGAGAGACTAAATTACTGAAATTTCTAAGCTTAGAATTTATGGCAGGGTCTGCTTATTCTGGAGGAACTATTTGAACAATGCTGTGACCCATTGCTAAATTTTAGACATGGATTCATCTTACAGCTTTATGGTAGACACCCACATTTAGGTAATGGATGATGTATATCAATATTTTTGTGAGAATAGTTGTCATTATTTAAATCCATATGTAACTATATTTCTCTATATATGCATCTCTTTATATCTAGAGATACAGAAAGAGAGATACATCTGAGAAATACAGACATTGTAGACATTCTGGTCTTTAAGTACACCTGTGCTCATGATAGACCCTCTCTGATGTAGGAAAGTTTGGGTGCTGATTTTGTAAGAAAATGGTAATAAGAATAGTATAAAATAGTAAATACACACTTCTTGAAAATATGAACAGAAGATTGAACGAATACTACCATGCCTTTACCAAAAACCTCTTTAGCAATAATCCTAGACTTAGATAATACCTTATTGAATTTGGGGTGCCTGGGGGGCTCAGTCGGTGGAGCATCCAACTCTTGGTTTTGGTTCAGGTCATGATCTCAGGGTCCTGAGATGGAGTCCCACTCAGCAGAAAGTCTGCTTGAGATTCTCTCTCTCCTTCACCCTCCCCCTCTACCCCTCTCCCGTTGCACTCTTTGTCTCTCTCTAAAGTAAATAAATAAACCTTTCAAAAAAAAAAAAAAAACCTTATTGCATTTGATGACCAGGAATTAGGAGGATTCTTTTAAAGTAAGTGCTTTTATTAAGGGTGATGAGTCAAATGTAGTGATTCTAATAATTAAATTTAACTATTCTTCCCATCAAAATTCTCATAGTATGATTCAAAAACTGCCTTCAGAATCAAGCCAAAGAATCAGTGAAGAGCAGCCTGTCTTAGGCAAACAGCAGAAGTCTACCATACTTGGTTTTTTGAAAGAGTCATGATGTTTCATGGTCTGTGTATTTGTTTCTGCTGCTCTCTCTGCATATGTCACTTATTCTTTCTATACCCCAGGTCGCTCTTGATTGTCTTTCTGAAACTGTGGTGAAGATTTTCTCTTATAGAAAGGTCTTCCTGAAGTACCAGCGTGGATCCTGTGTCCCTTCCTTCTACTGCCACTAGCACTTTATGTGTTTGTCTGTCATACCACTTAACATATTAGATTGCAAGAATTTATTTGCCCACCTGTGCAACTAAACTATTATATCTTCAAGGACAGAGAGCAATTCTTTTGTCTAAGTAGGGTAGAAAAATATTTAATAACTAAATATAGTTATTTGTTCTTTGACATTAAAACACAGTCTCTGCTTACATCTGCTTTAGTCAGGCTGTAGGCAGTGTTTTCTCAGTGTAAAATATAAAGGAAAATTATAAAGTTGAGAAGAGTATACTAAAGGACCTACCTACCTAAGCTGATGGGGGAAGCACAGAAATTTCTTTGGCTATTTATTCTTCACCATCTGTAATTCTCTTTCTGTTGATGTTTAATTTAAAATGATTCACTTCATATTTCACTGCACAAAGTGATACTTGACCCAGTCTAAAGATATAACCCAGATCTGTGATTATTCCTCATGATGAAAATGTCAGTGTGATTGTGTTTGGTAATGATCAAGTATTTATATTTTATTCTCTCTCCAAAATTATAGATCCAGCATTTTGCTAGCTATCTCCTTAAAACTCCATTTCTTTACATTGCAAAGCTACAGATTTTGTAATCTCATTTGAATATGTTGAATAACTGGTCTGTATGGTTTAGTTTTATCTACTGTTTTACCTAATATAGAAACAGCTTCCTTAGGACTCTGTACTTCAGAGGTAAGCACAGGTAAGCCCCTGCTCTTATTATAGTGTAATCCTAAATTATGTGCAACTCGTCAATGCCTCAGTAATTTCTTTTTTATTAAATCAGCATTTGACACATCTTTCAGATATGATGAATACATAACCAATAAAGTAATATTTTCTGGTGATTTCATCTTAATGCAGCACTCCAGGGTTACCTTTAAAAACTACAGCTGTTAGAAGGGACAGCACTGTAATAATAATAATACTTGCAAGTCTTTGAGCAGGCACAGAGCAGCATTCAGATGGGCTGATAAAAAAAAGTCAGCTTATATGTTTTCTTCCCAAAACTCCCTGTAAAACACACATCTATTGCTTGTATCACATTCTTCCGACCCATGTCTGATTTCAGCCTCAGTCATCATGAGAAATGTCATGTAAGTCAGACTCATTATGGGCTGCTATTGCCCCAATTAAGTACATTGCATCTTTCAGCATTCTACCCTTAAAAAACCCAGCTTGATTTAGTCACAGGAGCACGCATAAATAAAAGTGTGATAATGCCCCTGGAGGGCAATCCTCAGACAGTGGGGAGAAAGTGGTTTTTGGTTAAGGACTTGAGCTTGGCTTATTTGAGATAGACTATTGTGACTCTTCAAATGTCCAAGTCTGTGGCAGTCTGTGGAGTCTAAGTCTGTGGCAATGACCTTGATAAATGCCCCCTTATGTTGGATTTTTCCCTTCTTCTTCTCATACATCTCATTTTCTCACTCTTGCACCTAAGTCCCTCAAGATCTATTTTAAGGGAACCCAAACTAAGATACTGTCTTCAGTGGTGCAATACAAGATAGTCTTGCTCAAAATCCATCATTAGGTGGCAACACTAAGCGATCAGTGAGAGACGACATTCCTTAAAATCTTTCCAAACAAATTGATCCCTGCTGTGTACTTCACAATTTGGTTAATTCGACTACATACATATTGAAACAGAACTAAAGCTGTTCATGTAGAAAAGACTTGGCATTGCCTGCAAAATTCGAGGCCAAACATTTAAATTCTTAAAGCAAAATAACAGTGATAATACCTGCACCTAAAACATATGGATTTGATTTCAGTCCGTTCATGAGCAATCTGTACTTCAGACCACCACCAAGTATGTCGGTCTCAAATTTTTTTCTTGACCCTAGAAAAATTCAGAGGCACTTGATACAAGTAATATTTAGTCCTGAAAAGACTTACTAATTGTCTCCAGTTCCAAATACCTATTTTTTTAAATGTCAGATTCATTATTTATGCTGAATTCATTCTTCTAAGATTGGAGAATCAGGAAGTACACACTTCAAATCCACTTTGGTACGTCTTAGAAATAGGTTCTATAAACCATGAATTGGCATGACTGATTTTATCCATGGGATTCATAAAAAAAAATTAGAAAATAAAGTGACCACATGGAAACCATGAATTCATCTTTTATAAAACTACTATGAAAGATAGGCTCTTTCTTATTATCCAGCAGTCCTTATATGAACATCTACAAGAAAAATTAGAATTTAGTGTGGATAAAAATTTGATCAACTGTACTGCTTAACTGGCAACTTTTCATTCATAAATGAAATTTTAGTATACTTTTTCTTTTTTTTCTCTCTCTTTTTGTATTTCTGTTGTTGAAAACTGACCTCTGTGCTTGGGAGCCAAGATATAACGTGAAGACAGAGTTGGGGATAAAGAAAAATAGCTTTATTGCTTTGCTGGTCAAAGGAGGCTGCAGCAGACTATGGCTTTTAAAATCTGCAAGCCTGCCTGGAGGAAAGGGGGGTTTTATAGGGAAATACAGGATCTAGCTGGTTTTGATGGGAATTGTGTACTTGGTGCCAGCCTCCTTAGTTGTTTTCAGGGTGGTACCAGGTTCCTGAAACAAAAGGCTAAGAAGAGAGGAGGGGAGGTCTGTGGAAAAGAGGGAAAAGTTACCTTAAAATCAAGCTTCACTGAAACAGTGTAGCCATTTTGATTTTTGTTCAATTTTGTGCTTTTAAGCAGTTTCATTTCCTAACAGGCAGCACAGAAATAATTTTTTATCCTACTGACCATTTTCTTTAGATTAAAATGTTTGGTTTAAATGCATTCTTCTACTCATGACGCAGAACTGTTTTCTTTGTTTTAATGGTGTTCCTTTTAATGTCACGTTAAACAGTTATTGGAATAATAGGTAGTCAGGAGAAGAACAAAAATGTGTTCGAGTTTATTCCTCTATTTCATTAGCAAAACATAAGATCTAAAGAGTGCTTCTTTGTTTTTTCCCTCACATTTATGCTTAGGAAGCACAATTTCCTAAGGATATAATGAATTTGGACCTCCCTTGTTGGAATTACATTAAAAAAAAATCAGTGAATGTGTTCCCTCCGTCCACACCAGTTTGCACATTATTGTAATAAAATAGGGAGTGTTGGGAGTGATTCCAAATCCAAATCCAAAGTTTAGAAAGTGTCTGGGGCACTTGGCTGGCTCAGTCAGTGGAACATGCGACTCTTGATCTCTAGGCTGTGAGTTTGAGCCTCACACTGAGTGTAGAGATTACTTTAAAAAAAAAGTCTTTAAATAAATAAATAAATAAATAAATAAATAAATAAATAAATAAATAAAAGTTTAGAAAGTCTCTTAAATGTCCTTCATATAAATCAACTGATGAAATGGTAGAGTTCTAGTCTTAACGAGTTTTTTTCCTGCTAACCCATTTTGTAATTTCTTTTATCCCTCTTCTATTTTATCAGATTCTTGGAGAAAATATAAAATCTAAAGCAACATGGTCTGTCCTATTCTCTTTCATCTAGTGACCCTATGTTTAGGTTCCTAACATTCTGAGAGAATACAAAATGACTGCTCATGGTGATAGGATTCATGATAGCAATATTGGATATTGCTTTTGATGTGTGTGGGGGGAAGCTTTGTAATTTTAAATGAAATCATCAATCCTACAGTAGCAAGATTGAAGAGCAAAGAACTCTCATAAACAAACAGTAATATCTTTGTTAATCTTCAGAATATTATTTCCAGACAGTTAAATGATGTATTTTTACTGTAACCCTGCTTGTATTCTTGTTATTATAATGGATACAATATATATGGGCCGATGGAAGTCCGTTTTCTACATATGAGAAAAATTTTATTGCTGATTTAAGCATACATAAATACATACATGTTATTTAGCTCAGTTTTCTTTTTTTCTTTCTTTCTTTTTTTTTTTTTTTAAGATTTTATTTATTCGACAGAGATAGAGACAGCCAGCGAGAGAGGGAACACAAGCAGGGGGAGTGGGAGAGGAAGAAGCAGGCTCATAGTGGAGGAGCCTGATGTGGGGCTCGATCCCATAACGCCGGGATCACGCCCTGAGCCGAAGGCAGACGCTTAACCGCTGTGCCACCCAGGCGCCCCATCTTTTTTTTTTTTTTTCTTAATAAGAGTTTGGTAAGTGAAAGAAGTATAAAGGAGGAGAAAAAAAAAAAACTTCTAAAATAAATGTTTCTCACACTGCATGAGTCAGAAAGTAAAACAATATAATAATAGCTTGAAAGGAGTGTTTCAATTGTTTGCCTTGGCTGCTCTTTAGAAATTCCATTTCTCCTCAAAATCTTGGAGTCACCACAGAATTCCTTGGCTGTGCAGATCATCTGATAGCTTCCTCACCCCTTCTCTGATGTGCTCTGGTGTATCCCTATCAGCTGTGGTTGCAAAAAAAGTAGATACCGTGCTAACAAGTCTCTGTTGTCACAGTTTAGACCTGAATACAATCACCGCTGTTGCCCATTCTGCTGCTGAA
Source organism: Ursus americanus (assembly GCF_024610735.1). Lineage (NCBI taxonomy): Eukaryota > Metazoa > Chordata > Mammalia > Carnivora > Ursidae > Ursus > Ursus americanus. The sequence continues at coordinate 39,266,530 of NC_142144.1, forward strand.
TGTTTAAGACCAAGGGTGCTGACATCAGTACTGATACTGCTCCCAGTTTGTCCACAGGCATTACAGAGAAATGATTCATACTGTTCTTACTCTTATTTCTCTCACTTTGTTTGTTTGTTTGTTTCTTTTTTTTTTTTTTTTTTTAGATTTATTTATTTGACACACAAAGAGAGAGCACAAGCAGGGGGAGCAGCAGGCAGAGTGAGAGGGAGAAGCAGACTCCCCGCTGACCAGGGAGCCCGACATGGGGCTCGATTCCAGGACCCTAGAATCATGACCTGAGCCAAAGTCAGACGCTTAACCAACTGAGCCACCCAGGTGCCCCTCATTGTGTTTCTAATACATGTCCGTAAGGATGGGGTCAGAAGTCCAAGGGGAACTGATAATATTGTGCTATTTCAGAATCATGCTCTGCTTTTGCTCATTCTTACTGAACCATAGTCAGTACAATATACCCCCCCACAACCCCCCTTAAATTGCTCGGATGCTTCTCTGTTAATTGTGAAAGTAAAATGATTTGTTAAATGAGAAAATTAAATCCACTGTGCTTCATCCTCTGATCTAGATAGATCGAAAACTTTGTAGTACTCAGAGTGAACAAAACTTAGACTCAAAATGAGACCTTTTTCTTTTCTTTCATATCTTGTGTCACAAAAGATTGGAATTTAAGTGCATACTCTCTGCGCTAGGTGATCATAAAACTAAATCGAATTTCTAGTAGAAAGAAGTCATTCATGTGCGTTAAAGTCTTTGGTCAGCTCTCTCAGGGTCTCACTCAGATTACACTCAGGTGTTTTTCTCAAGTTTTCTCTATGAAATCGTGAATTCCATGAGGGAACGAACTGTATCTCACTCACCACTGAATTCCCAAAAGCCTTGGACAGTGCTTGATCCATGGTATATAAAAAAGAAATATGAGTTGAATAAATTTATGACAATATCATAAAGGATATTGCCTCTGCTTATATTCATAATTGTCTATAACATGATTTCTCAACCATGGCGCTACTTGCACTGGGACTAGATGATTTTTTTGTTGTGAAGGAATGCTCTCTGCATGGTAGGATTTAGGATGTCTAGAAGCACTCCTGATTTCGACCTAACTGCCAAATGTCCTCAGGAGACAAAATCACCCTCAGTTGAAAAACATCAATGTGTACGTGTATCTGCATCAACATCTCTGTTTTTCCACCACATGTATAGTCCATTTGCCCAACCGGAATTCACAACTCTTGTGACTTTCCTAGTGTTGGTGTTATTTTTCAGTCTTCATAATGAATTTATTCTCTTCCAATCATCTTCCTTCAATTTGGAAACTTCCTTAGAAAAGGCTTGATGAAAACAAGTAGAACGGCATTCCCGTGTGATATTCCAGTTCATAGATTACTAAATTTCAGAAAGAACTCATTAGATTTCTTGGAATAACAGAATTAGAATTATTCTTTTATTAAAAATGTCAACAATTAAAGAATAGTAACATAAGTAGGAGAGATTATTATGTACCTCTAAATAGTCTTTAGTATAATCAGATTATGTCCCTATTAATCTTTAAAATATGTAGTCTATATTAGATTCTGTCTCTCTCAGCCTTTAAATGAAGACTCTTTATTATAGTCAACAACAGTAAAATTTTCCTTAAAATATGTAATTTCTAAATGGAATGATTTTCTATCTAGTATAATTTCAAGCTTAGAACAGCATGTAGTGAAGAAAAAACATTGGAAGATTAAGAACTTGGATTACAACTCTTGCTCTTCCACTAGTTTTAAATTTAAACAATTAAACATCCTTGGGCCTCAATTCTGTTACAAGTAATATGCGATGATGAAATGATTTACAAGATACCTTTCATTTTAAACACTTAAATTACATGAGCTGTAGAGTTTCACTTTTGGAAGTGGATGTGAGGAGCTCTGTAGACTCCCTTCTAGCAACATAAATAAAACTGGTGAAAAGAATTAAAAAAAAAAAAAAAACCTAAAATTTCTGGAAACTGTTTTAGGGACATACGGCAAATGAAGAAACTTTACTCAGTAAGAAAAGCAAGAGATGGTAGCCTTTGAATCAGGCTCTCTCCCTTTCCCCCCTTACACTCACAGTGAACAGAAACTCCATTCCAGGCAGGCGCAGCCTAGAACACAGGGCTCCTCCTCTCCTTGGTCAAGGACTGTGATACTTCCCAGGATAGGCAGTGCCCACATTTCTCATCCTTATAAAAGCTAAATTCCGTATGAGTGCGTCTGAAAGGTTGCCTCCCTCTTGCATCCAGCCTCCAGCCACAGGGCACAGTGTTTATTTCAGATGTATCAGGTTGAGAATACTAGAGCCCAGTCTCCTTGCCTGGCTTGTTTTTAAGGAGAAGAGTCCATGTTGAAGTCAGCGAGCCAAGAAGACCAGAGGTTACTGCTCCTGCCCAGTGCCATGTTCCTAAAGCAAGGTGTCACTGAGAGAAGTGAGCCACTGTCCCTGTCTTCAGCTCCACAGCCATGGCTCAGAGATTTTTTTTCCCAAAGATAGATACGAGCCTTAAGCTGAACAACCTCTGAGGTTTACTCATAAGGAACTGATATGGTTTTTGAAATAGAGAAATCCAAATCTTTACTCTTAGAAAAGGTGGGGGGGTTGATGTCTTGATGATAAAGAAAAAATTAGGAGGAGGCAATTAGCTTCATAAAAAGCAAAGAAAGTAAACCATAAGCCCACTAGTTTAAAAGAGAGAAGCAAGGAAATAAATAGTTAAGAAGGGACCCCTGGGGTTCAGAACAAAACTTAAACACTTTGTTGAAAAACTACCCCTGCAAAGGAGAAGAAATTTAATTGAATGAGAGTATGGAGGATTTATATCCAGAATATTGTAAAAAAACCCAAAACAACAAAAAACAAAACAAAACAAAATCAGCTGGCGATTAGTGGAACCTAACATTGAGTACAAGACTGTGAAGGAGAGTTTTGCGAAACCACTATCATTGCAGGTGACTGTGTGCATTCCAAAGGCCATACCCACTGAAGAGCAGCGTTAGAGCTCCACAAGGTTAGGGGTGGTGGTGGATAGACTTCATTAAAATAGCTCAGCCAAACCAAAAGAAGTAAACAACAGTAAGCTCTAAATGGACTGAAATGTCCAGTTTTGACAGAAAATTACAAGATATGCAATAGGAAAGGGAAGTGTGATACATACAGAGGAAAAATTGCAGGTACCAAGAACTGTCTGAGAGAAGGTCCAGATGTCAGATTTAACAAAGACTTCAAAGGAGCTGCCACAAATACATTCAAAGGACTAAAGGAAACCACGCTGAAGGAAGTAAAGAAAGCATGATAATGTCTGAACTTTAAGACTATCAAGAAAGAGAAATTCTGAAACAGAACCATATGGAAATACTTGTTGAAAAGGACAATAATTGAAATGAAAAATTCACTAGAGTAACTCAAGAATAGTTCTGAACTGACAGAAGAAAGAATTAACTACATGAAGACTGATTGATAGAAATTATGCAGCCTGAAGAACAAAGAGGGGAAAAAAAGAATGAAGACAAATGAACACAGTGTGAGAGAAGTGTGGAACACCAGTAAGCGCACCGACGTAGTCGCATAGTTAGTAATGATGCATCAGTACTGGCCCCTCAATTTGAATTACATTGTAACGAATGCATATCACCAGTGTCAGATTTTAATAATGGGAAAAGTGTGGGATGAAGAGGACTAAGGGAACACTTTGTACTTTCTTTTTTTAAAAAATATTTTATTTTTTGAGAGAGAGAGACAGCACAAGCAGGGGGAGCAGCAAGCAGAGGGAGAGGGAGAAGCAGTCTCTCTGCTGAGCAGGGAACCCAATGCTAGGCTCCATCTCAGGACCCTGGGAACATGACCTGAGCTGAAAGCAGATGCTTAACCAACTGAGCTACCCAGTTGCCCCTGTTTTCTACTTTCTATTCAATTTTTCTGTAAACCTAAAACTATACGAAACAAAGCCTATTCTTTTTTTTTTTTTTTTTTTTAATTATCTTATTCAGGGGCACCTGGGTGGCTCAGTCAGTTAAACATCCAACTCTTGATCTCAGCTCAGGTCTTGATCTCAGGGTTGTAAGTTCAAGCCCGGCTTAGGGCTCCATGCTGGATGTAGAGCCTACCTAAAAAAAAATTATCTTATTAAATAGGCTAAGCTGCCTCAACTTGAAATGTGGAACCGACTTGGAGTCCTGTGAAAAATTTGATCAATGTCAAGTAAAGCACACGGACACCCTGGGAGTCTTAGAGGAGTTACTTAAAAGGTTATTACTTTTTGAAAGTAAATAAATTTAAATCATTTTAAACTGGTAAGCAGAGTTTTTCAGAAAGGAATATTAGAAATCACTAAATTCAATTTAATTTTTGAGTTTATTCTAAGCCCATCAGTCATGCTTTTATTTGCATTCAGAGAGACTCTGCACGCTAATGTAAAGATGGACAGCTGCATTTGCAGTACCGCTGCACAATGCGGATCTGCTGGTTTCTGCTAATATAGCTTAACATATATAATCAAGTCCACAGATATTTTCCATTGTAGAGACATCTGATTTAGATCCAAATATAGATTTAAATGTGTTCCTTGTAATGCTGTTTAAAATACTGAAAAGTGAACATAAATAGATCATACATTTCAAGTAACTATTTTCTTTCCAAGTAGAGATAGCAGATGATTCCATGCCTACTCAACTGTTTAGAAAGCAGGGAAATGATAAAAAATCTGGTGACAGACTCTGTAAATTTTTCATGGAAGGAAACATCACTCTAGGGCTAAGTGAAAGGAACTCCAAAATTCTCTTTGAGTCCATAGCTCTTTGTTTGTTTGTTTTTTTCTTAAAGCAAGAATTTGTTCCTCAACAATTAAAAAATGAGATGTGCAGCTAAACCAGCTCTACTCTTATTTTAAGGTGGATGTCTATCACAGTATTCGAAAAGAGAAAAAATATCTTTAATACATCTGAAAAACACTTTTGATATGGAAGTTGTACAGCATCAGAAATATATCACGAAAGCAATGTTTGTAACTACATGGATTTGCAGTAAAATCAATATTGAAGGGAACTAGCATTTTATTTATTTTTTTAATGATTTTTTATTATATTCTGTTAGTCACCATACAGTACATCCCCGGTTTCCGATGTAAGGCTCGATGATTCATTAGTTGCGTATAACACCCAGTGCACCATGCAATACGTGCCCTCCTTACTACCATCACCAGCCTATCCCATTCCCCCACCCCCCTCCCCTCTGAAGTCCTCAGTTTGTTTCTCATAGTCCATAGTCTCTCATGCTTCATTCCCCCTTCTGATTACCCCCCTTTCTTTATCCCTTTCTTCCCCTACCGATCATCCTAGTTCTTATGGGGAAATAGCATTTTAAATCCTTATCACTTATTTTGTTTTCTTTTTGACTTAATAGAATTTTTCAGTTCCACTAATTTTACACTTTCTTCCTCCATCCACTTACCTTCCATAGCACATTCAACGACCCACATTTATGATTTCAGAAACATATATGAAGCTCTGTATGTATTCAGTGAATTCTACCTCTATCTACTATCATCTGTGGAGAAGGAGAGGAGGGGGACGGGAGGGAAAGGGGGAAGGAAAGAGGAAGATGGAGAGATTCACCTTATTAGGACTCAGTGATTATATTGTGATGCAAAGATCTTTATTTCTACACAGCTTTCTAGGATGGCGGGCAAGAATTCATCGTGCTCTCAGCATCCTCACCACTAAGCATTTTGGGGTACTGTTTCTACAAGAGCAATAGTCTCTACAGTAGTGGGGCCACATAAGGCAGAGTTACGGTAGTAAATATCCTGTGAAAGAAGCTTTATATGCTTATAAAAAGAAGGCTTACACTGAAAAACATCTCTGAAAATACAATGCTACGTGTCAGCGTCCTGTTCCATGTGTGTCAGCCTGGCTTGCTACCCCTGACCGCTCTCCCATAAAATAGGGACACCATTCCTCTCTATGCGCTGTTCCTTAGGAAGTAATTTTCCCCTATTTTCATGAATGCTCAGGGACGTGAACATCGAAGTTTTGTTATTAAGTTCACAGTTTTCCTTGCAGTTATTGATAAAGATATTAAAAGTGTTATTTTGAGAAGATACAATTCAGCAAATGGTATGGAAACATATAAAATAGATTACATGGGCCGATTAGCCTTTAATGAAGGCCAGCTAAACTGAATACGCTGTAGTAACGTTTCCCGACAGCCACATCTTGAAGTGTTAGGAAGAGGAGTGGCAATAGAAACAGCAAAACAACAGATTCAGAGACATCGTAACCTTAGGAATATTTCTCCTAGGAAAAAGAATTCTGGCTCCTAGGCTGATTTCAACGTCTCTTTTCTCTCTTCTTTTCAATAGTTGTGTGATTAGGATCATGAACTGGGATTTTAAATGCAATGTTACACATCTCATTTCTAATTTATCGTCCTCAGTATTTACAACCACTTGCCTAATTTGATCTCATCCAAATAATAATCCTCCCTATTCAGAAAATCCAAAGCAAATCATTCTCATTCAGCTAATTTTTTTTCTCATTTAATTAAAAGATTATTTTCTGTTTTGAATTTACATATGGGATGAAAATGGAAACAATAGTGGGAATGAAAACACTGACAGTACAAACCCAATTATGTGAAAAATGAAAACAGAATCTGAGATCATATAGGGAGTGTAAGAAGAGGTGTTAAGAGTCAGATTTATCTGAGGTTTCAATCTCTGTTTTCCTGTTCTTCTACGAGGAGAACTGAGAAGAGTTCACATGTCCCATTCATGAGTGTCTTAACTTAAAATGTGTGAATGATACCCACATTATGGTGGTGGTGTTACCATTCGGTAAATATGTATCCAGAGTCTATTATGTCTAGTGTAGTTCTAGCTAAAGGAGCATATACAAACACATGCAGTTCTCGAAGAGCTTACAGTCTAGACTAGCAAGAAAGGCAAATGTAAATGATTCCATGACAAACAGGTAATAGCAACTGTAATTCATGGACGCAGTGGGCTCCGTATATCCATAAAGGAGGGTTAATAACGTCTACAATAGCTTTATGGAAAAAATGGCATATCCTCTCCTAGGCAGATTAAATGCGTGACAGTTAGAAACCTGCCAAATCATAGTTGTAAATGGCATTCAGTGTTCTTATTGTACAACTTTAAAGTTTGACAAGAGAATGGGAATGGGCTCGCGTTCGGACTGTTATGTCAGAAGTCAGGCCAGAGCTCAGGATCCGGTGCAAAACATGCCAAAGAGCACTCGATGCCATGATTCACGTGAGGACTGTCCAACCAAAAAGAGGGCTGCAGAGGGGCGCCTGGGCAGCTCAGTCTGCTAAGCATCTATATGCCTTCAGCTCGGGTCATGATCTCAGGTCCTGGGATGGAGCCCCTTGTCAGGCTCCTTGCTCAGCGGGGAGTCTGCTTCTCCCTCTCCCTCTCCTCCCTCCCTACCGTTCCTGCTCTCTCTCTCTCTCTCTCTCAAATAAATAAATAAAATCTTTAAAAAAAAAAAAAGCGGTCTGCAGAAACTTAGACCACATTCCAAAACAAAGGTAGTGAGAAGGAGGGAGTGTGAAAGTGAAGGGTTGCACACTATGACCAAGTAACAGGGTTCAAAGTATGGAACACCGCACCTTGTCCCACACATACCCCTTGAAATAATACCAAGTGGAAAGAAAGAAAGTAGTGAAGTTGGGCAAGGTCAGAAAACATGCCGGGACGGGAAATCATTCCCAACAGAAGGCTCCCATGAATAGGTGCACAACAGTTGCATCTCCGAGGAAGAGAGACTCTAGATGATTGTTTAATACATGGACACTTCGGACGGTCTTACAATGAAATGTCGTTATTTTTTTGTGTATTGAGCTCCTTCATTTAGGCCAGTCTTTTGGGTCATCACAGCCATGCTGGGAAGAGTGCAGAGAGATTGCAGGGACTTGATTCATTTAACATTGTTATGTATTACTCTGACAAATCTGGATCATTTCACCTTGTAAAGAGATGTAAACAGACTTGTTTTTAAAAGAACCTAGCAAAAGGATTTTGATGTAGATGAGTAATTATCTTTCTAAAGCCTGAAAGCAAAGTAAGAGAAGTCAACTGAGAAAACCTGCTGTTCTTTAGATCCCCCTTAGTTTTCAAAAGCCAAATGTGTAATTGATGATGAGTATAGAAAAAGACAAAAAGATCAAGTCAGTAACTCACTGTCCAAAGCCCAGATTTTTAAATGACTGTTTAAGTTTTTTCATGCTTAAAAAACTTTTTTTTTTTTGGCAGTTTGGATCAACTATCACATACACAAAAATTATGAAAATTATCTTTTACTCCAATTTTTAAACAAGTAGATCAAAATCTGTTTGAAGTAATGTCACAGGTATTATCTAGCAAATCTAAAAAATTGGTTCTAATAAAATGAGATTCATTAGTTACAGGTGAAACAAAAGATAGTTATATGTAAGCATGTATATTTACGTGTGTGTGTGTGCATGTGTGTGTGTGTGCGCGCGCGCGCATGCGTGTGTGTGTGTGTGTGTGTGTGTGTGTGTATTCCCTCCCACTAAATCAGGCTGGGATCCCAGGGATTGTGTGTGGAATGCAGTCCGCTCAATCACCTCTCAGCCGGGGACTGATGGTTTGCTTAGGTAAAACTGTAACATTTTAGCAAGAATTTTGAAACAGTTTTCCTCATTAAACCTTCACATGTCGTCAGTTTTTGTTGTCATGGTGCTAGTGGCATTTTTGTTCTTTTGCACACATATATAGTCAATTTATATAGAGGCTATTTCCCTTCAGATAATTTGCTTTTTGTTTGTTTGTTTTCATTTTCCTTCTTGGATGGCTCCCGTACCGTTTTTGAAATCAAGGGTTTTAGGATCCATCCACTGTGGTGAGCATGTTTTTGGAAATTAGTAGAAATTTTAATGAACCCTCATGCCTTTTCCTTCTCCCCCAAAAAGCTTGGCTACAAAAAGACCACACATTCTTTCCTTTGATAACTCCATACATATCCTAGCTACATCGTTGTTTTGCTGGATTACTTCGGACAAAATTAGTTTGATAATTGAAATTTATGTTGTAGTCATTATTATTTTTTTTTAAATTTCTGCTTTTCTCTGATGGGCAGAGTCAAATAAAAAGAATCAATCTGTGAATCCTTCATTGAATCACAGAACAGAGAAGACCTTTCAATCTGGGAAATAGTGGCAAAAACCACACTGATTCTTCTTTTATGAAGGAATTCTTCCCTTAGTTGCTGCTAGTATAATAGAAAGTAAGTGACTTTTTTCTTTTTTGTAATAGGAGTCTCTTCTCTTTAAAATCTTTTTTGAGGAATTTAGCCTCTATCATTAGTTTCTGGCTCTTCAATTACTTTCAGGCACTCAAATAAAAGAGACTTCCAGGATCAACATAGACAAAAATGAGACATTCTGAAATGGGAGTTTTTAGACATGAAATGTGAAGGCTGAGAATCCTGCTAAAGGGAAAAGTGAATAAAAATAAAAACGAACAAAGAAGACATTCCAGTAAATTTATTTTATTTGTATTCGAATCGTTGGATTGTAATTTGTGTGCTTTATGAAAAATTAGCATTTGTGAGTGGAGCCATGAAAACATAACACAAGATGTAGTTTCAGTCGCCATCCCCTCTGCATGCCAACTTCTTTCCAAATCAATTTGGGCAGATATGTATCTGTCTTCTTTAAGAAATATAGAGCATTGGCCTTTTTTTATTTTCCGAGAGAACTGTGCTCCTTGGCGCACCAACTATGATGACTCAATACTCTCTTCTTTCATAATGTGACCTAAAATATTTCCCTTATACTTGTTTAGAACTTTATTTTTGTCTACAGGAGATAACATATACATGGTGGCTATTTTAGGTATTACCGTAACTTGGTGTTTCCTACTGGTGTAAATTTTAATTGGTCAGAAATTGAAGATGTGTAGCCAAGGGAAAAAATTCTAGGCTGTAAGCCCACAATGAGCCCAGTCATATTCCTCAGGCGTTGGTGAGTGAGCAGAAATTACTGCCTGAGAAGGCCAAAGGAGCTATTCTGTCCTCAGGAACCTCAAGGTTTCAGAGCACCTATGATTTATCTGTGGGACTGACAGCAGTGGACATCTATGAAAAATATTTTCACGTATCTTGGATTAGAAATCACTCTTGGCCCTGAATGAAATTATTTTCACCTTGGTGTAATTGTTCCCAAAGAAAATTGTGAATATGGAGAAATTGTCATGACATTTTCTTTATTTCAAGGACTGAGATGATCTTACAAAACCACCTGGTGTCCTAGGGATCTCTGTTGCTTTGCCCATTTGGTCCTCACCTTCTTTCAGAACCAGTCATTTTAGTTTTCTTTCCCATGAGAAGTATCCTCGCTGATGTCTAGTTGCATCACATTCTTGTCAGGTATTTCATGCCAAGATTTCAATGCAAAGAGAGATAGCTGGTAAAAGAAAATGACAAGAAATATTTGCTCAGTAAGCCTTTCCCTGCCTTTCATACTGTGTCAGATAAATAACTGTCTAATGTGCTTCCAATTTACGTTTAGAGAATATGTCAAATTCTACACTTGTACCAGTAAGATCACACTATAAAAAAAAAATAAACCAGTTTAGGTCTCTCCTGCTAATTGATCTCTTCCCCATTGTCCTCTTCTAGAACAAAAACATTGCTGCTGCCAGCCTACCTTTTAACAGGTAGAGGGCTCCCTCCTGTGGGCAAGTAGCTGAAACGGTTTCCATGGCAACGGACAACTCCAAACCCTGACATGGAACACTGACAGAAACCCCAAAAAGATAGTAGAAGAAGAGCAAGGGGGCGGGGGGGGGAGAAAGAAAGAAAAAAAAAAAAAAGGAAAATGGAAGGGAATCTGGGAAAGAGAAAAGTGAATCTGGAAAAGAATGTTGATAGAAACTTTAAAAAAATCGACAGAAAAATTGCTAGAAGGAAGGAGGAAACAGGACCAGACAGTGTGTGGCATTTAGATAATGGAAAAGGAAGGGAAGGGTGTGATAGCATGTTGACCTAAGTGTGTCCTAAAATACTTAACCATGACACAGTCATCCAAACACATGATGGTAAATATTTAGAAATATGAAAAAAATTAATTGTTAGCACAATGAATACATTAAATATTTATTTGTGAAGAGCAGGTTTTAAGGAATCGGTAGTTAATTTTTTGATATATGAATTAGTTCTCTACTAGACATCTGTCTTAGAATGGGATGCCTAGAAATCAGAGCCTGGAGCAGAAGTTTATGTGTTAATAATGTTGTTGGAGATTGCAATGATTGAGAAGCAAGTGTGAGGGAGAGAGGGAGAGAATAAGGTAGGAAAGGAGCAAGACTCGCTATCAGGTGCATAACTGGCCACTTACTGGAGCAAGCACAACCAATAGCTGGATCTCACAGGACTTCGAACAGGTCATATAAAATAGAGCACTACAGGTCAGAGATTCAGGAGGAGGAAAGGAAAGAAGTTTATCCACCAGTTACCAGCATCTCATCACTGATTCACCTAGAAGACAATTACCACATGACCAGATTTTTTGTTTATGGCCATAAGACTGTGTTAGCTTATCTCAGTGACAGTGGGGAAGTCTTGGAGTGAGAAACAAGGCATATCGCTAAGGGCAAGGGCTAAAGAGATCTGGTCTTTGCCATGAGTTCTTAGCCTCAGCCATTGGCTGGATAAGATCAAACTAATTTGGTAACCAAGGTGAAAGGAAAGAAACAATCGGCCAAGGGCGCTGAACACAGGTATGGATGATGTGATATGAAGTGAGATATTAGAGATATCCTAAAAAATATTCAACTGTATTTAACAAACAGGCAGTAAGAAATATGAAGCTAGCTGGAGAGCTGGTACTGGATAGATCAATCCAAGAAGTAGCCCCAAAGTGAAGGATCTGTCAGATTTGACTAGATAAACATTAATCATTTCTCTGTGGTTAATGCAAAGTCAGAAGACAAAAGGGAGTCAGAAAAATATTTGCAACAGAAACAAGGTTTTAATTACCTTCATCCATCTCTAAATAGGTCATATGAATGAACTGAAAATGGAAAACATCCCCCAACAGCAAAAAAAAAAAAAAAAAGACAAATTGAAAATTAACACGAGAAAGATCTTCATACTTTGCAGGCGAATGTGGGGTGTCATGAGTCTTAACATTTGAACCAAACATCATAAATTACTTCAAAGTTAGAATTTAGCTGAAGAAAGCTATGTGTTTTCATACTTTAAGTAGTCTATAAAACAGTACATAAACAAATATAAATTACTAGGCATATGAGGAAAAATAAAAATACATAACTCTTCTGTACTATATTAAATAATCGTGTGAGTGGCTTAATTGTGTGTTGGTTTTGGTCACTGAATTCTCATAAAGGCTTTTAGTTGTGATCCTCAGAGATTTGAGTTTGACTTTGCTAAATAATGGAATTTTACATTGCCATTTCATTTTTCTCTTTGTTTCAAACTAGAATGTATGTAGTTTGACCAAAACCACATTTTAAAATTGTATCTATAGTGAAATGCAACTCAGTTCAGTTTAGCATTTATTGAGCATATGATGTGCTTTTGCTTTAAAGTGTTTTAGAAAACGTGGCTACCAAGAATTCTACTTTAACTTTGGCCTTTCTACCAGCTAGGAGATTAGCTAACAAATTACTCCACCTCTCTGTACTTCGGTTTCCTCCATCTATAAACAGAAATAATGATACTACCTATCCCAAGACCTGGCACAAAGTAAATACAATGAAAGTTGATCTCTTTGCATTTCTAGAATATTTAAGGGTAATGTATATAATATAAGCCTAACACATAAAAGATGCTCAGTAAAGAGTAACTCATTCTGCTTCTCTGATTTGGGAATGGACTCTCAACCACCTGCCTTAAACTCTCTTACTGGAATGCACTGTAGGGCTACCTTGAGTTTCTGTCCTTGGAGTATCTTTAACAACTTGATTTTATAAAATCCTACATCTATCTCAGATACTGAGTTGATATGACTGATACCATATAGTATCTCAGTTAAAAACTACTGTAATATTTAACAGGTGTTTTACAGTAAGGTAAATTAACTCCTTTATTTCTCCCCTCAAGATGTATCCTTCTCATAATTGAAAATTGAATAGTGTCCCATTAATATATTTCCTAAATTTTGGTCCTCAGCTTCAAATAGACCAAGCATTGCCCACTCATTTCATTTATGTAGTGGGGATACAGGACACAACTGAGCCATTGAGGCTGTAGAGCTATATACTCCTTATAAATACGGAGTCATCTTAGCATGTTGGGTTGGCAGAACAAAATCACCATATGGGGGTTTCACGTGTGGTCATTTGTTTATTTTATTGCTTTGAAGGTCTTCAGGAGAAAGAAATACTCCCAGAGTAAAAGTCAAAGTATCAGAAATATGAAGGGATTATTTTGAATGCATCATGGTGTATGATTCAGATATTCTTGCCTTTCTACTTTCTCTAGGAATTTGTGGAGCCTTATGAAATAGAAATACCAATCATTTCAACAGTGGAAGGAGGATATGCTTCCCTATTGTGACTTGCCAGTATGACAACATAGACACTGGGAATTAAATGGGGATGTAGGAATATGTAGGAAATATCGGGTATAAGAATATATGTAGTCTTTACATGCAAGAAGTAGCGGGGTATATTCAGATCATCAGTATAGGGCACTGAAGATTATTTTGTGTCTTGAACAATGTAGCATATTTTGTATTCATAAGAAACATCAGGACACCAATTTAGGTAATTCATCCATTATTGGGAACAGAATAAATAACACAACAAAAGCAAGCTCGTCAGGAATTGTGAGGGTTGATGTGTGTAGAGCTCGATGAGAGAGAGGTGAGAGGTCTCCCCATTCAGTAGTAAAGAGCTTCCCCTTCTGTGATTTTTCTGAGGCTATGTTCTTGTAACTCCGTGGGTAGGACCAGCATAGGAAAGGACAATTGTTTTCCCTACTTTTCCAGGTTCATTTGACTGGTCTATTAATTAAACCGTGGTGTGACAGATTAACAGAAGAGAAATTTAACTTCATACAAACAGGAGCCCCACAAAGACATGAGAGTCTCTTCGACTGTCAGGCAATTGAGGTTTATATACTACCCTGAGCTAAGGAGAAGGGGGTTTTGGGGCTCCAAGGAGGAGAAAGACAAATCATAGGAAGATTGGAAAAACAAGCCAATGTTTGCCATGCCATACACATAAGTCTTCCGTGAAAAAGTTAATTTTGGTGGTAGCTCTCTTCCTGGAACAGGCCCCCTATCTAAATCCTTTTAGGCAGTTAAGGGGGAGGTAAAAAGCTTCCTTTAATCTTTTGGACCTTAATTGACTTCAGCTTAAAGTAATCCATAAGCCAATGTGGCACATTTTGGGGACAGCCTGCCTTGTCCTCATCACCAGCAAAGTATTATTTCTTACTGTGTCACTACTGAATTTGAAGTTTGGGGTGCCCCAGTAAATGTGAATTGCTTTTAGAAAAATCATGAATGCTCTTATTTTCAGGCAGTTTACCTTTCTACTTTTCTTAAATATCACCATAACATTCTTTCTGAATTATTACACGTGAAATCAGGTAAACCTTGGGGATGGAAAAAATGAGAGGTCCTTCTCTTATGGGTATATAAATCAAGACTCACTATTTTGGTGACAAAATTAAGTCCAGACAGATTTTTAAACTCTTGCTAAGAAGGACTCAGCCTGTCCTCGGGGAGGGCGGGGGGGAAGGTTGGATTTGAAACCCAAATGGTTTGGGGCATAAACCACGCCAACTGAATATGGTCATTCTTTCTCATCTAAGCCTTACTTTGTGAGTCAGAACAATTAGCCAAAGGAATGGTTACCAAAGTTTGAGTTCCTGACGGAATGTAATGAGTCAAACTGTATCATGGAGGTATTGACCAGATGCTCAGAGAGTACAATACGATGTCCAATATCTTGGGCTCATTATCAAAGACATTTACTCAAAGGCTACAGAGGCACTTTATCTAAGAAAAACCCTTTAAAATGTGCAGCTGCTTTCTCTTTCATGGTGAGAGAGAAATTGTTCAAATCAGATGAATATCAAAATACAATTGCTTGCTGAAACACCCATTGTTTAGGATCAGAATGACAAGGTTTTATGAATGGTCTCATTTAGAAATTTATTTAATACACACCGCCTATTTCTACATTAGTGCCAAAGAAGTATATCTTCTTGGGTTTCAGAGCAGATACATAATATGACTTCGGTGGAGTGATAAATAGCATTTCTTTACGTAACACATTAAAAGGAGTTCTACATCTTACAGATGAAATAATGGGAAGGATAGATTTGTGAAATAAGAGTAGGACTATGCGGCCATTGTAGTGAGGGTTCTCCAGAGAAATAGAAGGATGTGAGATAAATAATAAATATTCAGGAAGTATGAAGGAATTAGCTCACATGATTGTGGAGGTTGACAAGTCTAAAATCTGCAGGGTAGGCTGGCAAGCTGGGGACCCAGGGAAGAGTTGAAGCTGCAGCTGGAGTCCAAAGACAGTCTGATGGCAGAATTCCCTCTTCCTCAAAGAGGCTCATCTTTTTCTAAAGGCTTTCCACTGAATGTATAAGGCCCACCCACAATGTGGATGGTGAGCTGCTTTATTCAAAGTGTACCGATGTAAATGTCATTCTTATCTCAAAAATACCTTCACAGCAACATCCAGACATGTTTGAGCAAATATCTGAGTACTGTGGCAGTCACATTAACACATAAAATTAACCATCTCAATGGCCTTTACATGTAACACATAAAGACTTCTACTCTATTAATTATGACCACCCGATAGACAGCAAGAAACACACTGTCAATAATTTTTTGCAGGTATTTCTTTCCATAAAATTCAAAACTGTTTATTTTACGAAGATAATTCTTTCAAGTCAAGAATTATGATTCAAACATAATTTTGGTCTTTGTCGCCAGTACATTAAAAGTGATATTTAGCCAATTGTGGTTTCATCAAATTTAAAAAAATGTTGCTTACACAGTAGAACTATACCACTGAAGAGACTTTGTATACACATTGTAGCCTTTGGGAGTTTATTTCGGGGTTGTAGAAATACTTGAACATGCATATTCTCCTAGTAATTATGTTATTTCCCAGTGACAGAGACACAACAGAGTTCCTCAAAGAGTATTCCATTAACCTCTACTTTGGAAAAGTGTTAATAGGAGTTAAGAAAAAAGGTCCTAGAGTCAAATAAGTTTGGGAAACATGGATTAAATGCTATATCCTCTTTTACTGCTTCACTCCTCTAGATAATGTTAATGTGCATTGTGAGTTTTTTTAATAAAAGGTGGCTATGGTATCCCACACTGATTTGACTACTTAACATTACTTCATTTTGAAATATCTTGGTGAATCACTGTAGCAAGAATCTATTTTGAAAAATTCTTCCTACTTTGAAACGTATTTTCTTTTCTAAATCTGCTTTGTGTATTTTCAGACATCTGCATATCCGAATACATTTTAGGGTCATTTTTTTCTTCAAGAAAGTCAGCTTCTGTTTTGATTAAGATTGCAGGCACTTAATTTATAAATTTGAGGAAATTGGCAACTTAAAAATATTGAGGTTTTTGTTTCATGAATATGTCTCTCCAGCTATTTTATTTTAAAAATTCAGCCATGTATAGATGTCTTCAATGGACAAAATTTGCACATTTTATTCTGTTAAATTTATTTATTTATATAAAATATATTTTGCTGCCTATAACTGATATTTTAAAAATTTCATTCTCCATTTGTTTATTACTAATATACAGAAATTCACTTGACCTTAGATATTGACTTCGTATCTTGCCACCTTGCATAACTCCTTATTAACGCTCCTAGTAGGAACTACTACTCATTAGAATTATTAGAATTAAAATACTTTTTGTAGATTCCTTAGGACTTTACAGTAGACAGTTGGGTTGTCTGTGATTAGAAACAATTTTACTTTCCAATTTTTTTTTCTTTTTCTTTCCAATTTTCTACCTGTACACATACACACATAAGCCTATGTCAGTTTACATAAATTATATAAATGATGGATTTCTCTCCTGGGCATGGGTGGACTCTTCCTATTATTGAAGGACATGGAGGGTTCAGATGGGTCTTTCTTGCTTACCCTGCTGAACCCTTATTTTCTGAATGAGTGCTTAATAATGGCCTACGGGAAGCTCTTGGTGATCCATGGATACCTACTCCTTTTGGGCCTCAGACTCCTATAGAATCAAATATTCATGCTAGTCTACTCTCAGCTATAAAAAATTATAGAAAATACTCAGCTGGTTTCTCCTGATTCTTCATTTTGGCAGCTTCTTCCTTGCACGCTGCTCTGGCAATGAAAAAAGGAACAGTGGGTCTTTTCTCCATCAGAAGGGGATCATTTGCTGGATTTTAATTTATTTCAGTTTGCTTAGATTCTTAGAGCTTTCATAGATTTAAATAAAACTACAGTGTTGTGGGTTATCTGCCCTGTTCTTGGTAGGGTGGAAGAAACATTCTTTTGCAAGTTACCACACTCAAAGCAGAAGCAAAATCATCCTTATTGGTGTGTGTGCATTTTGTCTTTCTAGGCACGTTAGCTTTGCACAATAATTTCTTTCATTCTCCTCAATTTCTACCAGTGATTTTCTTTATATACTTGATGTAACTATATAATAAAAATATATTTTTATTATTATAAAATAAATGTATTTTTAAAGATTTTATTTATTTATTCATGAGAGACAGAGAGAGAGAGAGAGAGAGGCAGAGTCCCTGCAGAACAGGGAGCCCAATGAGGGGCTCAATCCCAGGACCCTGGGATCATGACCCAGCTGAGGGCAGATGCTTAACCAACTGAGCCACCCAGGTGCCCAAAATAAATATTTCAATGAGAAATTAGACAAAATGTTTGATATCATATTGTATTTGTTATTCTTCATTTAATTGCAAGGTGCTACAAAATAGTTCTCATTATTGATAAAGGAATAGCACATATCAGCAGAACATAGAAGTAGTGCCGCCATACATCAGAAATTAATGTATCACAAACTTGTCGATTTAATGCAAAGTTTAATAAATATACCAGCTGTGAAAAAGAACAACAAAAAACTGGAACCCTGAATGTGGGAACCTAGCAAAGAAGGAAAAGAAAACACTGTAAAATCCACTAACTATGACAAGCTTACAATTTTGTATTTGTTTAAAATGTCATGTGTTTGCGTGTCCTAAAATTATACTAAGTACATCGAGAATGAGGATTATGGGGCTAACACTAAGGTTCGAGGACAATAGGAAGTATGCTGCAGAAGTTCGGGGAATCTAGTTTCACATGAGCAAAGTGGGGGTTTCCATATATAACGAAAAAGCTCAGAAAAGACAGCACATACTTGGCAAGCCCAGCATTCAAAACAGGATTCTGTGATTTCAAACTTCATTCGGTTTGCACTGTCCTGCACTGTTTGACAGAGACTGTGGAGTGGCATCCTCTAGAGAGATCTATACCTGCCTGGGACAGTGACCAAGTTCACTTGCAAGTTCTGAGGAACGAGGATCACTGCTTGCAGGGCTGGTTCTTTACAACATCTTGGCAGGTGGCTCCCCTCTCCACAGAGATTCAACTGTCTGGCTCAAAATCAAATCTCCCCTGACTGGGGCCCTTCAGCTCTCACCTCTAAGTGTATCTGGCAGGAGAAAAAGGAAGGGGATTCAATCAAATTGAAATTCCTGCCAGGTGGCAGCTCAAAAAGCTCAAAAAGAATAGTGTGTGTGCATGTGTGTGTCTGTGAGAGAGAAAGAGAGAGAGATGGGAGGTGATACTCTTTGCAGAGTCAGGAATTAAAAAAAAAAAAAAAAAAAACAGCCAAAAAACCTGTTTCTTCATTGACAGAACAAAGGAGCTCGAAAGAATCTCTAGATGAACTCCCAGGAGCAACTGGGCTAAAAGAGAGATGGAGACAGAGAGAGGAAGGGAAACTTTGAAAGAGATTACAGTTGTCATCCATTCGGGTAAAGAGTACCTTAGAACAGACACTTCTCTGGTGGTGGGGAAGTGCGTCTGTCGCATTATTAATCACAAAGCAGGAAAGCTCTGGTCTGGAAAAGGTAAACACTGCTTGTCCCATGTAAAGGGCTGCCTACTCACAGAAGGAACGCTCTATAGTCTCTTTCTTCCGAGACAGTGTGTTTTATTGCACCACAAACCGTTGCTGCGGCACTGTAGATTTACTGCTGATGAGAGAGACACGGGCGATTGATTGAAAGCCTTCGTGTCTGAAGTCATAAGTTTCCCCTGAAACACTGTAGGTCTTCTGGTAGAGGTAAGAGTACAAGGGATTTCTTAATTTTCTCTGTCATTTTCGTCTCGTTTTGTGTTTGTTGTTCTAACCCACTTGGAAAAGAAGATGGAAGAGGTTGCAGAGGGGGCCTAGAAGTCATCTGTCCTGACTTTAGATGCCGCTGCTCAGGACAATAGTGTGACACAGTGTCCCTTACACACGTTTGTGCTGATGCGTCCTAGAGAGTTAAGCTACTCTTTTGCCGTTGTATTTTTAACCCAAGGCCTTGTCAATTTCAGTACTAAAAGGCTGTAGTAGAAAAGATAGTTTTAATTAAAGTAACAAAAGAATTATTAAGGTAGCATTTGTGCATTCATTGTGTCGATTTAAAACATCCTATTTTTTTGAATTTTAGTGTAAACAAGAGGCATTTTAATGAATAAATTTACATTTAGAATTCATACAAAAGATGTAACTGGCAATACCTGCCCACACAAACACATTGTATGTGGAAGCTAATCTTCCAGCAAAACAACTCTTTTGCTGGGTAAAGGAAACCACACAAAGCGGGAAAACATTCAGAGTCTATGGTATAGAAATGCAGTGAGTGTTTAAGACAGCAGCAATTCCAAAGGTCGATGCCTGGGCTTTGTTCATAAGCATGTAGCAAAATCAGGCTGAACAGATGGAACCCCATCTGCAGGGTGTCTGTATCTGTGTAGTAATGTTCTATAATGTGCTGATATATAAAAACTATAAATAGAAAACTCTGTAAATTAGTTCTCCTTTTACATGTTTGAACTAGTTGAAAATCTTAAAAATCTCAGCTAATTAGGAAAAGAAAGAGAGTGTCGGTTCATCTTAAGCTCTATGATCATTTCTGATATCAATATCAATATTTTTACCATGATTCTGATCATGGACTAGTCTGTGAAGTTAAGAATTACAAAAAAGAAAAGGAAGGGGGAAAGAAAGTCAGATACTTCAAAGTAGTTAAGGTCAAAAAGTTCAAAGTGTTTACTATGTGGGGAAAAATCAACTGCAAAGATTGAGTTTATTTAGTTGGTAAAATAGTGTTGACTACCGGGTTTTATTTTTAAGATTTTATTTATTTGAGAGAGAGAGAGCATGAGGGAGAGCGAGCACAAGCAGGGGAAGGGATGGTGAGAGAGGGAGAAGCAGGCTCCCTGAGGAGCAGGGAGCCAATCCTGGGGGTGGGGGGGGCTTGATCTCAGGACCACTGGATCATGACCTGAGCTGAAGACAGACGTTTAACCAGCTGAGCCACCCAGGTACCCCGATTATTGTTTTTGTTTTTTTTTAAATAATTTTTTCTACCAATTTTTAGTAAAGGGACTGAAAAACCTGTTTTCTGCCAATATGTGAAGAATTCATCTTTACAATACAAGTATTACACAATTCAATAATCAAAGATAATTTTTCTGTAAGAGATAGCTCTAATTTCACACAGAGATAATCAGTAGTCGTTTTATTTTTTCTATGAGAAGCAAAAAGAAAATGACTTAAGATATTATAAAAAAGCTTACAGAGCAAAAACTGTTTTTTTATATTCTGTAATCATCAATATTACTTTTGTGTATCTCCACAGGATTGTGGACCTTAAAACAAATTACTTAAGCTGTCTTTGTCTCAGATTTCAGATTCCTTATCTGCAAAAAGGAGGTTTTTTTAAGTATACTTATCTCATAGGGTTATTATGAGAATTAAATGAGTTCACACATATAAATAACTTACAATGGTTCCTGGCATAGAATAAGTGTTCAGAGAATATCAGATATTACAATACAGATAGTACTCTTTGAGGCCCAGACATTAGTCAAACTATTCCTGGATGGTTCCCCAGAATGGGGCTAGATGGACATTTGTTATCCCCACCTCTGAAAATTGTTCACCTCAATGAAATATTTTTCTCTCAATATTAAGTTTTTACTATACGACAGGTGTACCACAGGCACCTGAAGTTAAGAATTTGCGGTTATTTTAGTAATCTAAGTATCTACCTGGTTAGATGCCTGCTATGATCTTGGCTTCTCTTATTATTTTGATTAATGGAATGAAAACCATTCCATGGAACGTAGTGGGGTTTTTGGTCTTAAAAAAAAATAAAAACAATGATCTCCTCAAAATCAGTCTTTCTTTCCCCAAATCTTGGTATCCTTCTAGTCTCTCCTAAATTTATGAAGTTATCATGATCTCTTTCTGTTAGTTGCTCTCGATGCCTTTCCCTTCCTGTTACACAGTAGATTTCTCTTGTGGTCAATACTTACAATGTGAAAGACACAATTATTTCCATTAAGGATGAGAAAAAAAGAGGCACAAAGAGCTCAAGTTACTTATAAATTTGAACATGGTCCTTCCTTACAGCATTTTCTAGAGTCCCACCCTTTTTTAGGCAATGGTATTGAAACCAAGGCTAGTAAATATAACATCATATCCTCTTTACTTGTATATAATGGGAGAAGTAGTTGACTAACATTGTTCAGAGAATCATGACTTGAAAATCAACCAGGGATGCATATGTTCAAATGGTAGATCATGCCTTAATAAAAATGTGGATCTATCTGAGATAGGCCAGCCATAATTTTCAGTTGGTCCATAACAGGTAAAGGGTACAGGAAAGGAGAGAACTCCTTTATAGTAATCATTGTCCTTGTATCAAAAAGAAAAACTATAATATCCCAGTTTCTGTATTCTACAAGAAGTTACAAGGATCTTAAACATTAAGAAAGAATGGGGAGGGGAGTAATTATGTATCATAGGAATTGAACTATTTCATACTGGGAATAATTTTACAAACACTACTGAAAGAAGGGGATGATGATGCTAAGAGTTTCTGTAGAAACTACTTATTCTCAAACTGTACTGAACATTGAATTTTTTTATAGAGTTTTAAAAAAACACAGATACATTGGCCAAACCCCAAATCCACTGAATCAGATTTCCCATCTAATAATTATTGTGTACAACCAGGCTTTTGAAATACTGTCCTGGGCTATGAATTGTTGCTCTTTTTTAGAAACACATAAAAGTCATTTTAAAGTATCATTTTACAACAGTTTGAGGAATAGGATTATAAAACAAATGAGAACAATAAGAGATGCTCTTGTTATGATATTCATATATTGTCATATTATGAAAAAATTGTTTTTAAAAGATAAATGTTGGGGAGGTGGGAAGGGATGAAATAAAATGAAGCTCAAACTTATTGACTAGACTGTTTTAAGGGTATCATTTAAATGTTAATAAATATTGCAGAATGAGCAATATATATCTGAATCAAAAATAATATTCATATTATTTTTAAAAATTATTTCATTTTATTTGGCAAAACATTGATTTCCTTTGATTTCAAATGCCATAGATTTATACATTATGCACTTACTTGACAATTTCAAGCTTGATTTCCATAACGTTAGTTAATTTCCCAGACTCTGGCTTAAGTGACAGTATCATCCAGTCTTATGACAACAGAGAGATTGACGTTTCTAAAATCTCGTTTATTTGAACTCTAGTTTTATTTACATTTTGTAAGGGTCTGAGTGAAGCTTCATTCAGCTTTGCTAATGAATTACTGATGTTCTTATCAAATAAATCATGAAAATAATATCATGAAGCAAAATCTCCCTTAGATATTAGCTACCTTCGACTTTTAGAAGCAAGCGTTTATGTGGTAAACGGGATGCATTTATTATCAATCTTGATCAGAGCAAGCCAAAGGAAGTCAGTAAAACTTTGTCACAAGTTTTCATTGCTATGAAGTCTAAATTTTTTGTATAGTTAAATATAACCCATGTATAGCAATGTGCATAAAAAACATATTTAGCAAAATTATTTCACAAGTCCAACACTCACATAACTATCACCTGGGAACGACAAATGGAACCTTTGTCAGCATCTTACATCTTCTAGTTGCTTCATCCCAGTAATAATATTCTCCTCTTTAAAGAAAATCACTATGCTAAAATTTATAGGAACCACTTCCTTGTTTTTTTCCATATATTTTAACAACCTATACATGTTTTCATAAATAATATGGTTTAGATTTGTCTGTATTTGTATTATACGTAAAGAGAATTACAACACTACATATATTCTTTTGTGATAAGCTTCTCTCATTTGAAGTTATATTTTCAAGACTCAGCCATGTTTTTGCGTATAGTTGTAGTTCATTATTTTTCATTGCTTGATATTCCTTTTATGAATATAAAGTATTTTTCTCATTGCTGATAGGAAGTTGAGTTTATGTCTTATGCAGATTATGACCTCATGAATAATACTGTTAACACATTTGTGCATGTCTTCTGGTGCACACATGGACACATCTCTCTAGGGAATACACTTAGGAGTATAATTGCAGGATCATGGCGTACAACTACTGTATTGCAATACAGTTTTGATTCTAACTGCCTGGAGTTAGTGCAAACCCTAGATGTTAATTTTAAGGGCGTGGTTCCCATTAAAAATGCCACCATTTCAGATGTCAGCCGCAAGTTCAGAGTCCCCAAGTCTTCTAACATTTCTGACCCACTGCCTACAAGTCCAGAGGGGTTTCCACAAACCCACTCAGGTATGAAAATTCACTAAAACAACTTACAGAACTCAGAAAATCGCTGTACTTACAACTACAATTTTATAGCAATGAATACAAATCACGATTGGTCAAATGAGGAGAAATAGAGGACAAGATCTGGGATGTCTGCAGATGTAAAGCTTTTGTACCCTCTCCCGTGGATCAGAACACATCACCTTATCAGCACACTGATGTGTTCATCAATCAGGAGATTCCACTGAACCTCAGTATTTATATTTTTTACTTGAGATTTCATTACAGAGGCATGACTGATTGCGTCTTTGGCCCTGTGATTGAACTCAATCTCCAGTCCTCTTCCTCTTCCTGGAGGGAAGATCTGATCATATTGCTGGTCTGTCCAGTGACCAGCCCCATCCTAAATTATCTGGTTAGCATAAACTCAGATATGCTCCAAGGGGTCCATGAATAATAAAAACACTCCTATCCCTTGGGAAAATCCCAGGATTTTAGAAACTCAGTGCCAGGAAGTTGGAAAAAAAATCATTACCCAACACTTACCTTCAAATTTTGTAAATAATATCAAGCTAATTGAAAGTGGTTAACCAAATAACCCTCCCACAAGCTTTTATGAGTCTCTATCCCTTCACATACCATTATTTTGTTCTTTTCTCTATTTTAAATTTCCACTCTGGTTCATTTAGAGAGGTATCAATTGTGGTGTTAATTGGTATTTTTCTATTTACTAATGAAGTTGTACATCTTTTCATAAATTTAATGATTTTATAGATATCCTCATCTTTAGTGAAAACACAGCTCAAGTCTTTTGTCCATATTTTTTGTAGGATTTCTATATTTTTTATTGATTTGTAGGCCTTATATATTTGCATATATTATATGATTTATATATTCTGGAGATAAATTCTGTGTAAATTTTATGTGTTTCAAATATTTTTACCAATTCCGAAGGTTGAATTTATCACTATCTTTGGTTGAGCATAAGTTCCAGTTTCAATATAGTTAAATTTATTAATTTTTATCTTTTGTGCATTTTGTGATCTGTTTAAAAGTATATGTTCCTACCCTTCACTCATGAAGATATCTGCTTATATTTTTTCTAGAATTTTTTTTTCATTTTACCTTTTACATTAGGGCAGTAATTCATGTAGAAATACTTATATATGGTTAGAGATACGGTCATGATATTTTTAATATGGAAAAAACAAATTCCAATTCACTCATTCATTGAAAAGAACTTTTTTCACATTCGTGCAGCACCAACTTTGGTGATAGTTTGAGTGAGTATGTGTGTAGGATTATTTCTGGGCATTATTTTCTATTCCATTGATCAATTTATCAATACTTGGGCCAACACGAAGTCTTAATTACTGTGACTTTATACTAAGTATTGATAGCGGAGGACATCTTCCTACTTTCTACATTCTGAAGATTGTCTTGAGCATTTTTGACCTCTTATATTTTAACATAAATTTTAGAATCAGCACATCAAGATTCTGTCTCTCTCTCTGTCTCTCTCTCTGTCACACACAAACACACCATTTGAGATCCATTGGAATTTGGGAAAACATGACTTGACATCATTAAGTCTTCCTGAATATGAAATGGGATCTCTCTCACTTCCTAACTTGAAATGATCCTTACTATCCTTTTGGAAATTTGAGATGGTTAGGATATTTAGTGTTATTTTCAGGCTTTTATAAATGTCTTCAGCAGGAGAATAGGTCTAAATTATTTAAGCACCCATTACTTGTAGCAGAAGCCCCAAATCTGGCTTTATAAAATTGTTCAGATTTTAAATATATTTGATACTTTTTCTTTTCCTTTTTTAAAAAAATTTCATGTTGAACAAAAAAACAGATCTGGACTTAGTTAGATAAGGAAAGACTTCATTTAAACATTAAGACAATTGCAATAGAGAGAATGCTTCATAAAAATATGCGAGTGTCTCAAAACCAAACAGGAAAGGCTTTTCTTTTATAAGTGGAGAGAGGTAGACAATGCTTTAGCAGAAACTTTTAAGGAGAAGTTGAATAGGCAAGGGAAAATGGCCAGCAGGGCTGAAAAAAAAAATAGTGTCTTGCTATGGGTAGTCATTTTTCAAAAATAAGTAAATAAGGGAGCACATTCTGCTTTTCAGCTCTTGCTCAGAGCTTGGGAGTAGGCAGAGTTCAGGGAACTATAATAAGCAGAAAAGTCTGACTCAGGTTTGGTCAAGACAAAGCAGAAGATAACAAATGAGCAGTCGTGAACACATAGCCAATGTCTATCTATCTTTCTAGTTTCTGAAAATCCTTCATAACATTCTTATGTGTACTAACTTACTATTAAACAATCACTAGGAGGATTCTCAGTAAGCCTGTTAAGGAAATGTCTGGGCTGCAGTGGAAGACAAGAGTTAGGAAACTCTTCTCTGTTGCAAAGGAGAATACATCTTACGGGAGAATACATCTGCGTATATCCATAGTGGAAAATGGGATGGAGGCCTAACAGAAGTTGTATCAGTGGTCCCAGAGAGCAGCCTGAGAACAAAAGGAGTAAACAAGGAATATTCTTTATCATTTAGACATAATTATGTCTAAACTGCTTCACGTGTTTGAAACCACTGTTCTATCAGGAGACATATAAGCTACAGAGTCATCAAGCAAGTAAAATAATTGAGCCCAGTGCCCTTTGATAATAAAGAATTCCCAACAACTGGAGTGTAAACAATCAATGGGTTTTATAAGTATGATGACAAGGTAATTTAGAAAAGATTCCTTCCTGTTGCTATTTGCAAATGCTTTCTTAAATTTAACTCAATCCATGTTACAAATTACTGTATTTTCATATATATTTGTTGTCTTTTCTATAACAAAATAATGGATTAGTCTTTAAACAAACATCATTTTAAATAACTATGGTGAAGTGGATTTTAGCATTTGCTTGTGAATTGGGATTCTAATGATTCTTATATTAGAAAATAATTCTGTAATTATAATATTGAAAATAATATTAAGTGAATGTTTTCCCTAACCCAATGGTATCATCTAACAAGACAGAACATTAGAGAAACAATATTTTGGAAAACCTCATAGGACATTGCGGTTATGGATTTAGGACTCAAAAGTATAAAGGAGTTGAACAAGGCAAGAAACGAAATTGGCCAGGAAGCATAAATAGTGATGGACACAAGAGCAGAAAAAGAGAAAGAGAATAAAGCACTGAGTAACACTCAAATGTCAGGACACTGAAGATCTTGAAAGAAATTGAGCTAAGGTCTAAATCAGGAGGAGATCATTTGGTTACAGTAGACCTGTTAGAACCCTATCTTACATGAAGACATTAATATAAAAGTGCTAAAAGAAAATAAGACTGAAAACAGAGGAGTGAATTTTTATTGATTGAGTGTATATTGACTTATTTTGGGTGCATTTGAGTATCTGAGTCTAACTGAAACATAAAGTATTTGGGTCATTCAGTAAGTTATTTAGTAATGTTTGTCTGCCTTTCATGAGATCATACACATTCAAGGGTGGTCCTTGATTGCATGTGAGTATTTGTCTGCCAAACTGAATGCAAGAATAATAATACTTTTTTTCTAAGACTTTTAAAAAATCACTTATATTTTTCCTTACTGAAATATTAAAAGTCTGACACATTTTTAAAAAGCCTTTATCCAATTAAAACAAGATTGTGAACATGAATTCTTTCTGTTGTGAGTAGTAAGTTGGAGAAAAAATGTTCAAGACAGGTTTTCACTTTTTCAAACATGATGAGCTGATTTCAATCATCGGTGTTCTTTTGACTATAATTAGTATCTTTCTGGTTATCATTAGAAATGTAGGAAGCAGAGGACTAGACAAGATATGTCATAGTTTAATAATGGATTGTGCCCAGCTGAGGTTATATTTTTAGGATTGTTTTTCAAATCTATATTTCTCCTGGAGTTAGCTCTAAGTTCACTGCCACCAAGTGAAGACACAGCTTCTGTGTGTAGCCCAGTCATTAACATTTCATCTCTAATTTCAGATGTCTGTAACATAGGTCAAGGAGCCGTTACGTGCGAGGTCAGAGAGTGTTATGAAAAAAGCTAGCCCAAAATAGATCTTGGTCAGAAATCTTGTCATCAATTTTGAATGACATTTCTAACCGGAACACAGAGAACTCACATTGATTCACTTGTGAGGCTTCTTTGGACTCGTTCTCTAGCAGGAAGCTCGGGCGAACGGTGGGGCATGTTTGAAAGCGCCTTCATCTCTGCTACGATATATTATTTAAAAATGTCAAACCTGTTTTGCTGGTTTCCAGAATCTAAATGATTCAGGATGAACTGCTTATATATACACAGACTCCCTCTTGAATAATTTTTAGAAATTATGAATTGTGACTGTGCCAGTAAGAAAAAGGATTGCCTTATGTAGAGCAGTGCTCCCTTTTACCTTCTTGAGCATACTGTCGTAGTTAAATTGCTGCATATTTTTACTTCCATAATATAATTTGAAAGAATATAAAGTGGCTTAATATATTATAATGATGAAAATAATATTAGCTATTTAAAAAAATCTCTTTCTCAGTCAGTTTAACATTCTAAACCCATAATAGATTGTAGAGTTATTAAGATGGAGATAAATCTGTAATTGCTACATTTGTTTGACTTCAGGGTCCCCTCCAATAATCATACTCACTTCTTGTAAAACACTGGGCCTTTGTGATATATGGGATCAATTCGTTTGCTCTAAGAATTTACCAAAAGTATCCCCAAAGCCCCAACATCTTCATGAAAAGGATATCAGTTAGATTCAAAACTGTTGTCTGTGCTAATTATTATAATCATTTTATAAATACTGAATTTTCCAACTCAGATATTGTAGCAATATCTTTATTATAAATAGGAGTCCAAAAATATTTTAAAGAGAATAAAATGCAGATCATCACCAGAGATTTCTGTCCAAAAACCAATGGCCCTCCCATAGTCCTACTCTTCAAATGGCCCCTATATTTATACACAAATACACACACCCACATGAACAACCCAGGTTCATCTGGGTGTCCTTGTCTTTTGGAATATGACACTTTGTACTTAAACTGTAGCCCTCGATGTCTGTTCTTAGACGCACAGTTCAGGCCTCAGGAAACCTCTTCTCCATATCTCTGATGCTATAGCCTCAAAATTAAACGTATCTGCATTTGAATGGCCTTTGATGTTGTGGGTTATTCCCATGCCATACTCAGATCATGAGTAATGTCAGCACCAGAAACCATGAAGGTCAGAGAATAAAACAAATAGTAAGTTCAAAAATAGAACCTAGAAAAATAAAATTTGAGATTTAAAAATAAATGGAAACCATCCAAGAGGCCATCCACTTATATTTTTTAACATAATATGTTCGAAACATGAAATATGTTCATATATTCATAACATATGTTTTTGAACATATGTTCAAAAAATTAATGAGGAACAAAGAAGGTAGCCAAATTCACACACATGCACACACACAATTCCTAAAAATGGAAAATAAGAAATACTGAATAAATAGCAAACAACTGATAATTAAAATCAAGGTAATTCCATTATAGACACTGGGATGATGTTCATAAAATATTTTGTTTAGTTTTCACCCACTAGTGATAATGTTTCTCCTGGCACCAAAAATACACATTTATAGAAAAGAATTATAGAATTTTTATAGAAATTTTATAGTCATTTATAAATAATAGCTGAACTAACTCAAACTAATCAGAAATTTGATTCTAGAATGACCAAATACATAAGACAATTATAGAACTTAATAAAAAATTAAAAACAAATGGCACTCTACCATGGAAAATTCAAAACAAGGTTATAAACTTAATAGTCAATAAAGTAAAACAAGTACCATAAATGAAATTTAAAAGTAAATATTACTAAATTAGGATAAATTATACTAGGCACAGAGTCATGTTGAGCAACTAATTTTTATCTTTTATACTTTTTTATTTTTTATTTTTTAAAGATTTGTTTATTTATTTTAGAGAGAGATCATGAGCGGGGGTGGGGAGGGGTAGAGGGAGGGGAACACGCAGAGTGCTGAGTACCAAGCACACCCCCCAAGGGGCTCCATCCCAGCACCCTGAGATCATGACCTGAGCTGATGTCAGATGCTTAAGATTTAGGACTCATTTTATGCCCCCAAATATTGTTCATCTTGGTAAACATTCCTTGTGCAGTTGAAACTGATGTTTATTTTTAGTTATGGATTGTAGTGTTTTATACTAATAGGCATTAGTATTTTATTCTAACATGTCTAATATGTCAGGTTCATTTGTATAATTGTTCAAATCTTTATTCCTAATGATTTTTTTTTTGTCTATTTGCTCTATCTTTGATAAGAGTGGGAAGTTAAAATCTCCAACAATGACTGCGGATGTGTGTGGTTTTGCTTTTATTTATTTTAATTTTTTCTTCATGATTTTGAAGTTCTTTTATTAATTGTATATACACTTACGATATACATTTTTGGTGAACCGTCTGCTTTTGTTATTATGAAATCCTCACTTTATATCAGGTAATAATTTTTCTCTGAAATTCTATTTTGTCCAATATAGTCATGACACATCTCTTATGCTTCGTGTTTCATTGCACATAATTTTCTGTTTTTTTTTTATTTTCAAAAATTTTTAAATTAATTATTTTTTAGGAAGAGAGAATGCAAGCATGTGAGCATGGCCTGACATTTCATATCTCTGTTCAGCTCTCAGACCCATTGCAATGATTCCCTGCTTCGTCTCGCATCTTGCCATAAGATTTCTGAAACACTTTCACTGCATATTTGCATAGCGTGTATTATTTCATTGTGAATCTACAGCTTTAAGAGACATCCTTGCCTTTTTTTCCCATGTCACAAAAAGAAGAGCAGCAAAGTGACTCAAGGTTTTAGTTATATCCAGTTCAATATGGTGACAGGTTTTGAAAAATTATAGTGGGAATATCAATTCAGTTACTGCTTTGTCACCCTCTAGGTATTTAAGCAGCTGAATCCATGCAAAGCTGTTGATAGCTCCTAAGCCCTTAGTAAGATCCCATTTTTACATTATAGTAAGCAAAGAGTTTAAGGTTATTCAAAGCACCCTCATTAGTATGGATGTAGATTTGGCTACTTTGTTATATGCCCATGTAATTGCATCACCAAACAAGATATAGAACGTTACCCCAGAAAGTTCTTTATATCCTTTTCCAGAAAATCCAACACACATTAAGTTAATCCTGATCAGATTTCTATCACTATTGTGTATTCTTGCATGTTTAGAATTTGATCTTAATGGAATCATAAAATATGTATCCTTTTGTGCAAGGGCTATTTCACTTAAAATATGGGTTTCGAGATTCATCCATGGTATCACCTGTTCATTTCTTTTTATAGCTCAGCAGTATTTCATTGTATGAATAAATCAGTTTGTTTAACAACTATCCGGTGATGAACATTTGGCTTAGTTCCTGTTGGGGGCTATTAAGAGGAAAGCTGATATAAACATTTACATACAAGTTTCCCTTTTTTTAAAAAATAAGCATATGTTTGCATTTCTCTTGGGTAAATACCTAAGAGGGGAATTATCTTACCGTAGATTTATGCTTAAGTTTTTAAGAAATTGCTAACCTGTTTCACAGAATGGTTTTGCTTTTCCTTCCCCAACAAAAATCACAATTACTTTGTATTTGTTTGTTTGTTTGTTTTAAGATACCCTTCTGGTGTGAAGTGGCACCTCATTATGATTATAATTTGCATTTCTCTGATGACTAAATATATGAAAGATTATGTGCTTGCTGGTAATTTATATAGCATCTATTGTTAAGTTTGTGTTAAAATTATTTACATACTTTAAACTTAAAAATCTTTAAATTGTTGAATTACAGGAGCTCTTTATATATTCTAAATATGAATCCTGTGTCATATATATGCATATACATTGAATATATATGTATATATTATATATGTATACCATATATATAATTTATATAGTTATATATATAATTTCTTCCTGCTTGCCTTATTTTCTTAATTATTTCTTTGAATAGCAGATATTTTAAATTTTGATGAATTTCAATTCACTACTTTTTTTCTTGTAAGTACTTTCTGTGTGTTTAAGAAGTCCTTGATTATACCAAGATCATGAAGACATTCTCACATGTTGTCTTCTGAAGTTCTTGTTACTTTAGCTTTCATAGGGATTCAAAATATGTTTGCATGGTTGATGCAGAGGGTGGGGATTCCACATTTTTCAGTTAAATATCCAATTGTTCCTTCTTTGTTTCTTGAAAGAGAATTCTTTTTTCTCCAAGTGACTTCAGTGGCCTTGTTGAAAATTTATTGACCGTATATGTTTGGATCTATTTCTGAACTTTCTATTCTGTTCCACGGACCTAGGTGTCTATCTTTATACCAATACCAGGCTCCCTTAATTTTAGTTGCTTTGTAGTCTCAAAATCAGATGATGTAAGTCCTCTCAACATGTTCTTTTTAAAATATTGCCTTAGTTTTGTTGGTCACTTGATTTTATATATTTTTTTTCATTTTTTCATTTTTATTTTATTTTTTTAGTAATTTCTACACCCAATGTGGGGCTCACACTCATGACCCCGAGATCAAGTCACACACTCTTCTAACTGAGCCAGCCAGGGACCCCCCCAAATACATTTTAAAATGATCTTGTTTTCTGGGATTTGAATTGGCTTTGCCTTCTAAATACAGGTCTGTAATATTGGGACTTCAAGTCTGTAACAGTAGTATATATCTATACATGTTTTGGTATTTTAAAAACTTTATCTCTGTAATGTTTTAAGGTTTTCAGAGTAGAACTCTGGCACATTTTTCTTTGAGTTTATCACTAAGTATTTTATGAAACTATTATAAAAGGTACTGTTTAAATTTTTCTAATTTACAGCAGATTTAAGTATAATGAATTTTTATTCTGCCAACTTGAGAAGCTCAATAACTCTAGTAGTGTTTTTTTAATTATAGGTTACTTATGATTTTCTACATAAGAAATTATTTCATCTTCAAAAAAGACTTGGTTTCTTCCTTTCTAATATTTATATAATTTACTTTTTTATCTTGCCTTATTGAACTGGCAAGATCTGAAAATATAATGTAAATGGAAGTGGTGAGAAGAAATATCCTTTTCTGTGTATACATTTCTTTGTTAATCCATTATTTCTGATACTTTTTAAAAAAAATCTGGATAAAAGGAACAATGCTTCCCTGTGAATTCCACTTCACTCTTTTCCCTCATTCATTATTTCATCTAACATTCACTGATTGCCTGTTATGCCCTGAGGATCTCCAGTGTGAAGAATGTCACTCATATAACAGTGAAAAAAAAATACTTCTTTGCTCAGTGTGTATTTGTTCATTGTACATGCATATGCCTAGGATTTACCATGATGCAATGTGTTCCCTGCTTGCTTGTATGTCTGTTCCCAAGGGTGTGTGAATCCTTGAGCAGATATTTTATACCTCTATAAGCATCATCCATGCTTTCACATAGGAACTTTTTAACTCTTACTGAATAAAGATCGATTTTTAAAAAGTAAGCAAATCACAAAAATTATAAATAAGTAAAGCCTCTATGTCATGAGACAAAGGAATATTAATTTAACTCTTTGGAAATACTTACTGTTGTCCTTTTTTAGGTGATATAAAGATATGCAATTGGTTTTTTTATTTTTATTTTTTAATTTAAATATCATTAACATACAGTGTTATATTAATTTGAGGTGCATAATATAATAGTTCAGCGATCCTATACATTACTCAGTGCTCATCATGGTAAGTGTATTTTTAATCCCCTTCATCTCTTTAACCCATCACCCCACCCACTTCCCCTTTGGCAACCACCAGTTCTCTATATTTAAGTCTTTTTTTTTTTTTTAAGATTTTATTTAGCTAGAGAGAACACGAGTGGTGGGAGGGGCGGAGGGAGAGGCAGATGAAGAAGCAGACTCCCCACTGAGCAGGGAGCCCTACATGGGGCTCAATCCCAAGACCCTGAGATCATGACCTGAGCCAAAGGCAGACATTTAACCAGCTGAGCCACCCAGGCACCCATCTGTTTTTACCTTTTTTTCTTTATTCATTTGTTTTGTTTTTTAAATTCCACATGTAAGTGAAATCATATGGTATTTGTCTTTCTCTCACTGACTTATTTCCCTGAGCATTATAACTTCCAGATGCACCCATGTTGTCACAAATGACAAGATTTCATTCTTTTTTTATGGCTGAAGAGTATTCCATTGCGTATGTAAATACATACGTATCTTCTTAATCCATTCATCTATCAGTGGACACTTGGGTTGTTCCCATATCTTGGCTATTGTAAATAATGCTGCAATATACACAGAGATGTGTATATCTTTTCAAATTAATGTTTTCATTTTCTTCAGGTAAATACCAAGTACTGGAATTACTGGATCTTATGGTAATTTTATTTTTAATATTTTGAGGAAACTCTATACTCTTTTCCAGAGTAGCAGCACTAATTTGCATTCCCACCAACAGTGCACAAGGGTTCCTTTTTCTCCACATCCTTGCCAACACTTGTTTCTTGTGTTTTTGATTTTAGCCATGCTGACAGGTGTGAGGTGACATCTCATTGTGGTTTTGATTTGCATTTCCCTGATGATGAATGATGTTGAACATCTTTTCATATGACTGTTGCCCATCTGGATGTCTTCTTTGGGGAAATATCTGTTCATGTCTTCTGCCCATTTTTTAATTGGATTATTTCATTTTTTGGTGTTGAGTTGTTTAAGTTCTTTATGTATTTTGAATATTAGCCCCTTATCAGATATTTCATTTGCAGATCCCTCTCCCATTCACTGTACTGTCTTTTTGTTTGTTGGTGGTTTCCTTCACTGTGCAAAACCTTCTTATTTTGGTGTAATCACAATAGTTTAATTTTGCTTTTGTTTCCCTTGCCTGAGGTGACATATTTAGAAAAATGTTTCTATGGCTGATGTCAAAGACTGCCTGTCTTTTCTTCTAGGAGTTTTATGGTTTCAGGTCTCATATTTAGGTCTTTAATCCATTTTCAGTTTCTTTTTGTGTATGGTGTAAGAAAGTGGTCCAGATTTATACTTTTGCATGTAGCTGTCTGGTTTTCCCAACATCATTTCTTGAACAGACTTTTTCCCATTGGATGGTTTTTCTTCCTTTGTTGTAGATTAATTGAGTATAAGAGTGTGTGTTTATTTCTGGGCTCTCTACTTGGTTCCATTGATCTATAGATCTATTTTTGTGCCAGTACCATACTGTTTTGATTACTGTGGCTTTGTAGTATACTTTGAAATCTGGGATTGTGATACAGTTGTGATGCAATTAGTTTTTAAATCAAAACACTAGAAACTCTTCCTTTCTTCCTCCTTATTTCAATTACTTTTGGTAAAATCAAACCTCCACTTTTTATTTTTTACCAAAATGCTAAGTTATGACCTTCTCTTTTCTAGCTCCTCTTTAGTACTTGGAAGTGATCATATTTATTTCCTGCCATTTGTCCCATCTTCTGTCATAGTTAACATAAAAGCAATTTCTTTTGATCTAAAAATATTGAAATTCTCACCAGTAATTTGTAACATACCAGGTTCCTTTGTTTTTTTCTTCTTATAATTCACATACACTAATCACCAGTTTTATTTTTCACTCTTAGTTGTATCTCAGCAGTTTTCAAAAGTTGAACTCAGCTGAAAAATTTGTTATTTTATTACATAGTATGAGATCAAGATATTCTTAATTATTGGAAATAATAGGTTACAATTAATTATTACAAATAATTGCCTCACATAATCTGTTCTCAAGTCTCAAAATGAATATGTCTGTAGGGGTCACTATTTCAAAATAAAATCAATAGGTGGAGTCAAAATAAAATGTGTTGCATACAGTTTGGAACTGGCTTATAAGGCAACAAATAGACTGCTTTGCTTTTCTCAGTGTAAGGATAAATTTCACAAGTGATTTGGTGATTCTACACAGAAGTTGATATTAATCTTTATTATCAAAGAATATATACTTAAAGAAGATTCTAGGCAAGTGACAATATTATTTATATTTTGATTCTGATATATCTTTTCAGAACAGTAAGATAATTTATGAAATAGTGCTTGAACCACTGCTATGCATTAGAATTATCCTGGAGTTTTTTTCTTCTATCAAAATATATGTTACATGTCCAGACTCCTTTTAACCCTAATGTAAAAAAACAAATATATTATATATAATAACATATATAATATAATAATATATACTTTATATAATGTATAATCATATATAACTATTATATATGATTATATATTATATATAACATATATAATTTATAATCATATATATTATATATTATATCAATATATATTATATATTGTATTAATTTTATATATTGCTTTTAATATAATTACACATTTTAAAATATATGATTATAAATATGTATTAAAATATATCATATGAAAGTATATATTATATATAAAATATATATTATATAATAAAATATGTATTATGTAATATACTTATATAATTGTATATAATGTGTATGAAATTCTATGTTTCAAATAATTATGCCTCTAGTTTCATAAAATGTAAGTATGTTTGTAATAGAGTCAAACATTTTCCTAAATATTATTTACCCTAGTGTATTTTTGATTAAGAAATATTGATATGATTGAAAGTTATCTTACAGCTATGACTTCCATATTGATTCAATTTTAGGCAGCTTTAATTTTGTTAGCAACACTTAACAATTTCTTAATAGTCTGGGCTCAGAACACCTGACCATGTTATTATCCACCCCTTCTCATCTCTCAAGTCAATTAATTCACTACATTCTAATAATTACTTTCTCAAATGTCTCCATAATATTTTTCCGTTGTATATTTTGTTTATTCATGCTAACTGGGACTTGAGTAATCACAGAGAATATCTTCTGAATCCTTATCTGATCATTTTTGCTATATTCCTACAGAAGGCAAATCTTTCTAAAGTTTTGTTTTTGTGATCGTATTCACTCTCTAGATGTAAAAGCGTCAGTGCTCCCCACTGCCCACTCATGATAGGGCATATTCCTTAATCTTTATAATTTAGGATTAATCTGATTTTTGAAGCTATTCTCTGCTTTTCTGCAGTCTTGATCTCCTAGTCCAGCTATTTTAACCTGTTTATCACTTCTTCATTATTTTGTTGGCTGTTTCCTCCATATCTCTATTTTCCTTTCATGCTCCCAAATTTCCTTAATTTCCCTATTCACTGCTATCAGAATTAACTTCTATATGCAATTCACCATTGCCCAAGTTAAGAGCAGTGATATCTTTCTTGAAAAACATTTGTAAAGAACTTAGATTTCTTTATTCTTTTATTGTTTTTAAATTAAATCAAGCTCTTAGCTTCCATCATACCAGGCTGACTGGGAATTCAATTTCAGTCCTTAGGTAGTAGAAGG
The DNA here is from genome assembly GCF_024610735.1 of Ursus americanus. Taxonomy (NCBI): domain Eukaryota; kingdom Metazoa; phylum Chordata; class Mammalia; order Carnivora; family Ursidae; genus Ursus; species Ursus americanus. The sequence continues at coordinate 39,303,848 of NC_142144.1, forward strand.
GTACAGTGAAGTTCTCTCTCCATAATGCTGCACAGAAATGCCAAGTCTGTATTGTCTCACCAAAAAAAAACAAAAAACAAAAAACAAAAGAGAAGACATTCTATAGTCATCCCTTCAAATGAGCAACTTATATCTTCTTTACTGAACCCACATGGTCTTTAAACCCTCAAAAACTGCTGTTCAGTGTCCTTCTCAGGGAATGAAAGTGACAAGGGAGACTAGAGTGCTATTTACAGGGCATCCTTCTTACCCTCCAAGGTCTGATAGTCTACTCCACAAATTCTGACTTTTGGTTTTCAACTAACTGAGACCCTTGGCTTATCTTTGGTTTTCCCATCCTTCTGTGGTCTGAAAACTGCCTTCAACCAGTAAGCTTTGCCTATTGTAGGATTCACCCGCCCCAGTTATATTTTTGTTTTATTGTGACTGTTATTAAATACCTGGAATCACAGTTCTATTGATGCCTCTTCTGTAATATCTAAAGATCACTATTTCACATATGTGTTT